>NC_134950.1:50364030-50731878 GCF_965638725.1 Aptenodytes patagonicus | reverse complement strand
AGAAAGGGTCTTGATTCCATGAAGAGTGAAGAGAACTTTCACAGGACAGGGTAGGTCTCAAAACTCGCGTGATCTCCATTTTTAGATGAACTGATGGCATGATAATTAACCAGTAACAAACATTTGGTGGTTTCAAGGCAGCACCTTTAGAAATCACTTGCCTGCTGTGCTCGCTGTCCCTGTTTCTGCCCCTCTCTCTGGCTTTGTGCATCACCTACCAAAGGAGTTCTCAGTGCTGACGGCTATTGCAGGAGTCTACAGCAGAGTCATCTATTAACTCACATTTGGTGGGAAAGCAAGGAAAATTCTCTTTCCTCTTTATTATTTTCTCAACTGGCACAACATTTACTTTAATACATGATTTTCTAAGCTATTCTTTAGTAAAAGAAAAGTCTGTGGTGGTAGAATATACTTCCTTGAAACTGAACAGAAAAAGCTTTAATAACTTAAGTTTAAATATACTAAAGCTAATCAATGCATCCTGCATTCAAGTTTCCATTATACTTCTAAAAAAAGCACAAAACAGGTCTGTAAAAATATAATTAAGGAGAGACACTGCTACGTACAGCATGTAAAAATCAAGACTACAGCTCTCACTTCGTTTTGCAGACTCATTAGAATTTTTTTCATTTAAATGTCTTGATCTGTGTAACCATATTTATGTGTGAAAGAAACAACAAATTAAATTAAATCAGTCCTTATTTAAGATGTATTTGAAACCGTCTAAAACTGATGTTCTTAGTCAGTTCCACAATTCCCAAATTAGATGGCGGGGGGGGGGGGGGGGGGGGAAATGTTAGCCATTTAGAAGACAGCCAAATTAATGCACATTTTTAAGAATGTTCTACTTCTGCAAACTTGTATACTGAAACTTAACTGGCTGGGGCAATCTAGGAAAGATTCAGAGCATGTGCCTCTGTGTCCTACAGATGACTACTCTATCCCTGAAAAATAAAGACACAAAAAGAGCAGCGAACCGAATTCCCAACCTGGACAACCTGCAGGCAGATGTACTGACTGCACTGCATCCCTGGTGGAGGCAAGGGCTTGCATTTGCCGAGCACGCTGTGAGCTCGGGAGCCTGGGCACCGTGCCATTCAAACGCAGACAGGTGCCGGGGTGAGAGAGCAGCACACTGACCAAGAGACAGCGCCGGCACTGTCCTGCACCTCTTGGCACAGCTCCTCACAAAGCCCACAGTGCTGCGGTCACCGACCGAGAGCTCATGGAAGCCGCTCTCTCATGTTGCTGCCTGTCCCGTGTCTTGCTTTCCACAGGTGTCTCTCCTCAGGTTGCCAGGGAAAAAGCAGTAAGGGAACTATCACTGCATTAACGTGAGCACTACAGGACTGGGTGTAAATGCAGTACTTCTATGGGAGATGTAAAGCAGAAGGGAAATTTTCTTTACCTCCTCATCATTCGTATATGGGCTCTAAGTATAGATTCATGGCATATGTATCGTCAGTGGTAATAAGAAACATCAGTGTGAATGCTGTGGTGAGAAAGAGAATTAGCGGACGATCATGGGAAGGTTCGCAATGCTCAGTATTTTCAAATTATGGTCAACAGAGGTGTATGTGCTACCACTAATGCCAACAGATTTTCCAAGTCCTATGACAGTAATCAAAAAATAATCACAGAGCAGCTGACTTTCTTTCCTGCAAGAGTCTGTGCCCTATTTAAGGATGAAAATGCTCCAGAGTGATTTATGGTTATGAATACAAGAAATAAAAACAAAAAAAAAAATGAAAACCATCTTTTCTAACCATACCATTGAGAAGAGGCTGTCCTTCATGTACACTCCTTGACACCACTGCACTGTGAACATCTTCAGGAAATCCAGTCTTGCATGACATATCTTCACAGGTTGCTTTTATCGGTGCCTGAAATGCAAGACAAAATTTATGTAATAGTTGCAACCCTCATTCACCGAGAAACATTCCAGTTGGCACATACTCCATTTTGCTGCTGTCTTGTACAAGCAGCGTCTTTGTTTCTGAACGACTGCAATTAGGACCGTGAGGGCAAAGGGTTAATCTTTCTGATAACTGGAATGGAAGGAACAAATCCCACTTGTCTGGTAAGATCTAAATAATACACAATCTTTATTCTTCTGACAACTGAACATTTCCACTAAACCAGCCATAAAGACTGAAGGGGAATCATAGGGCGAACAAAAACATTCCTTCCTCTGGAAATAAATGTTGCACAAAACCCATCGGCAACTTTTTCATAGCCAGATTACTTGAGAGGAACAACTTCAACCGCTGACTTAAAATGCTTTATTTAGAGTATTTCTATGTGAGGTTACACCAGTACAAGTAAACTAAGATAAAATGCTACATTTGCAGTAACTTAGCAGAATTTATATTTGCGTTACCATTCAAACAGATACCATATAAAGCCAAATGTTTCCAATGCAATCTCCTTCTGTTTCAAAGGGGCGTTAAAAGGAGAGCAGCTCATTATTAAATTTGCACAACAAGGGAAGAGCAGAGCCACTGAAACTGTTTGTTCTCTCACTTGTTCAGAAAGTTTCCCCTCAAATCATGTTCTTAAAGGGTTTCATAAATGCCTTTTTATTTAGAAATATAATACAGCATTGGGAAACTTGTTTGTTCTGTAGTGTTCCATGTTCAGAAGATACTTCCGATGGCTAAGCTGGTTTCCAGGACAGTTTGTTGCCTAGTTGAAAAAAAAAAAACCCATCCAATTTTCTGTGGCAAAGGACTAAGATTCCTTTTCAGTGGATTCTTTTTGTCTCATTTTAGCGCTACACAAAACAACAGCCCAGCTTACATGTGGCTAAGTGACCATACATGGCAAAACCCCTTTCACGCTGCACAAGGCAGAGGGGCCAGCTCCCATTGCCAGCTTGGGCTGAGGTACATCCTAGAAATTGTGAGAGCCCTCACACAATCTCAAACACGCCTACATGCCAACTAAAGGCCTATCCATGTGTATGCCCAGATGTAGTATATGGTCTTCGACAGCACGAGCAACTGTGCTGCTGTACCATACCTAAATCTGATCAAGACTTAAATTAGATTTTCCTTTTTACTTTCCCAGATGGGCTTCCATCAGGTAGACCTACTCAAGGCCATGTAAGCACGTCTGCATACACCTGGCAAAGAAAGCCCTACAGGAAAAAGAAAAGAAGGGATGGAGAAAGAGGAGATGATGGTGTTATAACTGCTTACCATAGTAACCTCAGGGAAAGAGAGCATTACAGCGGAGGTGGGACAGGAGCATCTCAAACCACAAGGGTTTCCTCAGGGATGAGAGATCAGGCAGCAGTGTAACCTCTCCACTGACAGTCATGGCCAAGCTCAGCTTGCCAACCCTATTAGGATAACTTTATCACTAATACAAAGAGGGATTCATAACACACTGTGTTGCACTTACACCAACACAATCCTGACTAAGCAGCTCAACACTGACACTAGCAAGAAAAAAAAAAAATTTACTATCTAACTCCAAGTTAATGAACTATCTAGGCAAGGGCCCAGTAAGAGAACTGGTAATTATCAAGGGTCCAGTTAACTTAAACCGTGCCGTGGGTTTAATTGTGACTTAAGTACTACACAAGTATCTCATCTACAATTACCTATGTGCTTTAAAATGTTTACATGGGGACTCCAAAGAGAAAGCAAACACAAAGCAACAGTTTAAGCTGCCAGGGGACTATGGTATCTGCAGAGCTGGAACTTGGATCTGTAGCTAAGCTCCAACAGTCCATTTACATGTTGAGTTTTTTGGTAAATCAAAAATAATTACAATTCCAACTGCCAGTTTCCTCAGCTTTAGAACTCAAATCACAGGTCTGATAAGGTTTCCGTAATTTCAAAGAAAAATAGTAAGACTTGTTTAAATTACTGTACAAAAGGTGACCTCAAAGCAAATGTGACTGAGAAGAAAAAAAAAAAAATAGCCTTTCATGGTATCCTTGAAACAAAAAGGTCCTGGGTGGGCAGCTGAGGAGATAGCAGGATTTTTAACAAGTCCGTACTGATGCGCCTGGGAATCTTTCAGCCTTTCCAGCAATCTATATGTACTAAACAGCTCTTATAAACTGAAACAATGCCCACTGAAACAAAGGCTGGGGGACATGAATAGAGAGCCTTCTTTATTCTTTCATTTGCAGCCATCAATTTTATCCGGAAACAAAAGACTGTACTCTGCTCTCCAAAAACAGCCCTTTGTAAAGATTGTTTGAGAATAAAAACACAAGGGAAGGAAGAATTCAAACTTTCAGCAATTCTTAATCGCCCTACATTAAGCGTTTTGAATTAAGTAGAAGTTGTAGCTTCAGACACACTGGGTCATATCAAGTTCAGCCTAAGAGTACTGCAAGACTTAAACCATTTTAACTCTAAGCAAAGGAGGATGCTGAAATATTTTTATCCCCTTATCTGGGGCAAAAAGGGGAAAGCTAGTGAAGATTATGGGGCACGTTATTGTAATTTACAGGATTTTGTGTGATTAGTACAATTCCCAAGACTATTTCAAACATAAGATAATATTACTTGTACATTCATCTACAGAAGGACACTACTTAAAAAACTATCTTTTAAGATGGAAAGCAATTACCTTA
The DNA here is from genome assembly GCF_965638725.1 of Aptenodytes patagonicus. NCBI lineage: Eukaryota > Metazoa > Chordata > Aves > Sphenisciformes > Spheniscidae > Aptenodytes > Aptenodytes patagonicus. The sequence continues at coordinate 50,727,284 of NC_134950.1, read as the reverse complement.
GCTTGTACCCATATAAAACCTACTTAATGGAGTTACAAAGCTTTGAACAAGCTCAGCACTTGGAAAATCCTCCTCTCAAGTACTAACAGACTTTGCTAAAGCAAAATAGGGTTTCTACTGAAAAACTATTCTGCTTTCCTGATCCTTTATGGTTTATTTAGTCATTTTGAACTGCAAAACGAGTAACAAACATTACTATCTCCAGATGCTAAAGAGCTAACACCTAGTCAAACGTGGTGTCAGATCATGCATATGAACTCAGTACTGCAGATCTCAGATTAAATGCAATAGGCAAACTGCAATTATGAAGCAAAATGATGTAAATTAGAAGTCCTCTGTCAAAGTTATTATTCAATCAATTAAAAGAATTGGCCATTTCGATATACTTACGGCAGTTAAGCCTGCAGTTTTCATACCCTGCTCCTCAGTTACTTTAGTTTCATATCTAGATATTTGAGTACCTAGAAACCTGTGGTTTAATTTCAAGGTTGTATTCCAGCTCAATTTAAAAAAAAACAACCAAACAACCACCTGTTGACAATCTCAAATTCATAATTCTAAATTCGTGTTTACATCTTTTTCTAAACACTACCAGTAAGTGTCTTCCAACAATATAGGCTTCACACTCGTGAAAAGATTATAAATTATAAAACAAGACTAAAGCCAGACAGGATTGCTTTGCTAGTGTTGACAGTTCTGGACTAATACCTCTTTCCAATTTCCATACTTTTTAGAAAGTAGCCACATTTAGAATGCAGTTCTGTAAAGAAACATCTATTTAAAACGCAAGCTCACCACACAAAACTATAGAAGCAATTTTGTATCACAACACGCATCCTAAGTTTGCAGAATTGGGCTCTTAAACACAGCTTTCAAACAGGGCTGGTACTGTTCTCTCTGCATACGCCATACACCACCGGAGTTCACTAGTAGCCATTAATCTGAAATATCAAAGTCTCTGTTTTTCCACTGTTTGCATCTGCATGTACTACATAGATTTCTTAATATTGATTGTACAAAATGCAAGGGAAGTTGTTTTTGAAAGACTGCTTTCTTTTATGCTCAGTGTAGCTTACTCCTATAGGAAAATAAGCCTAGGTAGTAAAGTGAGAAATGGAGGGGTATGCATCAGAGAAAACATCATGCTATACAGTTATAATTGGACATAGTACAGCTGCTAGTTGCCAAATCCAGCCAATTCACAGGGCATTATTGTGCGAAGCTCAAAACAACGTCTGACATAATTATATGTATGACAGAGCAGGAATGGGGTATTTGAGCTCTCCCTCCTTAATAACCAACATTAATTTGCAACTGTGACAGTAATATTCAACTTAAGCACAGATCACAGAAACATTTGTGACTGTGTTTAAAGACTGGGTGTTTCCTCATTAATTTAAAGGCCAAGATGGTACCCAATACTCATTCACAACTCCAGTAACTCTAGCAATCATTCTATCCATTTTTAGTTTTGCATACATACATCATCTGACACAGCAGAATATGTTATACAAAGTGGGTCTTATTTTTTGATGAGTTTCTACTTACTACCATAAGGCACACGAAAGATACTCTGCAGGATGGTAGACACATCTCCGAAATCCTTTAGATGCTAAACTTGAAAACATTCAGCAACTCCTTCTTATGTCTGACTTGCTGCAAAGAAGAGCTGCAACCATTTGTACCCTCACGGTACTCAGTACTCCAGCGAATGTAGTCAAGTACAATTTGTTTTCAACTGTAGATTGCAACTGAAGAAAAAGAAAAGTGCCTTTCGTTCAAATTGTTCTGGAAGCCAAAAGCTTCCAAAGTGGGTGCCAGGCTACATCCTCCCAGGGGTCATTGTTACACCAGAAAGGGCTTTTGTTATGCCATCTTCACTTCTGATTAGTGCTCTACTTCATGAACCAGGAGATTTTAGATCAGAAAATCCAGCTTCTTAAACCAACACTTAAAGCTCTCAAACACTTTCCCAAAATAACAGGATCTGCAACTTTTATGCTACCATCTGGTTTAAAATGAGTTGCCTTAAACCACCACTGGTTACCACACGTTACCTGTAGCTTTAGAAATTCGAAAGTCTCACAAACCGTGTTCATAGCCTATTCTGTTAACCCCAACTGAGAGACAACATTCATTTGCTTTATTAAACACGGAGACATTTATTTGGTATATCCCACGTAGCACAAAGCCATAACCCAATTTGGACTTTCCCCCTCCCCGAACTAGGAGAACATGGAGTGCTGCATCTTCCAAGACATGTGCTTCTCCAGACAAGCCACGGCTCCTATCAGAGAAGAACGTCTTAAAATTTCAACTGCAATAACAAAGCCAAGTGGAATTTCCGTAAGTCACATCTTTTAATAAAAAAAACCAAAACAAACCCAGACCCAAATCAGCCCTGTGTTTGACTATATATACTCATTTATTTAAGAGAGGAAACCTCCTCTCTCTGGTTTGATAATAGCCATTGCATGGCTCACATTGAACATCTCCGCTCACAAAAACTGCTGCTAATGCTTACAGGAGGACGCTGCATTTTCCCAACCTTGCAGGGGGGGGAACCTTGCAAGCCCTATCTGGAAGAACTCTTTTGGGGGATCACAAAATTTCAACTATGTCTTCAGCTGCTGGGTGATAATTATATGCTAATTATAAGGAATGGAGGAGTTCCTAGAGGAGTCTGTTGGTAAAAATATATTTTTTAAATATGTCAAGGAGTGCCTAGAGCAGAGGATAAATGTGCCTTTTGGAAACATGATATTTAATTAAATACACGAATACTGACTAAAACCAAATAGTTTAAGTTAAATGTTGAAAAGATTTGGCAGCGATATACCTTCCATCTTGGAAGCTGCTGATCCCGTATCTGTTTTCATAAGCCATTTAAAAATAGAAAGCCTAATTTCCCCTCTTTATTCAGACAGAGCTCCCATGATCTTTCAGTGAGAACGGCAGGATCAAATCAAATGATGAGTAACACAGATTTGGTTATATACCTCTCAAGGTGAACGGCAGCACGGCCCGACACCCAGGTGAAAAAGGTCCCTCTCAGATCACCCACAAACTACAAACGCACTTTGGCAAAATACAAATCCTCCCTAAACTCATCCTGCAATAACGTACACCACCTTTTTTCCTCTAAAGACTCACCTCTACATATGCCAATATTAACTCGGCCAACCAGTGAGTCTCGGTTCAGTGGTACGTGAGAAGTGCTATCATAATTACCACTGCTATTGCAAAAGACATTAAGTATTCCTTCTGCCTTCATCACTCTCCACCCCTGATAAGTCTCATTGCATCTTATGCACAACTAGTGCCACCGGGTTAGTGGAAGTACGCAGGCAATATTCAGTAAGGACACGACAGGTTCCTCCTATGCTTTATAACAAAAAGCAATTTAAAATAAAAACGTCAGGGAACATTAGAGGTTGCATAGCCTTTGGGGACCAGACTTGTGTTTTGTATGTGTACATTGTTTGAAGTAAATTAAATTCTCACCCTAACGGAAGCACTGGTGAACTACTGAAACTATTACAAGTTTTCTACACTTTTTTTGTTAACCTAAAAAGCATTTACAAAAACAGTGAGAGACAGAAACAGAGTTTAACTGATAAATGATCCTCTTACTCATGCAAGAAAAGCCATTCAACAATTCCTGCTCCTTACCACATGACAAAAAGTCCCTTACACAAGACTGTCTGTATTGAGTAAAAATAACTTTACTCACTACTTCCTCAAGCTATTTTTAAATATACACATGCACTTCTGTCACAACTAAACTGTCTTATGTGCTACAGTGTTCAGTTATTAAAAACAACTAATAAATGAAATTATTGACATAAAAGCATCACTGAAACTAATTAAGATGGGACATGACAGGACTCTTCCAGTGATGTTTATGGGAGTTCCTCCAATTTCTGGGAGCAGAAAGAAAAACAATAGACAGGAAGTTTTTGAATTACACATTCTTGACTAAATGTAGTTCAAAAATATGATCATTTTGGGTAACATTTTAAAAACTGATATCATAAAAACTATACATTCATCTTTCTAGCACATGAAGCTGTGTGCCTAGGTAGCAATACTGCCCACAAAGAGAGCAGTAGAAGGCTTTCTAAAAAACACATAACATTTATTAAAAATACATAAATTGACAATACAAGAGAATATATATCTTGTTACATCAGCAGCATATATATTTCTGAGCTTGCTACAATATTTGCTCAGATAATCAGAACTTGTTTAATACACAAAATTATCTCCTGTTGTCAACCAATGATTTAAATTCCAAAAATTCGTTGTTGATTTACACAACCTTATCTGTCCTATAATAGGTGTAAAAAGTAGCTTTAAAAAAAAGTATTTTCACAAAATAAATATTTAAATAGTACATCCAGTTTAATATCCAAAGAGATACTTCTAATTTTTTTTTTTCTTCAGTTCTGCAATTATCTGAATTTTGAGGATGTGTCACTGGTATCACTATCACCTACACCAGACAGACAAGGATTAGAGAGCTCTTCACTGTAATATCATGCCACATTCAACTTTTGCTTTGTCTTCAGAGAATCTATCTGAAAACCAGAACAGAAAGATCTACATCCAAAAAGGTAGAGCCACTCGCATAACTATCCTGTTCTGGGGCTTATGAAACGCGTTATAAAATGCATTCAATTTACTTTGAAAGGAGTTAATGATGTTGGAGTCCGATTTGTTAAAAAAAGACACCCTGAAACTCATTTTTGTGCTTATACAATCACATATTTACTATACTACTTAAAAGAGACTGATTTAAAAAAATAATAATCTAAGACATGGGTGTATTATGAGAGACAGAAGGCGCACCCACAAAAGCAGATCTCACTGCCACTTCTGCACAAAACCGCGTTAATATGCCTCACCCCAGTTCTGCCAGCGACTACTGCTGGGGGTGATTACGAGAGGGGTACAGTTGGCAAGAAATGCCATCGCCGGATTCTCAGCAGAGGCAGCTTAACAGGAGTGTCATTTAGGGTAGTAGCTTTATCACCTGGATTCATTTCCTAAGACCTGGAATAAGACCAACACTGCCTGCAGAGAGTAATAACTTACGTCCTCTGTCATCGTAATTTGAATTCAAACCAGTCACCTAGGCACGAAAAGCTCCAAAACTGCATTATTGTTTACTTGTTTCTGATTTAGAAATGGATAATATCCACGGAGTGATCCAAGCACCTTATACATTTAGGGGAAAAAAAAAAAAATATCCCTTTTTGAGTACTTAATTTCTACTCTCCTTTCCAGTTCATTTCTAACTAACAGTAGTTTTATTCCTGTAAATGTAACTCTCACGATAGCTTTCCCATTGCTTCTTCAATCTTGTTGTTATCCTAGTTCCAAAAACTGCAACTGTTGTTTTGGCCAGAAAAGCAAGCCTCGCTCCTTTTATCCTCTCTTCTGTCAGGTTTTTCACATAATACTTCCAGACTCATACTGATCTGTTAACCAGCAAAATAAAGTGCAGTTTTCATTCTCTTACATCTCATGCAGGTTATATATTGCCAAAAATCTAAAGCCCTATTTCCTGAACACAAACAGCACCCACAGATCTGCCTTAAAACATGCTTCCAGTTATGATCTTCCAAGTAATTCCATAATGACAGCTTTTCTACATCACTGACCGATAATGAAGTGATCAATAACTCCAGAAAATAAAGGTAGATAGGTCTTGTGTTGCAGAGAGGAAAAAAGTAAGTAGAAAGGTTCAACATTTCAAAAGACCCTGATACAGATATCCTGCTGCAAACTAGAAGTAGTAGGTATGATGACAGGGGAAAAAAACCCCACAAGTTAGCATTGCATCTAGCTTGTGAGGGTTCTTTGCAGTGTGTATGAAAGAAGGGGGGAAAAAAAAAAGCTTTTAAAATGAAAGTGTTGTACAGACACAAGTCTATAAATCTGATTTCATACCCAAGTTTCAATTTTGTTACACACTATTAAAAATCAACCCTAACCTGATTTAATGGATACCCAAACAAGGGGGAAATTGGATTCCCCAACCGTAACGTGCCAGTGACACTGAGTGATACATAAAAGCAATACGGCTAGTTCCTGTCCTTAATTCATAGCTTGTGCTTTAATTTCAAACCTGCCCTGGGTAGAAAAAAAGAAAGATGTTTATAAATAAAAGCTTACTGCAGAATTTGTGCTTTAAAGATTTATTGAGCTAGGAAGACTAAACAGAACTGAAAGCGCATACAATAAACAGCACATAAGGACTTGCGGGGGGGGGGGAAGAAAAGCTGTATGTACAGATCTGCCAAGATACCAGGATCTAGAGGAGGGGAAAAAAAAAAAAAGGCAAAAAACAAACCCAACAAAAAAAATCAACCAGTACAAAAAACAACAACAAAAACACACCCAAAATCCAACACAACACAACAACAGTCTGTAAGTACCATATCACAAGTTTCTGAACAGGGTGGCTGCTTTCACATGGAAGACGCTCATGCCCAGCCGGACACTCCAGTGTCACGCCAGCCAGCCAACCCCGTGTCCTCTTAAGACTCAAGGGAAAAATCCCTGCTGCCGTGGAGCAGCGTTTCAGCACCTCGCTCGCCTGGTGCAAGTCATCAGCCCCCCAAGAGTGGCTTAGAAACTGCGGGGACGGGCTCAACCGCCCGGGGACCCCGTGAGGGGACGGGGGTGTCAGAGAGAGGGGGAAGAGGAGACGGGAGGACGAGCGGGCTCCTCCTGCCCCCGTTGCGGCGGAGGCGGCGGGGCGGGCGGGGGCAGCGGGTGCGCTGCACCATGGACAGTGGCTGCTGCCGCCGCCACCTCCCCCTGCCCTGCGCCAGCCGCTGCGGGCGCGGCGGGAGGGCGCCGCGGCAGCCCCGGCACCCCGTCCCCGCCGCCGGCACCCCGTCCCCGCCGCCGGCCTCGCCTCAACCCGCTCCCCCGGCCCGCCAGAAATGCCCCAACCGTAAATACCATTAAGAGGCGATGATCTGCGCCATCTGTCCCTCAGACTTACCGCCCTCTCCACCCCCGGCGCCGCGCCGGATACGAGCTCAGCGAGCACAAAGCGAGGGGGGAGCCCACCGCCACCCTCCCCCACCTACCCCCGGCCTCCACTCGGGGTCCCCCCGGCTCCGCGCTCGCTCCGGACACCCCGCGCCGCGGAGGCCGACCCCAGCCCCGCCGCCGGAGGCGAGTCCAGCTCAACCACCGCCCCGCAGGCACTGCCCTCGCTGCCCCAAGCGGGATCCATTTTGTCGTCCCCGTCCTCCCCCCGCCAGCGTCCCGTCAGTCCCATCTCGCCCCAGACGCCCCCTCGCAGGGGCGCCGGCCCGCAGACCTCTACTTTCTGCGCGGAGAGACACACACACACACCCCGTCCCGGGGGCACCCCGGCCAGCGCTGCCCCGCGTCCACAGACTGCCTGCCTGGGACCCCGCCGCTCGGGGCCGGTGGGGATCCCGCCCGGGCCGCCCCGGCGAGGCCGCCGGGGGGAGGCAGTAGCAGGAGTTTGATAATAATAAATAAAACACTTCGGAACCCGAGCCCGTCCCAGTGGAAATTCCCGTTAACGGCAGGGGGTGGGGAAGCCCAGCGGCCAGGCGGAGGCTGACTAAATTCTTCCTGGGAAGGGATTAGCGGGCACGGGAGCCGGGGGTAGCCGAGGCGCGGCCCGCAGGGGCCTCCAGACGCCTGAGGAGGGGCGCGGGGGCTGCCCCCTGCCCGGCACCTCTCTGCCACCCCCGCCCCCCACTTCCCCACGCGGGGCGGAGGGGGTGATGTCCGCTCCGTTCCCCCACTCCGGTACTTTGTCTCCCGCGCTCACCGCGGGGCCGAGGTCGCGTCCTCCTGCCGGCCGAGCGGATACCGGACAGCCCCCCCGTCCCCCGGCACCTGCTCTCCCAGGAGCGAGGGGAGGAATCCGCGTCCCCTCAGCAACGGCGCGCCGCAACCCCTCACGTCCCGGGGACCCCCCTCTCCCTCTCAGCCGGCACCGGGCACAAGTTCCCCTCTCCCCAGAGCGCGGCGCCCGGCGGCGGGGCTGCCCCCGAGCAGGTGGCTCCGCGCGAGCGGCCACAAACAACCCCGGGGCACCCCGGCCGCAGGGGCAGCGGCGGCTGCCACCTTCCCCTACCCCCTCCCCGAGACCCCCACCTCAGCGGCGGAGCCCCCCCCCCCCCGCCCCGGCTCTCCCGCCTTCCCCGAGCACCGCCGCCCGCAGGGGAACAAAGAGACGCAGCCCGGCCCCGCTCCCCGCCGGCGGTGCTTACCTGCTGCAGGGCCGCCAGCAGCATCAGCGCCAGCGGCGGCAGGATCCGCGGCGGCGCTCCCGCTACCCGGCACATGGAGGCGAGGAGGGGCGGCGGCAGGGCGGCCCCCAGCAGTCCCGGAGCGCGGCTGGAGCCCGTGGAGCGGGGCAAGGGGAGCAGTGGGGAGGGTCGGGCAGCGGCAGCTGCCGGGGGCTGCGGACGGCGTCTGCCCCCGCCTGCCGGAGCCGGCTGCCGCGGCGCTGGCTGCCGGCTGCCGCTCTAGCTCATGGGCAGCGATGCAGCGGGGGAAGAGAGAGACAGGGAGAGAGAGAGAGAGGGGGGCGGAGGATGGGTGAAACTCAGCTCTGGGTCAGGCTGCTTTTCTCTCTGCTGAGCCCCCTCCGCGGTGCAGAGGGTGGGCAGGGAAGAGGAGGAGGAGGATGGGCGAACAAAAGGCTGGGAGATAAAGAAGTAGTCGCTGCTGCGAGGCCGGTGCGGCGGCTCCCCTCGCCTGGCTGCCTTCCCCACGCCTGGATCGTGCCCGCCTCGCTCCTCCCGCCGGTGCCCCCCAGCGAGCTCGGGCAGGCGGGTCCTCTCAGCGCCTCAGCCCGGGCACGCCAGCACCGCCGCTGCTCCAGCCCCAGCCCTGCTGCATGCTCGCCCCGCACTTTCTCTCTCCCTCTTTCTTCTCCTCCCTCCACCCCTCCCCCTGCACGCAAAACCCTCCGCTGAAGCACAATGATAACAATACCCCAGCAGCCTCTGCCTGCCGTGCGTGTGTGTATGCGCTCGCCCGGTGCCTGCCTGCCTCCCTGCTGCTGGCAGCTCCCCCTCCGCCTCCCGTCGCTCCCTGTCGGCCGCACGGCCAATGGGAACGGCACGGCAAGCGCCGGGGATCGCTGCCGTCTGCGAATAGTGCTGCCCCTCCTCGGTCCCCAGAGAGCCGGCGCTGGGGGCAGCGGGGCAGGCGCCAACGCCAATTCACCCTCCGACGCCAACAGCGAAGGGGGGAAAAAAAAGAAATCCCAACCCGCCAACTTGGTGTGCTGCAATTGTTTAGGGGGCGAGGAGGGAACTTGCTGGGGAAGGAAGGACCCGTCCCCGCCGTGCTCGGTAGGGGACGGTGGATGCAGCGAGAAGCTGCGGGGGCGCCGGTGGTGCCCAGCCGGGGGGCCCTGGGACCCCCCTGCCCGCAACCCGGGTGCTGGCGGCGCCGCAAGTTTCGCTCAACTGTTACTGCTTAGCGGGTTAACTCCCCCCCTCCTTTTCTCCTTTCAGTTTTTAAGCCCCCATCCTCCTCCTCTAGCTCCGTTTTTTTCCAAACTACCTGCTGAATTTTATCAGCAAATGTTTTCAAAGGCTTGGCCGGGGCTGCAGTCCGCGGGTCCAAAAATGTCAGCGTGCATAACGGAACTGCGCAGTGTTGCTGAGTGAACAGTTACAGAAGCAAGTATCAGTGCTGGGTCATTTGCAGAGCTGGCAAGGATTTTCTCTCGCCCACAGGTCACTGAGCAAAGTTGTTTTGTGTCCATGCATCAGAGCTCCCATCCTGGGACATAATAAGGGGAGGATTTGTAGGCATTGGCCCCTAGACAATCTCATGAAGCGTTGATTCGAAATGGTGCATTATTTATTTTAAAGCATCTTATTTTACACTTGAACTTGCAAGAAAAATACTGTTTCTGCCCTTCTCCCCCCCCCCGCTTTAGAAAACAACGCAAAACGCCATGCTCGTGTTTTGAAAGAAAACAGCGGCTTTGCTTTTATATTTTGTCGGGGAAAGGCGGGGTAAGTGCATGCTTGTACGATGCTGATTTCATTAGCTTCGAAATTAAAAATACCGGTCACTTGCGGGCTGCCATGCAGCTGTTTACCCAAGCCAGGGAGAGGGAGAAAACGCCACAAGCGGCGGGGGAGATGCGCGCCCGCCAGTGCCTCCGCGGGGCGGGGCGGGGCAGGGCCGGGCCGGGCCGGGCCGGGCCCGGGCGGCGGGCAAGCCGGGGGCCACCTGCAAGCGTTAAAAGCCAAATGCCATTCAGCTGAGGAGAGGCAGCCCCAACCAGAAAAAACAGCTCCCTTCCCCTCCCCGCGCCCTCTTCAGAGTTGTAGCCCGTGAAACTGTACGAAGCTAACAGTTGGGAAGAAAAAGAAACGAGGGAAACAACGTCTGGTAATGAGCTTCTGCATTAAAATTTAGTCCGGGATTGAGGGAAAGCGAGCAAGAAGGGCACAGGTGATGTTTATATCCTGTTACAAGGAAGAGCTTCCCGGGTTTGCACCTGATGGAGCATGTGTTCCGTCTCTTCAGCAATTCCAACGTCTTTGGATTTGCTTCTGAAACGGTGTCTTTCCCCGAGTAACAGACTTCTATTTGTATTTTCTGGTAGGTAGACATAATATTAACATTTACTAATGCCTGTATTTGAGCATTTATTCACTCTTAGAAGTGTTCTACAAAATGCAAAGAATGCAATATAAACAACTCCATAAACCAACTGTCCAATGAGAGTAATTACCTGTCATGTAAATGAGCCTGGCCCCTCATATCCCTCAGCCCATCCATCCCTAAAGGCCTGAAAAAATAAAAGGCTCTGCAGTATTATCTGGAAGGTTACCAGATCTGAGCTCTGGCTGATGCTTCGTATGGTTCTGCTGCTGCCTTTAAATTTACTTAGCAGAAATAGTAACGCTGGCAGAAAAACTGCTCTCACCAACACTGTTTTACTGAATCTTTTAGCCTTGAACAAGTTTCTGTCAAGCAGTTGGCTTCCCTCATTTACACAGTCATCAGCAAAAGTTTCCTCCAGCTCATGGGCTTTCCTAGTGCTGGCTACTGTGATAAAGAGAAAGTAAGAGAGCAGGGGCGGGTTATACCTTTTGAGGTATTATCTCAGCACTACATCTCTTTATGGGTGAGTGGCATATGTTTGGGAGAGCAGAGCAGAGGAAAAACTTGTGTATTGCTTCCAGACATGGATGACTCCTCAGGACTTCTGCTATTCATCTGTACAAGATGTAGGAAAACACCTTCCCCCCCGCCCCGAAATAATCTAGCAATAAGTAGGCATAGCTGGAGATTCAGAGTTAGAACTGATACTAGACTGAGATCATCAATGCTTTTCACATATATCATGCAACAGCTAACAAATGGTGGCAATTTCTGGCCAAGATTCAAACAAGTGATTTAGAACTCAAAGGGTTTATCTTGTAACTCCGCCACAGGTTGCATTTGTGAGTGTGTTTTAAGTAGTATGAAAATAACAGACGTAAGTTAATGTTCAACCTAGACAATCTCAAGGGCTTCCAGAAAAACCTTGTTAAAATTCCATGATTAAGTTGAAGAGAGGATTAGGGCAATTCCCATGTTAGTCATGGAGTTGAGTCTCTCTTTCAACTTGCCCAAATTAATTTTCATTCCTAGTGTTCATAAAAATTCTGTAAAAAATGAGTATTTTCAATGTGGAACATTCTAGATTGCTCATGGCTTCAAATATTTTGGAAAAAAAAAAGACTTTGTGGGTCTGTCCTTACATTTAATCTGCCAGGTACTGTCACTACTACTCTCCTCAATTCAAACGATGCAAATTAAGCACTTTACTGACAGTTTAGGCCTCGATCTGACAAACATTTACACATGTGATCTCAGCAAATTGAGTTGCACTGCACACAAGCATACCACGGTTCGTATGCCTAAGTATTTACAAGATGGAAGGATAAATGTACCGAGCAAAAGTACTAAGGACATATTAGTTTACCCAGTTTCCTTGTGTTCTTCATTACATATGAGGAAATATTTTCATTTGTTAAAAAACAACCCCACCTAATTAATGGGTCTGAAGGCATTCAATGCTTATTACTGAGCTTTATCACAATAGTGGAAAAACAGTGGTTGTTTCTTAGTATGACACTAAGGCTGCACACACTATCAGCTAACCAAGATTTCTCGGGATATTCTTTTAACAGAAGAGGAAGAAGCACTAAGAAAACCAAAAATTCAACTTTTTAGGACAGTGGTTTTCAACTTGGGCTCTGTGGACCCCTTGAGACCCCAGACTTATTCTGAGTAGTCTGTGACAGGCAATGGGGAAAAAAGCAAATTTGTATATTCTATACAGCAACTTCACACATGTAAAATTCCTAAGGGGGGGAGATTTTTCTGAATTGTAAGATTGTTAGTCGTTGGCAACACTTGAAAATGATTGTTTTAGGAAGTAGATAATCATGCATGGCCAGGGAGAATGCAGTTTTATGTAGATAACGTCAAGTGGGAAAGAAAAACTGAGCATCACAGATGCCAAAACAGCTTAAATATTTTAAAAATTGGTATAATTAAAATGTTGTTGTTAGTGCTGCTGTCTTTCCCTTACTTCAGTAAAAAAAATACGACCCTTTGAATTATCTGGTCTGAGTGTTTTTTCTAAATACGCTTTTTCATGTTGATCACCTATGTGAACTAAAAAACCTGTAAGTTCTAATTGTCCTTTTATTTAGGGAAGTAGTCTCAGAAAGAGGGGGGGAAAAAAAGGCAGTCCTAGCAGTAAGTAATATTTACTTGACTATATCTTGTAATTTGTTATAGAACTTAACCAAGTGATCCTCATGGGCTTTTCTGGCACCGTCATTGCCTAACATGCATAGCCCTGCATGTTTCTCCAGCCTGTTTCTTACATCAAGACAATGCAAGACATGGAAATGTAACCACTGCTGCAGCAGTTAGTGAGCTGTTCTGCTCAAATTTGAAAATCAGCTGGGTTAGCGTGGAAGAATGTTGTGTACAGCAGTTCTGTTTCTGCTTTAGCAACCCTCGGCAACATCGATCTCTTTCAATCGCTATGTATATAGAATATGTATATGTATGATTTGGTGGAATAGGATGTTTTTTCCCTTTTTTTGATAGCTAAATCGTATCTGTCACCATAGTTATATTTCTGTTAATTGCTACTAACTTTTGCAAAGGATTTCTCTATGAAGAAGAAGCTGAGCATATGTAATCCAGATGTGATACAATATATTTGCATATTGTGTAATTGGCTTTATGTCTATACCCTCAGTGTGATGATTTGGGAATCAACATAGTCAGGCGTAGTACTTGTATTTCATTCTTCCAGGGATCTCTTTCAGCGTCACTGCCCAGTGCCTGCAAGCTGTTTGGCCTGGAGAGTTTCTTTTGAAAATCAAGATAGAGAAAAAGATCTTCTGATCAGCATAGCATCTCTATTCAGTCAGATATCTTCTACAAAAAAAAAAATATTCTTTTCCAGAACAAGGCCTTAATCATATGGTGTGATAAAGGGCTGAAAGGATGACGACTTGTAATAAGGGCCTATGATAATTTCTGATCACCACAAAAGAAAGTTTTACAGTTTCATAGAACTGCTTCATATTGAATAGGCCAGTAGGAAGAGGTGGACTTGCCTCTTAAAAAGCTAGCTTCAGTAAATACATCTTTCTCTCTTTTTTGTTTTTAATTTGCTGATAATTTACTTACTTGAAGTGAAGTAGCTCCTTTTTCTTGATTGGCTTTCCAATGAAATCAAGTAATCATTTTATTGTCTTGGGATCAGAAATCTCACTTTTTTCTGACTCATGCAGTCTGCAGCATCCCAGACTCCCTCCTTAGCCATAGCCAGAATTCACTGGTGTGAATGAACCTGTTGGCTTCTCTAAAAATGTATGTATGTAACACCTACAAAAAAGAAACACTGGAAGTTTCCAGAAGACCAATCTTACTATTCTTGACTTCTAGGTAATAAAAATTAAGAAACCGGAACTGTAATTGTTTATAGTAAACCAGTATAGATAATAATTTGTTCTAATGAAATTGTAAGAGCTGTCATGTGGATTGCCACTTTCAATACTAAACAGAATTTTTACACCCATAGTTAGAGTTGCCTAATATTTTCTATCCCAAAATCATATTTTCACTTACTAAAATATTTCTTTTTTTCTTAGTTAACGAGATTGAATTCTCTGGGCTGGTTGGCTGTTTCAAGCCAAGTGCTTTTTGAAAACTTCAGAAAAGTCCTTTGTCCTTTTTGAAGAATGAGATCAAGCAAAATACGTAATTTTATTTTTGTTATTAAATTCTTACTGCCATCTCATTGAGGGATTTTACTCCAGGCTCTGGAGCATAGACTTTAACTTTAGGAGGAGCATGGTTCTTAGGTGGAGGTTGTGCCTTTTTCAATCACTGTTAAAGTTGACCAAAATCTGGCATTGTTACAGATCTGAAAATGATGTTGTTATAGTTCACAAGAGTTTCACAGCTGTATCCCCTGGTGGATCTGCCTGCATCTAATATACCTCTTATTCCCCCAACAACTGCTGTGTTGCAAAAATTCTGCAAACAAGCCATCTTCATTGAACAAGTCGGCGTCCCCTGTTTGAACAAGTCAGCGTCCCCTGTTTGGAGACTGGAGGAGCTGCTCTGGAGTTTCCAATGCTTTCTGTTGTATTAAGCACTGGAGAGATGGTAGAGACCGTCTGGTTTTGTGTGTTCGTTGCTCCCCTTAAAAGGCCCCGACAGCACGGAGGAGGAGCTGGGTCTGACTCATATATCAAAGGATAAGCTGAAGGAAAAGGGTGAGACAATACTTCTCTTGGATGCAATACTGGGAAAAAAAATTGTAGTGCTTTAAGATTTCCTTGGTCACAAAATGACAGAAACATATGGCTCCCTCCAGTGAAGAAACTGTAGTTACACTTCATAGGTATCTTCCTTTGTCATGGATTATAATAGTGATAATTATATTTTCCATAGGAAACGTGAAGGTAGAATATAAAATGGCCCAGCATGATAATATAAATGATGTGCTGTTGATACCTTTTTCTGCTTCAAGGAAAGAAAACACAATTACGAAAACTGAGTTTTAGGTCACAATGTTCTCAAAAATTGCAGATTAAAATAAACGTATTACATGGTCTGTTCCAAGGATTCAAGAAGTTTAGAGCATTTAGAAAGTTAGGAAATTGTGGATTCAAGCATCTGAAAAATTGTTTTTATTGACAAGTAGATTAATAATAGTAGTGCTCTTATTAAAAACACTTACAATTTGTCTGCAGAAATTCAGTCCGAGTTAAAATTTGACACCCAGTGAAGTAGCCATGCAGAAATATTTTACATACTTTCAGGGAAATATGACTATTAAAAAAAATCTTCCTGGTTTCTGAATCTTTTTTACATTAGTAGGAATTCAAAATGGCTTTCTTCTCCGAAATGACATTTTGGTGATCATCTTTCTGGTCTGCAGTAATGCAAGTCTAAAATATCCCCAAATGCTATCTGAATTTACATGACTGGATCATTAACCTGAACTTTAGGAAGTCTCTAAACATTTATTCATAGGGGAAGAATATTCTCCCCTGGTTACATTAGACCCCTGGCAGCCTGGAGACTTGGGGTTTTGTCCTCTCAGTGCCAGGAACGTCCTGTGGAAAGGCTGATCTCTGCGGGCACACCTGTATCTGA
Source organism: Aptenodytes patagonicus (assembly GCF_965638725.1). Classification (NCBI taxonomy): domain Eukaryota; kingdom Metazoa; phylum Chordata; class Aves; order Sphenisciformes; family Spheniscidae; genus Aptenodytes; species Aptenodytes patagonicus. Next base: position 50,711,564 of record NC_134950.1, on the reverse strand, counting down.
AACTAAGCTCTTCAAACAAAAAAAAGCTTTTTCCTGTGACACTGTGGTTTGCTACTGTTAAGAGCTGCCCACCTTGTCTCTTCCCAAGAAGTCTCCATCCCCAGAGCTGAGGGGAACACGTGCTTGTACCCCTCTTCACCAGTTTGCAGTCCACCGCGTTAGTTCAAACTCATCAACAGTGTGAGCTAAACAGCTGAGCGGTGCCCCCAGGTAGCTACTGGGCAGTGGATTAAAAAAAAGCATGGTGACTCTGAGGCCGAGGGGCAGGAGGGTTGTTTGGATTAAGGTGTTAACAACTGTCATGGCAAGATGAGCCAGGGCTCCTTTGTCAAAGCCCTAAATCTATGTCATTCCTCCTTATAAACCCTGCACTGCTGCTTCTGACCTTAGGATCACTGGGAGTTGCTGAGTACCTCTCATGTTCGAAAGTTTGTCCATTTTTTTCCCAGAGTCTTAACAGAAGTATTTAGGAGTTGAAATTAAGGATTTTTTTTTTTTTTTTTTTAAATCGTAGCCCCAGATTTGTTTCTGTGTTAAGGAGCACAATTCAGTACATGTGCAGATTCTGAAAATAGCTAACTAACTAACTAAATGATGTAGGACTTCAGTTCTTTGGCTTTAAAATACAATCTCTTACTTTTTCTCCACTGCTAATGGATCACATCCACTGTTTTTTTATATTTCTGAAGTCAGAAGGGACAGTTTTAATCATTTATTTTGACCTCATCAAAACACAGGCTTAATAATATTACCTAGTAATTTTCATAACAGGGCCAAGAACTTGCGCAGAGCAAGGGGATGTTTTTGAGGCAGACATGGAAGCTTGATTTAGAGTGACAGAATCCACCACAAGTCTTGTTACAGTTGAATTTTCCCAATGAATACAGTTCTTCCATGGAAAGTCTTACTTCACAAGTCAGGGACAGACACTTCTTCCACCTAGGCCTTTCTTTGAACCACTTTGGAGAGGGTGTAATATCAGCTGCTGCTATAACCTCGTCTGTTCACAGTTCCTGAGCTGCAGGCAACAGCAGGGAGCTCAGCGTGGGCTAAACACCCATGCATTCACTTTGATTTGCAGGATTTTGCATCCAGCACTGAGCTTTGTGCTGCTGCTACCTGGTCTGATGCTACTGCGGTGGTATCTACATTGCACCACAGTTATTGCACAGCCAAGAATAGTTTTTGGAGGAAAACAAATAAATACTGGAAATGCTTATATACCTCACAGCGTTTGTAGTCAGGCATTCTTTACTCATGCTCGTGATTTACGTTAAAATTGTTAGATTGGAAATGTTATCTATCCTAGATTAAATGAACAAAAGTCTGTAGACTGACCTTTGATGTAATATTGGTTATAAAACATTGCTGAAGTAGTTGCTGCTTGAACTAGATTTTTTTTTCAAAGAAAATCCAATTTTCATTTAAGAATTACTGGTGACGGAGGGTCTAATGTCACCTGTACTAAGTTGTTCCAGTGGTTGGTTACCCTTCTCTTTAAAAATGTCTATGTCATGAGTAGGCTGCATTTATCTAACTTGCCTAATTTCCAGGCATTCACTCTTGTTACTTCTTTCAGCAGTAAGCTGAAGAGTTGCTTTTTCATGTGTCTGTTTCCTGTATTGGAGCTATAGACCAGTTACCTTTGATAAGTCAAAGCTTTTCCTCATTAAGCTAACTAAATCAAAGTCCTTGAGTATTTCATTAAAACACATAGTTCCCAATCATTTAATAAATGTTCCAGTTCTTCCCTGACCCTCTAATTTTTAAGGTGCTGCTTGAAATATTGGTGCTAGAACTGCACGCTGTATTTCACCAGCAGCTGCAGTCATTTGAAAAGCCGAAGTGGTAACACGTACCAGATTCCTACTCAATGCTCCCATGTTAACAAGTACAATGATCGCATTAACCCCTTCATCACACCGTTGCTTTGGTTATCAGTTGACTCCCCAGTCAGAACGACAGTATCCCAAAATAGTATTCCTTGCTCTGAAACACACCCTTCAGTATTTGTTCCCAGGTGTCTGACTTTTACAGGAAGAACCCTCATTTTCCTTCACGTTGAAGCTTTGTAAATACATTCTTTGCAGCTCCACTTCTGGCAGTCTTCCACTTCCAACCCACGCTCATCACTTTACATCTTTCTGTATTCTCTTCTCGCACTGATTTGGAGTCATCATGACCAGATTGCCTCTACAAATAAATGCCCTTAGGAAGCCGGGAGTGCCCCGCTCCATCGCTATACTATAGCAAGTTTCCATATCCATTAAAGCAGCCATGTCCCCTTTGATTCTGCCTGAACTTGTCCTAGGCTTCTGAAGAGAAGCATGTGTAATCTCACCTGGAGATGAGTCAGTAAATTGTAAACACATACGAGATTTTCAGAACTAGTGAAGAAATCCCTCTGAATCTGGGCCTCATGTCAATGGCTAAGAAGTGGCAACAGAGAAATTGAAGGATGAGAGGACCAGAAGAGGACTGCTGTTACTGGACACGCCACAGTTGTGAGGAGCTGGATCACGGTAGCATCAAACCAACGAATTATGTGGTGTTTAGTTATCCACGAAAAACACAGCTGATACGATCCATGGCTGTACCTTTGCACCTGTATGCACTAAATGCCAGGCCTTGGGTCGTTTCGGAGTTTTCTCCATGCATATTACTTTGCCTTACATCTATTCCTTCCTGGTGCTGTTACCTCCCTAGAGTCAGAGTGCTGTGTAAGCTCCATAAACTTCAGTCTGAACTGGATGACTCTGCTGAGCAACATTTAAGTTTTGGAAAGAGTTTATTCTTTCAGTGACTTCTGCACATTCTGCATACGCATCCATATCATGGCTCAGCCCCCTCAATTCACAGTACTGGCTCTTCTTGAGGAATGGTAGGGAAACAAAAATCTGGCAATTATTGCTGCTGAAGACAGTATTTTGCTGGGTGCTGGCCAAAAGCAAATTCCTGACCATTGCTTACAAATACAGAGGTGAGCCTTTCTTCCTCCCACGTCCCTAAAGAGTTTAAACATTTTGGGGATTTTAACTGCTCCATTTTCCTTTGGCAGCAACTTTGTGATGCAGGTAAACAGCCATTCATACTCTTCTCCCTTTCAACTCCAGTGAACAAGTTGTATGAATGAATACAAGGCTGTAAAAGGTGTAATATCCATTCACAGTATCTCCCCCAAAATATCTTAACACTCCTGCTGAAGAAAGTGGCAAGGTGCTCATTTAAACATAATTTCTAAATTTGTTTTCTTCCTGGTATCACATGTCCAGTAAAGCCGAAGAATCCTATATAAGCTAATTTCAACATGCCTTCTTCCTAACTGGTAAGTATTCCTTAACATGAGGCTTATTATGGAATAGCAATTTTCATCAACTAATTCCTGTGAGAACCTTTTAAAGGTTGCATGCTTCTGAGACCCGGTCTCCTGGTCATCATTTCTCCTGCGGAGAACAGGCAAATGGGTTTTATACATGCTCAGGTGTCACTTCAGTATGGAGATAGGATGTGGCTACAGCTCACGCTTGGACTTGGGGAATTTAAAGTTTTTGTGAGTTCTCCACTTTTCCTCCAAAAAGCTGTCAAAACAGGACTTTGGAGGAAAAAAAACAACCAAATGTGATGCTTTGCAGAGGAAGGATGCTTATTGTAGTGGCAGATTCAGCATGAAAAATAGTGAAAGAACGTTGGCTCATGGTTTCATTAGTGTGCTCGTTTTTTCCTGCTACTGGGATTTCATAACATAAATAGCCAAAATCACATTACAGAGACAATTCAACCATGAGTAGAGATTTTTAAGACATTGCAAACTACTTGCCCTTAAACAGTTACTGCAGAATGCTATTAATTTTGCAGTGTATTTTATAATTATTTGTAGGTGTAATAAAAAAGAGCTGAAAGCTAAGGTGCACAGACTTCAAGGAAGAAAAACTCTCCTGTGCCTGCTCAGATAGTTCATATTTCCCTTTACCGTTCCAGCAGCTGGAGTGCACCTATGGTTGGGAGTAAGATCAGGAAAAGATCATGATAAAGAGCACCCTTGTGCATCTTTCCTGTTTGCCTATTGGCTGTTTTGAGTAATAACCTGCTATACCTCAGGAAATTCTTGCCTCTGGGTAGCATCCTCAAAAGTAAGAATAGCTTTGATGAATGCAGAATGCTATTGGAAACCATCTAATTGCTATTCTTTTTTCTACCTACCTATCAAAGACTAACATTGCTGGTCAAACACCCAGCTACTGTCGCAGAAGCTTTAAGTAGGAGAAAATAATTTCAAATACAGCTCAGCCTCTCAAGGGAATCATAGAGTCATAGAATCATTGAGGTTGGAAAAGACCTCTAAGATCATCGAGTCCAACCGTCAACCCAACACCACCACCCACTAAACCATGTCCCTAAGTGCCTCATCTACTCGTCTTTTAAATACCTCCAGGGATGGGGACTCCACCACTTCCCTGGGCAGCCTGTTCCAATGTTTAACCACTCTTTCAGTAAAGAAATTTTTCCTCACATCCAATCTAAACCTCCCCTGGCGCAACTTGAGGCCATTTCCTCTTGTCCTATTGCTTGTTACTTGGGAGAAGAGACCGACACCCACCTCGCTACAACCTCCTTTCAGGGAGTTGTAGAGAGCGATGAGGTCTCCCCTCAGCCTCCTTTTCTCCAGGCTAAACAGTCCCAGGTCCCTCAGCTGCTCCTCATAAGACTTGTTCTCCAGACCCCTCACCAGCCTCGGAAGTCAAAAGAAATCCCAAGGGAGAAAAGTAGCTGGAAATGGCTTCCCAAAAACTTTGGGGGAGGTGGGAAAGGGGAAAAGGATTATTTTATGTTGTTGGCAGTGATATTACGAAGAGAGGTCACCAAGTGCCTGAGATATTTCTGTCATGCTGCAGCTTGTGTAAAGGGGGTAGCTCTTTTCCATTGAGAAGCAGACAGATCTCCACAGGAAAAGAAAGAAGAAAAGATCTGTTTGGGGGATTATTGAATTTGGTCTAAGAGAGCCACGAAGAGACAGCTGAGTAGCAAATAGTTCCTTATGCTAGAACCAAGAGACCAAACTGGAGCAAAAGGTTCTGGAAAGGGTCAAAATGAAGAAAATGAAAGGAAGAATGATGCCAATGGACATCTTCAGCAAAAGGCTGAGCAGCACGGCCCTGAGCTCTGCTGCTGTCACTGTGGGGACCACCCTTTCAAGCAATAGCTATAGGACCTTCCCACAGCAATCATGCGCTCCTTCTTTGCTCCCTGCAGAATAAAATGGTCCTTTCCACACATCCTTGGAAGAAATTCAGCATTTAACCATAAGTGGTCCAAAAGCATTTTCCATTTTCAGACTAAGCAAAATGAAGCCAAACTATTCTTTCTTCTGCCTGAGGAACCCAGAGAAAGCACCATATGCTGGGGAACTGAAAATAAACCAGATATTCCCTACTGAGGTGTGAAATCTTAACACCATTAAGATCCAGATTATCCAGAGAGCAGATTTTCCTTTGGGCACTGCTGGAAATGAACCCCAGTTCCTGGCAATGTTGATGTTTCCGCATTAATATTAGTGAACCTTCCTTAATAATTGATGAGGCCTTGCAGCAACATGAAAAAAAATCTTGTTCTGTAGATGAAGATTTTGGCTTGAAACCTTGCTGAAGGTTAGTCGTGTACTAACTCTACTACTCTACGAGTCCTGATGGAATCAGAAATGCAACCATACAACACCATTCATAGGCCTCTCCGAACAGCCAAAGTTACTGATATGACACAATAGCGCTGCTCCTTACAGTACTTCTGATCTTCCCAATGATTGCTCCACTGTGATCTGCTCAAATAGTTAGCTAAAGACAAGCAAGCAGCAGGTAAGTGAGCTTTCTAATGACAGTGAGATGTGGAAACACCCATGCAGATACATAGGAAAGCAGTCTTTGTCATCTTGAAATTCTGCTGCCGTTGTTGGCAGCATCATTGCTCTGGTCCTTGTCACTGCAGTTGCCTTATCTCAGTAGCAGAAGCGAACTAGGAAAAGCTGAGCCACGTTCTGTAGAATTATCTTTTCAGCCTGTTACTCCTTTTCCATGAGCCAAATGACCATGACATCTGAAGGTACACAATACGGCACATCTGCTGTAAAATTCCAGCTGCATAGGCACAGCCTATTTGTATTAATAAGAATTATATTCACAGCATTAATCAAAATTCCTTCAAGTATCCCAACAGCAGTTCAAAAATGGAAATGGCAAAAGTAATGGATGTCAAAAAAGCAATGATGAGAGTGTTAGTCTGAGTCACAGATTGATGTGTCCCCATCTTCAGGCACTATCCTGGACTGTGAAAAAAAACCCCAACCCAAACGTGGAGGTGTGTGATGGATAGAGGTGTGTGATGGAACGGCACACCATAGGGCATCTTCCCAGACTACAGAGTGGCGCATTTGAAAAAATTGCATTAACGATGAAACTACTGTAAGCTGGTGTCATAAAGTGACACAGACCCACTTGGGTCTGATATTGTTAAATTGCTGTGCTTAGGGTAAACTGGTTCATCTTAATTACAGTCAATTACAGGTGCAGCCTCAGAAAGCTGTATGTGAAGCATTTCTTCAGTTGATCTTACTCGTTATTCTTTGTTCAAACCTGTACCAAAAAGTATTGAAAAAGTACTGAGAAAGTCTGTTTTACTGACTGCCATGGCTCTCCCCTAGTCCATTCTTGTCTAAAAACTGGGCAAAGCCCTGTAAACACACAGAAGTACAGAATTAAGATTGAAATTAACCTCAATGCAACTTAGTGAGACCATTTAAGCAGTCAGAGTCAGCGTGGTTTTACACCAATAACGTATCGTTACAAGGCAAAATCCCATTAATAGAATTATGTTAGTGTTTAGTACAAAATAATGTACATTATCCTAGCTATATGAAGTCATGACAGAGTACAGTGCCAATACCTGTTAAGAACTCTTTGCACAATCTTAGCAAAAATTTAAACGCTGCCAGTGTCAACTGAAGGTCAGCAGGAATTTTGTTCAAGTCATGCTGGGTCTGAAAAAAACTCCTAACGCAAAATATTGAATACGATATCAATGAAAGATTTTGTTTGTTTCAAACTAAAAGGAAATGAAAAAGTAATAATCCTGTTACCAGAAGGCCGTCTACCCAGGTAATGATTCATCTAAATCCAAACTAAAAAAAAAAAAAAAGATTAAAGAAAACTCACTTTTAAAAATAAAATAAAACAAACCCATTTACTCTGTTTGTGCTGCATGGAATACTTGATGGAAGAATCAGAAATACAACTTTGGCCAGACAATACATTCATCTGTCTACACAAGCATCATAGTTTTATAGGTCTCTAACCATCTAACAATCAGTTCTGTTATTCTTTATTTGTGGAGAAGTGTACAGAAAAGACGTGGGGATATCTCCTTAGTTCTTACAGAGCAAATAAATCTTAAAATAAGTTCCCAAACAAGGAAAAACATTTTATTTGTGCCCTTCTATATTCAAGGCATTAAGCAGTATCTCTTTAAGTGTCCTGCCAACAGTTCAAACATGGAACTGTCAAAACTACTCCTGTAATCACCTTAAAGATAGATAACCTTAAAGCTGGGAAGGCCTCAGAGGCTTGGATAAAGCAGTCTGCATGTGCTTTACATCGTTGCCTTTATGCCAAGTTTTTTCAACTGGTAATTCTCTATTATAAAAGCTTTAAGTTTCCATAAGTGTTAAATCAAGCACTGTATAGACAAAAAAATCAGAAATTTTAGACCCCCTAAAAATTAGGCACTGAGATAACAGTTTGCTTTGACTTGCTGAAGAAGCCTGCTGTTAGGATGAACTGGCTAGTAAAATCCACAAGTCACTGGGAAAAAAGCAGCGGTGAATATTTTGACGTTATACTAAATGTTCACATTTGCACTCTGCTTCTCTTTGGTGAAGCCCAAGCAACATTTGCTGCTAGGAGTGAGTCCCTTGACTTTGATTGTCTTTAAATTTGTCCCAATCTGAGAATCTGCCATTCCTCTGGCTCCTGCTGCGAGGAATGAACAGTGTGCCTTCTCCTGTATTATTGCTTTACCTACCCGTCTGCTCCTTCCCTTGCCTTGATCCTATATATCTAAGATTCAGCCTAATTCCTTGAATTCTACCTCAGGTTAATTTCCACTGAACTCCATTGATGTTATTTCTTAGATTCTGAGCAAATGTTGCATGAGGAACTGGCTACTACATTATTAAACAAATGCAGCCAAGGTGATTAGACTTCGACAGCTGGCTGGTGTTGAAGTTCTTGTTTTAAAGATTCCTGTAGTTATTTTTTTAGTCAATCTAGAAGCAATGTATTGCTAGATGATAGGATGCATAGGCAATCAATTTGTTTACAGAGGAAGATACAGAAATTCTAATATTTATTATTCAGTGCTCCAGCCACTTACATGTGTGCGTGTGAATTACGTACTGTACTCCTGGAAAAAAAAAAGGCACAATATAAGGCAATTTTCAAAGACTAACAATGCTGACAGTATGTGTCCTTTTAACTGAAGACTCTGTCTTTTCTTCAGGTCTCTTCAGTAAGAGGATAACTTCTTTAAAATAATAAAGTAAATTTTAGCTAGCACTGAAATGATAAATAAAAGACTTTTCTCTCTACAGGAGGCTATTTTTTCAACTGATAAAAGGGGAGAGATATCTGACGGAATAATGTGATTAATTTTAAAAACATGCTCAGCTTTGGACATTATGTCCAAAGGCAATGACATGATTACTTTTGCCTTTAAAGAAAATACAAAAGTTTAATTTTAGTGAAAACACTGGAAATACTAAGACAGTAGGCATTTGATTGGCTTTGAGGACTTAATAGACAGTTTAGCTACCTTTCAAATTGATGGCTGACATGCCAAAGGGTACACTTTAAATAAGTTGTCTGGATTCACAATCTCAGCTACTACGGGCTTTATTAGAAATCATACTGATTATCTTTGGTAACAAGTCTAAGTTTTCTTGAGCCAATTGTTTTGGGTACCACCAACTTTGCCTGTCAAGCAACACGGACAGAGAACACTCAGACAGCTTTACTGTGCTGATTACAAAGGAAAAGATAGTCACGTTTCTGAGCGTTTTCTTGAAAGTGAGATCCCGATCACCTTGAAATTAGTTTATTTTCAAACAATGTAAAAGAGTATTTTGTAACATGAACACACAGCTGTCTGCAGAGAAACATTTACATGTTCACACACTGGAGCAGAGTAAAGAAATTATAAGAAGCTATTTTGAATTTCCTGACCTTCACAGAGCTGAAGTTTCAACTTTAATCAGTGCTAACACAGTTTCTCTTCCTCCCTTCTTTTCACAATACAATAAGATTATATTTGAATATTGTAGTGTGGGTTGTAAAGTCCCAGAGAATTGAAGTGGCAAGTCTCCAGGATCTGACTGTGCTAAGGGAAGAGATAAATTATCTTTCTTGAAGGAGTGAGCGATTGCTTCATGTTTAAAACCTCTCTGCTATTAGGAATGAAAAACAAACACTTGGATTTTGCACTGTGACCTCCCTACAATGTCCATGAAGAGAATCACATAAATGTCAACTAAAGCAGGCCTGCAAATAGGATGGGCTTTGAAACGATTTCCAGAAAGAGTGGGGTCTTCGCTAGCTCAAAAAAACCATTTTTGAAAGACGTTTTGCGGACAGGTGTATTATTATGCATAACAGCAACTGAACTCTTCCAACTTTTGTTGTTTTAAGCAAAAGAAATGTTAGGAACATTCTAGATTAATATTAATATAACTTCTAGCTCTGAAACAGAGGGCATTTATAACATTTTAAAAATGGGTAAAGTATGCTTTGAGAAGCTTTCTTGTTATACCAGAAATACAGTTTCATACCAGACATATTGATACTCTACAGGACTCGTCTGTCTCTCTATATGTAATAACAGAGGTCTAACATTAATAAACAGCAGCCTAAGTAATATCAGCACCTCTGCTTAGAACATTAACTACAATACTAACAGTCCATGTCATTGTTAATTTTTAAATCTTCATTGCCAAATACACATGAGACAAAATAAATCATTTTGCGTAACTGCAGAAACCTTTCTCCCCCAGATTCCTTTCTTTTCCCCTTCAAGACTTTTTCATGCTATTTTAGTGGTAGCATAGCATGTTAACTTCTTTATGCTGCAGTTTGCTGATACGAAGTTTTATTGTACATGTTAATATAGGAAAGCTACAAGAAAGTTGCTTGATCTTCTTCCAAGTTTTAAATACCAATTTTAAGCAGCAATAGTCTCATTCACTAATTGCTGTTTGTTTCTTACATGCTACTATATTTTTCCTTTTCTTATTTTCTCTGTCTACCACAGCTGAGTCTCTTTAATTGCAACACAGTTTTTCATTCTGCTCAGGTCGGTTTTATGTCTCTCCTTCCCCCAACTTTAATAATATTTGCACAGAAAAATACTAAGTGCTGTGTTATTTTTGGCTTTTGATAAAAGTAGGCAATCTATTCTAGCTTTGTGTTGAAACTAAGGTTAAATAGCATTTTAAGTAAGGTGTGGACCAAAACTGCAAAAGCTGCTTCGCTAGCATGTTTTTTTCAAGAGGTCTTCTTCGCATTCGAGCAATAATTCTCAGTGATGCAAAGCTGGGATCTCATTGCTAAAGAAAAAAATTCAATTATCTTTTCTGTTAACAGGTTAAAAAAAAAGAAACAGAAGGGCAAAATCTCTTTTCTCCCCCCCCCCCCCCCCCCCCCCCCGCCAAAGATGGAATCTTCTTGTTCTAGATGCTTTAAACAGGAAACAGCCATAGTGTCCTACTGCCACCTATTCTTCTCATGCCTTGTCTCCTCTATAAGTTGCTCCTCTGCTTTGAGCTTCCAGCCTTTCCCTCAACTTTGCCTTTTAGGTCAAGAAATGGAAATGGAAACATTAATGAAGTTTTTGCTTCTGTTGCCCAGACTCACAGTCTCTTTAGGCATCCTGGTGGCATTTCTAGAACTGCTTAATGCTTCAAGGGAAAAGAATAAGCTTTCCTGTAGTTCTAGTGTTACCAAACTGAACTTTAATTAGTCTGTATGTTCTTCAAGGAAAGAAGCCCCCTCTCACTTTATGCTTCTGTGTGTGTGTCTATGTGCTCATATGACATCTAGCAAAATGGGGTCTTAATTCTGATCCAAATCTAAAAATTGGTCACAAGATAATCAAAAGAAGCTCATATTCATTAAATGCTCTGTGTTCATTCCCTCTCATTATTTACTTTCTTCTCTGCATAGTTTTTTCTCCATCTTTCTCTATTTCTTACACTGTATTCGTAATGCAGTGAAATGTCAAGGTATTTAAACCAAAATAACTCAGTATTAGATAAATGAAGTACTGAAATTATGGGCTGTTTATTCCCCCTCCCTCTCTTCTTTATATCCAAAAGATATTAATGATGGTAATAAGAGGTTATTCAAAATTTCCATGGAAGGTGGAACATAAGTGCAACTTAATAATGAGCTTCTTAGCAAAACCTCTTTTGACGTGCCTGTATTATTGACACTGCTTACCAGGCTCCTGCTGAGTTTAGGGCCTTTTTGTTCTAAGCACTATGTAAACAAAGAAGAAAAATAATTCCTGAGCTAATGAGGCTAGTTTTAGACTTGGCAGAGGGAGTGAAAGTAGGAAGATATTCTTCATCTTCAAGAAGGATGGTGAAGAGGGATTGTGTACACTCTATCCTTGAGAGTATCTCTAGCCGGATAAGACTTGACTTACGAGAATGATACTCCAGAAGATGTTATAGTTGAATGAACCTGTTAGACAGCCAAGAAAAGGAGGCTCTGTAAACTGAGTAGATGCTGTCCTGTGTATTCTTAAATTTTTAAAATCCCAAGTTTCAGAAAATTTAGAGAAAAAACAAGACTTAAGACAGGACTTTTCAGCAATCCACTATTACATAGTACTTGAAACTTAATAAATGTTGATTTATGCTGTTAGAGTTCCGATAAGTACTTACATTACAGTTATTGTTGGAACACTCTGCTGAGGTTTTAATAAAAATAGACAACTTGGAACTGCCAAAGAAAATTTTATTTAAAAAAAACCCTTGCACATAAATCCATATAAAAAGCTTTCGGTAGCTAACTGAATAAATACACCAGAACACCCATAAAGAAGCTTGAGAACCTCTGCTACAATTTTGTATTACTTTCTTGTAACATTTATGTTAAATAAGCCACTTTAATCTCAACACTTTAAGATACACGCAAACCTGTTAGATCTTCAGTTCCTCTTCCATCTTCACTCCACATACCTGCTACTTACCACAGGTATAGAATATTTTAAAATTCCTACTTCCCTCCGTTCACAAGGCTGGAATAGAGGGCAGGTTTGCATCATAGGGAAGAAAGAACTTGTATAATGACCAAACAATTAAATTCAGTCTCACAATCTGACTGAAATGTACCTTTTTCTAATTGAGAAGCAAGCAGTAAATATGAGTGCCTTCCAAGCACTATGGTCTCTCTTTGAATCATTCTTCCCATCTCATCATCTGACTTGTCAGGGACTTTTGTTGGCATGTATGCAGCAAATGTAAGAAATGTTTAAGCTGGAGCTATGGTGTAGAAAGCATGGTCTGAAGGAGATAGATGTAGAGCCTAGAAATTTTTGTCAATTTGTATTACTTTGTAAAGCTATAAAGGCAATTAAGTCACAGGATTTGTCTTAAAAAAGTAAACCAATATTGCCTCTGTACAAGCACACATTCTCAAATCTCTTCTAGGTAGGTAGTTTTCTGTTATCCAGTATGGCTTTACAAAAAAATTAGGAGTAAACAGCAAACATTGGATCAAAAATAGACATTCTTTCCTTCTAAGGTTGATGCAGGATGAACAGCAAAATTATTCTCCTTTCCAATTCCAGTATCCTTTCACACGGTCCATACTGTGATCAGAACTCCTTTCTCTTCAAGTTTCACAACTCTGATGTTTTTCAATTCAGAAATTAATTTCTAAACTAAGCAGCAATAAGATTTCCTTTCAAAAATATTAAATCCAGACATTTTCCTTGACTTGTGGGTTCTTTAATATTTGAACTGAATAATAATTCATTCCTCGATGATTTATTTGCTTACAGAGTGTTTTATCATCAATGCTTCAATGGCTATTTTGCTATTCCGGCTGATGCAGATGTGTCATAGACTTCTCCGTACTGTCTATCCAGTCACATGCTGTTCAACCACTGCCAAAACAGCCTTCACATTTTCCACTAATAAAACCACAGTATAGAGAAATTGTCACATTTATAGTGTTACTAGAAATAATAATCCCTTAAGACTTAATATACTAAAAGGGCAAATAAAACAATGGCCCTCAAGATGGCTGAGGCTATGAAACTCAGCTTTAAAGACTATTTTTTTTTCATTGCTGTTGCTCTCAGACTTTACCATCACTTCATCTTGTACTGAAGAAAACATAAATTGCTCAACAACAAAGTAAAATTAAGGAGAATTTCTAATGCCTAAAAGAGATTAAAGTATACTCAGTCTCGAGAACATTTGTTAGGAAGCCTGCTTTACTCACATCTTTTGCATCCTTCCACCCACAGAAGCAACTGTAAAAACTGAATTTTGTATTAGTTTGAGAAAAGAAAACCACAAAATGAAAACTGTTAATGTTTGGAGGTCAGGTAGGTGTGTGTAATAACTTTTTCTATCTCTTTTTTTACTGTGCATTTATATGGCGACATCCCCTGAAATGTACTAATATTACATAAAGGAAAGAGAATTGAGGAGGTCTGTAATTTGTTCTCAGTGGGAAACATAAGATGTACAATCTCTAGGGAAGATTGCTGAGGGGATGAGAGCGCTCTGTTTCTTCCATTAAACAGCCCCAGCTGTATGTGTCAACCAAGAGGGGAGCATGGCTCCTTTACCAAATAATCTGCTTCCGTGGACTACCCAGTGATGCTGCGTGCTGCATACAGCTCTGAATCAGCACTGATACCGCTACCATGTCACACCATTATCTCTCCACCATGAAGGTCTTTGCATCTGCATTCTGATGCACCCACCTGTATTTGTATTATTTCAAAACACAACAGCACGTAGCTCTCAGAAAAATGCTTATGCAATTCCCACAAAGCATAAAAAGAATGGGTTTGAACTTTATGGACTGTGTACAAACTAGCCCAGGTTTCTTTTAAGTATCTGGTACAGAAAATCCAAGCATGTTGTTATGGTTGCATGACAAACTGTGCTTTAGATCGTGCTAGGATATGTATCAAGTAGCAGGCTTAGTTTCCTTTACCCCTCACAAAAGATGAAGCCTTACAGTCCCATAGCTCTGTATTCTCAGCTGTGTTAGCATTATGGACCCAGCCATATTTGGCTAAAGCAAAATCCTTCCTGCCAAAGAATATGCGATCAGCACACTGGGTAAAAATGACTCAAATTGAGGTATTTATTAATTCATTCAAAGAACATAGAAAAGCAGGAAAAAGATAAAAGGTTAGGTATATACCCATATTTCCTCTTAACTACATCTTAATCTTTACTTTCAATGCTTGGTAAGTCAACTTTCACCCAGTTCTGGTCTGGGAAAAATAAACTAAGCTTCTGCAGTTTGCTTTATTGAGCTAGTGGTAACTTCACAGTGATACAGTCTCAGCCTTAGGTCAAGAGGCTTAAACTGAGCAACACTTATAGCTATTCATTATACTGTTTCATCCAGGTAGCGGATGTGCATTTGGCTGCCTCTAAATCTTAGAAAAAGTAGGAAGTAGGTTAAGCTACTCAGCTAGCGATAACACAGGAGGACATCTGAAGCCACTCCTAGAGATCCCAAGCCTGAGTTTTAAATCAGTGAGAATGGTCATTGGAGTTCCACTGCACAGAATCAGTCCTGCGCAGCCTTTTTCTCATTTAAATACCATGAAATTTAAATATGTTATGCAAAGGGGAAAAAAAAAAGGATTGAAATCTCGGTGTACATATTTGCTCTGCAGGAAAACTGCAGTGTTTTAAATGAAACTAGGGTATTAGATGGCGGACTGAGTGCAGTTCGAGGTGTTAAATTTCAAGAATGATGTGGACTAGCTAAAAGTAGAAGAATGAGCATAATTCAGAATTTGGAAAACCTGCCTTTCTAGGGAAGACAGCAAAATCATGAGATGTTTTCCATAAGGAAAAGAGACAGGGGAAGGACGTGATTACGAACTTCAAATATGTAAAGAGTTGCTTGTTGTTCTCTATGTCCATGGAGAGTAATGTAGCATAGGAAAAGAGAACGTGCAAGGAACAGGCGAGGAATGAAGTGCTCGCAGGCCTCCCAGGTCTCATAGCAAGGACTGAGAGAGGAGAGGATGATCAAGTTAAGGGCTGCCTAGATAAGCTGGATATATGGGATTGCGTGGGGTACCTCGGAGGGTATTAAGAGAGCTGGTCACTGCGAGGCTGCTGTTTGTCATCTTTGAACTCGTGTCCTACCAGCGTTCCCACTTGCAGGTGCAATGAGATCTTCACTATCTCACAACTTGACAATCAAAGCTGGGGCACAATTATTGCTATCCATTAAGTTGTCTAACACCTAACATGTTAAAACTCTAAGAATTTCACCACTTAGATTCCTTTAATCACTTTAAGTTGACATGATGCTATTTATGAATATTAACAGGATACTACTTATGAATGTTAACATGCTGCTACTTATGAATATTTGCATTGCAGTAAAATTTGCAGTAAATTTATTACTAGATCGGTGGGTTTTTTTTATTCTGGAACTAATTTCTTGACCATTTTTGGTTCACAGCTGAGGGTCAACAGTAGCCAGATTTTCCTGTTCTCTCATGTTTCTTTTTCAGCTTCCCAAACATGAGTCAGCCTGGTCTAGAGTTGTACCTGAAGCAGTAGGCTGAAAGGCAGGGTATATTAGCACTCTGCTAATTTGCCTCTCCGGCTGCCGAGCCAAAGCACACTCACAACTTCCTAGCTTGGAGTGCAGCCAAAATAAATCCGTGACTACACTTATCCGAGCAGATACACACTTCAACATTTAATTCCTTTTTATGAACATCATTCTAAAAACCCTTTCCTCTTTCAGTGTAGGAAGCCACTGTCTTTATACATGGCTTAGCATCAGTGTTGCCGAAGGCAGTGGGAAACAGCAGCCATTTTGAAAGAGAACAATTCTTTGTGTTTTGCTGGAAAAAAAAAATTGCACCGGCTTCTGATGAAAGTAAGTTTCGGCTCTGTGTTTTTATTGTTAGTTCAAAGGCTACCCATGCGCCTACTGTACTGCATCTATTCTGAGCAGAGGCGAGGAGGGTGGGATAAGGAGGGGTGAGTGTGCGAGTGTGCATTTAAATAGAGTCCGGCAGAGGAGAACACGTGTCAGGGGTATGGTCCTGCAGGGGAGGGCAGGGACCTGTGAGGAAGCCCAGCGTGGACACCTCAGCCACCAGAAAAAGAAAGAAAAAGGTACTTTCATGTGTTCTTGAGAAGCATTCCTTTTAATAAACATTCTGCTGAAGGTGAGGATCCCGACGAATGCCTGAGTCGTAACCTGAGGTTATTGCATGATTTCACTGGGCACCGGAGGTCAGAGATGAGGTTGATTGTGTTCCTCCACTGTCCATAGCTGGTGAATTAACTTTTAACATTTCTTATTTATATATATTTTGTACTTTTAAGCTATAGTTTGATTATGTTGTGCATGATGCTTTTGGGCAGAAAAATACGGTGGAGTTGGTCAAACAAATTTTGAGCAGGATTTTCGATCAGAACCACTTCTTGTGGAAGATTCTGTTTTGACAAGAATTTGACAGTTTCAAAAATGGCAAATCAAGGCTCTTTGTCTAGAAAACAACAGAATCAATCATTTTATGAGTAAAAATAATTTTTCAATTGCAAGTTTAAGTTAATTAAATCTTTTAAATAAGGCGATTGGTTGAAATTGATTACATTGCTGACTGAATTGTTTAAATTGAGCTGGATTGTACTGAATATCCTTGAGATCTCAATTTTTTCTTGATTTGGAACAAAATCTTGACCTTCTTCATGATGATTAAACTGTTTCCCATACAGTTTTAATTTCTAACAGTGTAAGAATATGTTTTAGTATAGATTTCAGATATACGCTGTCAACCTTAACTCAGTTTTATTGTAGGTTTCTATAGCAAATTTATTAACTGACACAAATACATTAAGACTTAAAAGGAGACCATATTGTAAGCCAGCCATCACTGATACAGACAAATTGAGGCTTAAATTCTATCTCAGCTCCTCTTCTCCCCTTCACTTTCCAGCACTTCATTAAATGAAATGATTAACATTGATCACATGCAGTTGTAGCAGAAAGTGGCAAGATTTGTAAAGGCCATTATTTCATGTGGTAGCTTACTTCATAGTCTTGTAGGCACCCCTAAAATGTTCTGTCTCCTGCATAGGCGAGCTTTACCTCTGTCATAAAATCACCCTTATGTCTGAAGAACAGAATTACCACACGTTAGTCATCATTTGAGAGCTTTAGGTGTTTTTTTTAGTTACCTTGGTTCCACGCCGAGAGTTATCTGGAAGATAAAGACTGTGACCCAGCACAAGGAGTGGAAAATATGTTAGATGTGCTCATGGT
Organism: Aptenodytes patagonicus; assembly: GCF_965638725.1. Classification (NCBI taxonomy): domain Eukaryota; kingdom Metazoa; phylum Chordata; class Aves; order Sphenisciformes; family Spheniscidae; genus Aptenodytes; species Aptenodytes patagonicus. Next base: position 50,693,967 of record NC_134950.1, on the reverse strand, counting down.
AGGTTATATTACTGAGGACACGTGCTTCAGCTTTTTTTTTTTTTTTTTTTGTAGTTAGCTTTCCTAAGGGCTGATAGTTTCCTGTCCAGGTAACTTCCTGCAATAAAGTTGTGAGGGGACAAGAGGATGGATGACGATGCCATTTTCCTCTGGGATGTGATGGAGGGAGGAATCACCACCAGATTTACATTACCAAATAGTGTTAATAGAAAAGATACTTCACAAATAAAGTGGAGGAACCTGGTGCAAGCAAATGCTCCAAAACCATAAGTCAGGTTGACCAACTGCTGACACATACTTTCAACCAAGTGCACTCAATCATGGCCAAGTACACTCCACAAAGTATATTCTATTCACCTGCATGACCTTTGCCTTGCTCAGATTCACCTCCATTTGGCTATACTTCATTCATGAGAGGATCTGATTGCCATCCCAGTGATTAATGCTGAGGATGAAGCAGAGCTAAATGTTAACTTAAAATATCAGCTTTATCTCTGCCTTTCTTGATGTCTCCATAATCCTGATATTTTAAATACAGCATTTCTTTATAGTAGTTTTTGTTTGAAATTATATTCCTTTGCCATTGGAAAAATACTTGCTAACTAGACATGTCCATCCTGTGGTAGAACGCTGTGTATAACATCCTTATTCTTATGCTATGAACAGATACCAAGAACTAGGTAACTGTGTTACCCATTATACATTGAAAAGATTCAGTTTGACACAGTTCAGCCACGTCAAAAAGGAGAGTTCATGAAATATAGGTGAGCAAATAGGAGATAGAGGAAAGGGTTAGGAAATGATGCAAATAATCCTAATGCTTTCCAACACAGATGAAGCAGTGTGGGGCTGCAGTCATTTGGTGCTAGTAAAGTCTGGTACTGACCTTTTTCCAGTTTCTCCTGTATGTGGAAGGACATTTCAGAGAGATATCTGCACACGTGTTTAAGGGATATATAATGTCGTTGACACCCTTTGCTTAGGACTATGCTTGAGAGCATATCCAAATATATATGTGTAGCAATTTACAGGTCTGTAATATACATACATGCATACATACATGCGCATATGTATGTGTGTGTATATATATTGAAAAATGTGTAACACGTAGTTAGCTATATATTTAGTATGGAATATTGTTCCATTCGCCATAGTAAAAATGACCAGTTTGATCACTCCATGTCAACTATATATGTATGTAACTTACTGGGGAGAAAAAACACGTTTTACTTTGATCTGAAAGGTGAGTGAGATATGGTTTGTTCTGATTCATTCCATGTCAGTACAAATACAACCTGTATTTTAGCTGGAGAATTTTTATTGTGAGTGGATGGAAAATGATGTATGGAACAGAAAGAACATAGTTTAATTTTTTTTTTAGGCAGAGGCTGAACAGGGAACATAGACTGTTGGATAAAAAAGCAGTTAAAAAAGGTCTCTTTTGATTTGTAAACTGAGCAGATTTAATCTGGAAATCACCAAGGGAAAATAAATACAGTACATGATAGATGTCATTTTTATAGTGTCTTTTTTTTTTTTTTTTTTACCAGAGTTACACTTTAGCAGTTCTGCTGACAAGATAGATGTTCCAGAGGAGCCCTGTGCCTCGCAGAATTTTAACTGCAAACCTTTATACTTAACACATATCTCCTAAGGCAATAAGACATACTGCAATCAACACTAACATCATTTAAACCTGCATCAGCCAGAAACTACAGGTCTGTGTCAGTTACGATTGTTGCCCATTAATGCAATTCTTTGTTATTATACCACATATTATTTTACCACTTGTTAATATACCACCTGTCTCTAGGTGGTACGAATGCAGTTTGCATTATCCAGTAGATGTAATATGAAATCATATGCTCATAGAAGTGTTATTATCCACACTGTGTTGTTTCAAAATCATGCAAACTTGAGTGATTAGTCCCATATGGGAAAAGAGAACTAGCAATGCTACCTAGAGATTTGCAGGACATGCATTTGCTGCAGTAAGGCCACTAGAATAAGGGGAGAGCCTTAGAGGTGATAATTTTTAGAGGAAGAGTACAGCATGAGAAATGATGGTAGGAAAGTAAAGGAACTGAAAAAGAGGAAAAGAGAAAGTGCAAAGTGGATACTGGCACTAAATCCAGCAAAAAGTGGTAAAGGAAAAAAGCAGATATGCAGGGGAGTGAATAAGCCTTTAGTTATCCATAAGTGGTCCCATTACCAATTTAGAATTCATTACAAGCATTAGCATGGCAGCCATCAGCATCGTTTCTGGAACCTCCCTAAATGCTTTCTTTCATCCTTGTGAAAACCTCCAAAGCATAGCAATACAGCGTGCCTGGCACAGCGCCAACTTAGAGCTTCTCAGCTGCATAGCAAAAACAGAGTTATAGTACCAGAAGGCTGAAAAAGTGGGGCCAGGCCAATGTCCTCTCCTGCCACTGGAATGGGCAGAGACGGGATGGAAAGGAGCCATGGGGATGGAGGTTCGTTCCTGCGCTGGATGAGGGGACAGGCTGTGTTCTTCTGGGGGGACCTTCACCCCAGACCTCCCACTGGCACCTTGGCAGCACGAGCAGCATCAGTGGTCAGGAAAATCTCCAGGGTTTTGGCACAGCAGTCTACTTTGCTGAAAATCTATTGTTATCCCAACTGCGCTGTGTCTGGATTCCCTCCATTGCCAGCTGAAGAGCAAGAGAGACCAACTGAATCTCTTGATATTTTGGGCATCTCTGGTTTCATAATATCTGATAATGTGTGAATTGGTGTTCTCAGTGATGATAGCTAGGGAAGCAACAATGGAGATATGTTGAGTTGAGAATGTTTGTTGTCAAATGGTGTTTGCTGAAAAATGCATTTTTGAATACAGCTAAACCTTTGCAGGAAGTTTTGCTGAATTTGATGTACAATTTTAGTTGATAAAGGTTGCAATATTTTAATGTTTGATAAATACGTTTATTCAGTTTTGCCTGAAATATTTCAATGTAAAATTTAATTAAAAATAGCAATGTGAAATGTGTTAATAGGTAAGAACGTCCAAACCAAAGTGAAACACATCTTTTTAAGTTGGACAAAATATTTCATTTTACAAAAAATAACACTTTTTTCTAATGTCAGCAATAAATGTGGGAGAAATTAAAAAAAAAAAGATCCTAAAATGAGAACTATACCTCTAGCTTTTCTGAGGACTGCTGCTCTTTGTTGTGTCCTTGGAAGGCATTTGTGCAGTCCTCCAGTAATTGAGACATTGTTTTGGCATTTCATTTTTCTGAGGCAGTGGGTCCACATTGCAGGTAACTAAGTATCTCTTTTTTAATCAAATATTGAATTTGCCTGGGACACTCAGAGATTCAAACACATTTATAAAGACAGCTGTACCAATACAGCATCGTTCATGGTGAACCTCAGAGTGTCTTCAGGGAAACAATATTCTAACAGCATAATGTTTTCTGAGAAGCATATTGTTTCCCTTGGAAAAAGGAGCAGCTGAGTTTGAAGTTAGCTGGGGTAAGACGGTGTTAGTCTGACGGTCTATCAGGAAGAATTCTGTGCCGCATTTTGCAAACAACATTAATCTCCGAGACAATTTTGGTGTAAGAACATATGGCATTCTAGCACCAAAGCCAAGTTCCAGGCCTTGTAGAATAGTGCTCTCTGCCTGAGTATGCTTGTTGGAAGTCACCTAGGGACTAGTAGTGATATAAAAGGACAACACAGTAGATTAGCTATTAAAGGTATAAATAGCTGTTTATGTGGAGACACCTAATCAACACTCCACCCCCTTCTCCCTTTGCTTTTTCATAAGTACTTATTTCTGTAAAAATAATTTGTTTTGAGGAAGTTTAAATCAGGCTCCTAAACTTCTATAATTGGTTCAGTTTTGTTCTTGATATGACCTCGGAGATTTCTTGAAAGAGAAGAGAAAATTGTATCCTCTCTGACATCCCCATTTCTCACGATGAGAAAAGAATCAACTTTTGTCCGAATTCTGAATCTAAACTTTTGCATTTCAAGAAGTGTAGTAATGTTGTTACAGTTGAACATTTTACATTGCATCACAGAAAGGTTGGTCTAATTTCCCTTCTGAGCTCATGCTTTCTCATCCCTGGGTCAGATTTACATAACTAGATTCCTTGATACTGTGGATATTGAAATGTCCTACGTCTTGAACATGATCCCTTCTCTTTCACCTGTATCTCCAGATGAATGGGAAGAAGTGTTTACGGCATGGCATTCACTGTCCCTGGAAGACATGCCTAATTTCGAGGCTCCTTGTACCTTTTGAGCAAAGTTTTCTGGATGTTTAATGCGAGTGGTCTAACTGATCATCTTCAACTGTTATAATGACAACTGATGTTCAAAATGCAGCTTAAAATGCAGACTTCTTCCAGCTCGCCACTTCTGTATCTGTCAGGCACCATTCTGTGACAGTGCTGGTTGAATGAGAAATAAAACAGACTTGGCCTTTGTTGGAGTTTCCATGAAGACATTTCAACTTGGAAAGTGTGAAAGCTGATAAAACAGCGGGAAGCAGACCTGGGGATCAGTGTAGCAATGAAACGAGAGGCAAATATATTCAAACAGGGATGTCTAGACCACTGGACAGCAAGTATGATTTCAGTAGTAACATCCTCCTAAGCAAATAGAAGCAACATGGACTTCACTGAGATCAGAAAAGATTGTGCGCGGCAATTAAGCCTGGAAATGAGAAACCTACTTGAGACTTTTGTTATTGTTATGACCATTACTATTATTGTTATTATTTGCCTGAACAGACAGAAACGACCAGGTACTGTGTACATGGAGAACAGAGTAGCAGAGTTTGGGTTTGACAGACAGGAGGCAAGGCAGCGAAGTGTAGTGCCTATGTACGTTTTTAAATACCCCAATAGTCCTTTTCTAGGATGGCACTAGTATGTTATATACCAAATGAGTCTCAGAAGAGCCATGTACTTGTGAGCTCATGATCATATCATATCATATCATATCATATTTCCAGCTTGTCCCATCAGTCCCACATGTGCTTTACATCTGTTGTAGAAAGTGAAAGTTCTATTTCAAACCTGGCCTTACTCTTTTTAGCTACTAAATTGCCCCAGTTTTCAGTGTAGGGGATTTAGGGTTTTTGTTATTTATTTGCAATAGAGGAATTTTACAGGAGAGAAAACCACATAAAAATGATGTTCCTGTTTGGAAAAAGCTTACCATCTAAGATGTACAAATATCCTATGCAACTAACCCAAATGGCAGATCGTATAAGGTATGTAAACCACATGGAGGTGTTCTCCACCACCAGTCCTGGACTTTGGCAGGTCTGGTCTCTCCTGTGCAGGAGAACAAGGGGCAATAATTTTGGAGAGAACGAGAGTGCTCAGGGTCATTGAGAGCCTGGGAGGAGAGGCTCATCTAAGAAAGGGAACATAGGGAAGAGGAAAAAGAAAGTTTTCCTTGAGGGATGATTCTTCCAGCTAACAGACATCCTGCTAGGTCAGCAGGCCTTGCTTCAAATGATGCAGGAAAGAACAAAAAGCTGGAGAGCCCCTCTCTGTGTCCCAGCTACTGGTAAGGTGAGGATGTCCTGTGCCCTCAGGCAGGGCTGCTGAGTAGGGTTGGCCAAAACCCAACAGTTTTGCTTTGTGAAAAATCTCAAGGTGGTTGAGACTGATGCAAGATGTCAGCACACACGAGATTGAGACTTTCTGATAGTTAACATGGAAAGAATATGATGAATCCATTAGCCAGTGAAATAAGCCTTTTATTGGGGAATGACCTGTACAACAGAGTGAGGACGTGGGTCTGACTCTGTATGTGAGTGCACTCTGTGTGTGTGTGTGTGTGTGTGTGTGTGTGTGTGTGAGGGTATTGACCAGTGTATCTCGTGCCCCCATTGTGCAGCCCCAGCCCTCAGACAGGGATTTAGAAGCACTACAATTCTTGCAATGGGCAACCTCCATTCCTGCTCGGCTCTGCCTCTTGTCCAGCTTACCCAGTGAGGAATTTGTGCCTCTCACAAAGGGAGTGGAGAAAAGGTAGAGCAACACAGTACGGGAGGAGGGAAACTGGCTGTCTTTTCCTTTTTTGCACTGTTTTTCACGCCCAAACCCAGCTCCTTCCCCCGCAGGAATCCCATTATTTCACTTTGAAAATCTGGTCAGTCTGCTCATCATTAGGTTAAATCAGGATTCCCTGTGCTGTGCCTAATGTGTTATGTGGGGTATTTAGTAATGACGCTTAAAATCCCTTCCAATTTCAGTTTAAATCCTTCTCTACAATTGAGTCTTACTTCCCTGACAGAATTATTCTGGGTTATTTTTAAACAATCAAATTTGCTGTGGACATGTTTCCCTTGATACACTGAGCTTCACCCTCCTTTGCCCACCCTGGAGTGACTTGGAGCCCGTGTGTACTCCTTGCCCCTTGAGAGAATATCTCAAGGACAAAAAAGCTGTCAACCGACAGGAGCAAAGCGTGGGGAAGCTCTGCTCGTCCTTGCTCTCCCACCCAGTCCCTAATAAAGAAAACTAATAATGCCCTTTTTAGGTAGCCTGCTTCTACAACTCTAGTCTCATTATTTCAGCAAAGCAGTGTAAGCTGCCAGCTGTATCTTTTATACCTCCAGTCACACTTTGCAGAGGAGCTCTTTGCTGCTATTTTGAAAGTGAGTCTCCCTTCTCCTCCCCCTTTTCTTCATGTTGCTTTCCTAGATTCTGACTGAAAGGAGGGTAGGGAGAGCTTTGCATGCAAGGCTGAGGAGGACAGGCAGGGCAGGGGGGGTGAACAGCAGCAATTCTTTCTATTACCTGTGTCATTTTCTCACTTCCTTACTAATACCCTGATAATTACAAGGGTTCTCATTAAGCTTATCCCAGTTCCTTGGTTTAAATGCAAACTATTTGTTATATCCAGTGGTATCCTGCTGACTGCTATGCTGAATAAGAGCATTTCTGCTCGCATCCCCAAAGCTTTTCAGCTGCGGAGCCCTTTGGGCAGCCATCTCCCGGTTCCCAGCGTAGCTCTGACAGAGGGTGGATTCTGGGACCGTACAGAGTGCCTCTGTAGGGCTGCAGCAGGAGTGCTGCATCCTATCTTTTTTAGTGCTGTCCCTACTGGCCTCGAGCCAAGTTTAGCCCTTGCTGAACACAAGAAAAATCCAAGTGTTTTTTGGCAGAAATGCAAACCACTTGGAGCACTTTGGCGTATGGATGTGAAGTGTTTTACAAGCATCCTTAGAAGCCCGGCACAGCTCTTTGTATCATAAATTTCTGTAGTGTGGACAAGCCTTGAGAAAATACCTAGGAGAGGAATGGGAGGCAACTGACTGCATAATTACTGATTTGGGGAAAAAGGAGGTCAGAAATGGAGGGGAAAAGAGAGACTTGTTGATTTGGGCAAAATTTTAATAGTGCAGTTTGACCAAGAACTGGAAATCAAGGGGGAACTGAGCACAACATTTTCATTTTGAAGTTTGGGGTTTTTCCACTACTGATAACAAAACCTAAAAATAGCTAAAACCAGAATAATTTAATTTCATCAAATAGAACATTTAAATTTACTAGAAACCAGGTTTTCCCAAATTTAATATTGGAATTAGAATTATTACACTACCCTTATTTTACTGTTACTTCCATACCACACACTCCTCCAGTCTCCCTTTGATTTGCATGGGGACAATAAGAGGTTTCTGCAGAGACTATATCTTATTTCTGTCTCTACAAAGTCTCTGCATCATTGCATTCTTTGGCATGCTAATGTTGATACTAGTGTTTTCTGCATGAATTTCCACGTTTTTATTTCTCAACTGATGCCTTAGATGCAGACCACAGTTTAATTCCATTTCATCAGAAGTGATGACAAATGTTCTTTGGTGAAACTGAAAGATGACACCAGAATATACTTTGTGTGCAGCACTCTCGTAAGTACATCAACAACCTATTTTTCATCGTCATTTAGCTGATGAAGAGGAAGAAAAATGCCTGCATTAGAAAAATCTAAAAATGAAGTGACTCCACTGACTTAAATTCTTGTCTCAGTTTCACTGTTATGAATCTGGAGAGAAAAAAAATGAAGTCATATCATCTTTTTCTTGTCTCTCCCATCTTTATCACTTGAAGACTCACTGGCTAGTTAAGTTTCAATAGCTATGGAGTGGGACACATTTGTGAAGCTGCTTGAAGATTAGTGGGTACTCAAGACAATAAAGCAGTGATAGAATGACCCCAGTTAATAGGTTTTATCTTGGCAAGGAACTTATTCTCATCTGCCTTAACGAGCTTGAAAATAAAATAATCAGAAGCTGTCAAGGTCTTGGGAGGTGTGAGCATCACTCCTGACTGTTAGTAGTGCAGCTGCACAGAGCTGAGACTCAGGAAAAACTTAGAGGTCTCTGCTTAGCTCTGGTTCCTCTATTGCATTCAGACCACACCAAACATGTCCCACCACTAATTGACATGGCATAGAATTTCAAGCCAAACTAAAGCAAATGGTTAAGCAGCGTCATATCCATTGCTTGTCACGCAGGACGTACCCTCACACGTGGGGCAGAGAGCACTAAAAGGTGTTCTGCCTCCAGTAAGCCTCTAGAGAGTATATATGTTTTCACATCTCTTTGTAGGGTAAAACTTGCTCTCCTTATATGCTGCTCTTCCATTAGTGCGCATGGATACAGGTTTTGTGGTGAGTGAACTAAATGCTGCTCCCTGATTATTCTTGATACCTCCTTTGGGGAGAGGACAGACCAGTCCCTGTGCAGGACTCCACAGTTATCTACCGCTTTCCTATGTCTTGCAAAGCAAATCTCCTTGTCTCCTATAATAAATCGTGTACCTACAGTTAGAAAACGATCCTGTGATGTTACCGGTTTATTGGAGGAAACTATGGGAGGGGAGAGAAACTGGATGAGAAATAAGTATTCAGGAAAAGTGGGCATTACATGTATTTTCCTAGCACGGCAGTGTTAGGGACGGCTTTGCAGAAGGTATGGATGTTTCTCCTCTGAACAAAAGAGACATTGTCCTTCAGTTCTGCATCTGGATGACTGCCAGTGAATCTTCAGAAAAAGAGAAGAAAAAGCATTGGAATTCTGAAACTTAGAACAACCTCCTAGAGGCTGGAAAGAAATCTGAATGAATGACCCCAGCATGGGGAGAAGCAGCACAGCGCAGGCTGTGGACAGAGGTGCACTGGCCGAGCCTCCCGTCCCCTGCTCCTCCCTCTGACGGCTACTCGTAAGTACCAGGTTACTCTGGGGGCTGCTTCTCCCAGGGCCACCAACCAAGCTGCTCCTGGGAGCACTGCTTACCCTCTGCATCCAGAAAGAGCTGGGCTATATCTTGCTCATTTTACCAGTATTTACCAGCATGGCATATTCAGACTGTAACTGATTAAGGAGGACTCGCACGAGAATTTATCCACTGGATCTAAAGGATCATCAGTCTTCAAGGGGTCAGTGGGAGCCCTTGAGGAGGGAAATGTCCTCAGCTGCCACTCCTAGTTTTGGGAGATGAACATGCGTAGCCTTAATTGTAACTACCATTTAAAAATACACCGCTAGAAACTTTAGCAAGGCTCAAGAAAATGTTTAAGGGACTAACTAAAGACAAACCTTTAGGCTGTTCTCTTCAGTTATTCCCAACCTGTGCATGTGTGTGGGGAATTCATTGATATAAACTTAGGAGCACTGAAGTGTAGGATACAGGCTGCAGCTGGTAATGAAAAAAACAGTGTTTTTGATTGCTTCACCTTCAACAAGTAGGACAGGAAAGAGTAAGGCAAATGGGAACATCCCTCCACGTGGTGAACAGCCAAATATCAAACATCAACTAAAGATTAAAAGTAATTGTCATATTAGTCACTTAGTCTTTGTGCTTTGATATAGACTGAGAAGGCAACAATTTAATCAATTTGTTATACTCTATGTGATATGCATGTCTCAGAAGTTTGTTGTTTTGAAGCTGTTTTTGAAAAAAAGAGAAGAAAAAGAAGGCAAAGAGATTTCATCTACAGGTAATACACTAAAAGTGGTTATCAGAGAGGCCTAGAAAAATATATTAGTAAATAGAAAGTAATAGGGTTTAAAGTAATAAGACTGGAGGTTAACATGGTAATAAGTTTGGCAAGACAGGTATGAGGAGTCCTTTCACTACATGGCATGAATATGTACCACTCCTGCCTCCTCCAAAAAGTTTTCTGTACACTCTTTGAATTTTTCATGGGAGGATATCTGGACTAATATTAATTTGTCCTTACTCTTTTTTGACATATTGGTAACCTGTCCTTTATTACTGATAATCTATTTTTTAATAATCTTTTATTTTTTAAAAAATTATCATTAATATATAGCAGGTCAAGCCTTGCATAAAATCCCCGTTAGAGTAATATGTAGGATTATGGAATCTGCCACACAAAATAAGATAAAGACCTTAGTTTGCTATTATAAAAATGTGTCCAGCTACAATTCACTGCCACAGCAAAAGAAAAACTGATGCTGAAAATTGGCACATTGAGATATTCTCACTGTTCAAGTCAATTATCTCCTTGGTAACAAGTTCTTTCATTCATTACATATTGTATTGTCAGAATAAACCATGTGATAGTGCTGTATCTGGGTCTGTTCTGCTCCTGCAAATATGGAATACGGAAGCATAAATATGCAACCTGCTAACCAGTTTCTTATGCTTGCTGGAAAATTAAAATATCCCTGTGAGTCCAGATCTGCCAGACAACAGTACTCTTCACTTTTCACGTCTAACTTTCCCTTTAGATACAAGTCACCAGAAGTTAATGGGCTCTAAGTTATTTACCAACTGGTGAAAGAAGAAACTCCACCTGGCCATGTTTTAAAATCCACCTCTCACAAACAGATTGTGATTTCATCATGCCTATAACCTCATTCAAATGAACGTGTTTTATAAATTGCATGCTTTTACCAAAGTTGAGAGGACTTTACCCGAAGCACGGGTTAAATATGCTGAGGTGATTTACATAACACCTCAGACTCAATGTATGTGGTTGCAGCTCTATGTGCTGAAGGTATATCTTGCTGTTGTTGGTTTTTGTGGTATTTTTGTGACTGATTCCAGCTTAACTGTAATTAAGATAATGGTTGCTGGGGGCTGAGGGTGGAAGAGGCCATTCATTCAATAATTATCAGATCTAGTGTCAAGGAAACTGCTACGTGTGAAAAAGAACAAGGCAGAGCTAGGCTATTATAGCCTTGCGTATGCTGCTATCTGTTTCAGACCAAGATCCAAAAGTGTTTCATGGTCTAAAACAGTGTCTGGAGATTTCAGCTGGGATAGGAGCCCATTTCTTTTTATTGCACAAGTACATAGGAAGAGATGTTCTGCCACCAAAGACTTTGCAGTCTTGCTAAAACAACAGAGAGAAAGGGGATGGGATGGAAAGATGAAGGCAACTGGGACTGGAACATGGCTTATATATGGCTTTGTTATGGCTTCTCTTGTGAAGCCGTGGAAGCAGTGAAAGAGAATACCGGAATATTCACCTCTTGGCTGGTTCCTTCTGGACATTCAGGGGATCTGAAATATCATTTCTTGGGCCAAGGAATAATATCGTATAGTGCCAGTACAGTTAGAAACCAAGAAAGACGTGGCATAAGAATGATGGCCGCAGCTCCCTTGTGTAGGAGAGAGTATTACCATTTGTAATACATAACAGGAGCTATGTACCTTTTAGGTTAGAGCCTGCCAGCCTGCTTACATCCTGCTGCTAAGTTATTGGTATTAACTTGGCATGTTCTGTCAGTCATTACCCTCAATGTCAATCCTAAGCTTTTCCTGGTAGTAGCAAAAGTGGGAGCATTAGGACAGACTGCACTGCTGTGCATGAAGTAAATAAGAAGTCTGCCCTCCTCTGATAAAAGCCAGTCTCCGTTAGAGTGATGTCTGCTGCTGCCGCCAATGGTACTCTATGCAGGGGTGGGGGATTTGAAGGAAACAATCTAGTGTAGGCACATAGTTATCACATAGTTATCGATTTTTAGGTTGGTTAGGGAGATAGCAAATTGGGAAACAAGCCAAGGATGAGATACTAGTATTATTAGGATTTACATAATGTCCCAAGGACCAAATATCTGAATATCCCAGAGAAAGCAGTGTCCCCCAAAGTAAGATGAAAAGTCAAAATCAGTGCATATGTGGTTCAAAAATGCTGATGGATCTAACTGTATCAGCACGGTTACATGTACGTGAACTTATGCACATGTGATGATTTCATACAAAGCAGAGATTTCAGTGGGGCTCCTTTCATCTGTATTGCATCACACAGGTGATGATTGCTTGAGCCCCGCTGTGTACAGTGCAGCTGACCCATGTCTAGATTTACACTGGCAAGTACAGTTGTGTAGTTTTATTCATAAGCACTCAAAAATGTTCCTAGCCTGAAAGCTCTTCAGCTACACATTATATGTATATGTTGGCTGACAAATGCACACTCTGGAGTGTGTTAATGGTTACTTAGGAACAGTTGCACTTTCTTTAGCCAACTTCAGCTGGCATGTTGCCTGAACACAGAGATCCTCCCAACTGCAAGGAGTGCCATGATTATGGGACAATAGGTTCACGAAGAAGAGACATTATTTTTATATTGGGCTCTTCAGAGGAAACTGCCACAGTCAGCAATCTGATCTTGGACTCTCTGCCATTTTGGGTATTTCTGTTTTATCATCTGACAAAAGGGAAAAAATACACTAGCAGTGCTGCTTTTCTGCTAATGCTTTCCAAGTTTAACATCAATGGGATTTGCTACAGTTTTTTCATAATGACATGAAGAGAGAAGAGTTTCTCACTTAGACATACTGGGAAAATGTTTTATCACAGAGCAAAAAGCTGTAGCCTAAGGAATAGATCTAGAAAGGTCTGGGAAAAGTCTTTCACAACTGGACATTGAAGCATTTTCTCATGGGGGGAAAAAAAAAAAGGATCAGTTCTGTAATATCTTGGTTTCTTCTCATAGGTCCTGATTCCTGAAGTTCTCTGTTTCAGTATTCTGCATGCTGTCACGTGGAGGAGAAGCATGAAATGAGTATTTATGAAAGTGACTTGAGTGATCATTCAAATACCTCTCCCCATGTAACGTTAAACATTCAAATGATGCCAAAAAATGACCGCACACTACCCACTGGAGTCTCAGTTAGATAAGAAACCGCTGATTCTGAAAAGAGGGATGTTTTCATTCCCCAAGGCAATGATAATGCCACTTAAAATACCACTATATTTGTGATCTTTGAGCTAGCTGCTGTCCTCTGCTACTGCAGATGTATTTTAGGATTACTAGTGTTGAATTTGGAAAGAACTTGAGGGTTTTAATACAAATATTAGTGTCAAAAGAGAATTACAGTTATGCATATTACAGGGTGCTTTCACAAGATTCTGATACTGGAAGCTAAACAGAAATTAAAGAACTTCCAAAAGGAATTTGAATAGGGAATAGGGATTTTCCCAGCCCCATCACAAGTTTATGAAATCTGTTTGATGTGTGTTTTTGAGGAGGACGGAGAGCCCTATGTCTAAGTTTTGAAATAATTTAGAGACCCAAGTAGGGCACTATTAACTTTCCACATTGACATTCTTAATTGATGTTGGATCTCAGTGACTTTTAACCATGGGTGAACCCTGTCTCCCACCATTAAACCATGGTAAAATTCTAATTCATAAAAATACTGCATATCCACGGTGGGATTTACTACTAGGGCTGTAAAATCTAGGCAGGTGGAAATTTGTATCAGCTCAATACAATTTATACAGGTATCTTTTTCATTGGGCTAACTAAACACTGATGGTTCCTACTAAATTAAAGGCATTAACGGAGTTGGTCCTGATGGGACTGAGATTATGCTCTGAGGCTGACAAGAATGGAGGTTTTTCCCTTTGCTAGTGAAGCTGCTTCATTCCGTGTGGTCTCGTACCTCTAAATTGGCACTTTTCCTGTACATTACTGCCGTTGCTCTGGCATTCCTTTAGTTTCGCCAGCAATGGAGCCGCAGTATAAGTCTTAGCAGCTGACAATGTTTTAAATACAACAGTGCTTGATCAAAGCAGATCTAGACTTTATAAATCTGCCTTTATTACTCACTCATTTTTTTCCTATGCAGGTTGTTCCTTCTGCTGGTATAGTAGGTCCTAGTGGTGAATGACAGGATTTACTCCAATATGGGGTCCATGACTCCAGGCTTCTCTTTCCTTTGGAGACTTATTCTATGAATTATGCATGTTTGTGTGTTTATTTATTTAGGAATGTAGAAAACTTATTTGATTGACCTTAGTTCCAAAGTGACTGTAGCATGTATCATCTTTTGCAAGTTAGAGGTATCACAAAAGACAGAGACTGCGCGGGGGCACCTGTAGTGGGGTGGACATGAGGGCAAAAGAACAGAGACTAATAGGAAATCTGGCTTCATGAGTTCTGCTGCTCATGGAATAACTATTATTATTATTACTATTATTAAATGTAGTCTCCTAACGGCTGGAAATCCAGTGCTCTTTAAGTTACAACCTTTGGTATGACAAATGTGTTTAAAAAAAAAAAAAATATGGTGAGAGATTACATCCCCTGAAGCTGGGGATATTTCTTACAGCATTTCTTCTTCCCAGCTCATTATCTGTATGGCTCATTGTCTCAGTGCTGTGTCTCCCATAGAGAGTTAAAAAAGCGATAAACAAATAGATCTCAATTTAGCAGCAGATCTTTCTGGGAGAATATTTGTAAAGCTGGAATTTTTCCGTCTTCCAAACTTCCTGGTGATTTTGTATCTAAATGTTTTTCAGATATGAAAGTCTTTTCATATTAGCTTGACAGGAAGCAGTGCATACCACACTACTGTAAAGTACCTGGAGTTTAAAATGAGAGATGAACAACCTGGCTTAGCAGGGGATGCAGGAAGAATTGGTTCAGCCCTCAAGCCAAATCTCAAACCGACCCCAAACTAATTTGTGTCTGGCTGAATGTTGTCTTTGAATCTTATTTGTTCCAGGGTTCTCTGGAGAAAGAAGATAGCAGTGAATTTTGAGCTGCCTCTTATGTAGGGAAGCCCCATAACTCATGAGATTTGAAAAGAGCATCTGGTGAAAGCCTAGCAAGGGGTTGAAAAGGATGCATAAAAGACAGAAATAGGGCCCAAGTTCCTCAGAAGTTGTTTATCCTGTCTGCTAAAATGTCTCTTTGGCTGTTTCTCTGAGTCATGCCACGATAATAACAATACTCTGCACTATTACAAGAGTGGTTGGTGAGAGAAGAGAAAAAGTAAGGTAGTTCCCTTTGCTCTAAGGCACCCTCAGTGAGTAATACATACGAGTCTTCACATTGAATTCCAGCTATCTTCAATAAAAGGATTGTTTATTTGCCACAGGGTAGAAAAACAAAGGTAAACCAAAGAAGAAATAATCAGAAAATAAAAGTTAAGCAGACTGTAAGCACAGTAGACCAGATTACTTCAGGGATACGTTTGACCCAGCTAAATATATTATCGCAAAAAAAGCATTCAAGCTGGGCATGAAAGCTGACATCTTAAAACTCGTTTAGTGTCTAAAGTTAGGCACCTAAATCTAGATTGTCAGTGCTTAAAAAAAAGAAAAGAAAAAAGGAATCTTTCCTAAGGTGGTCACATTTCTGCAGTTCTTACAAATGTGAGCAGTACCTGAGAGGAACCGTGTTTTGCACCTTTACAATTCAAGCGCTCCACTTGAGACAACCCAGCACAGAGCTGTAGTGAAACTTCAAGGCATAGTGTCACTTTGGCACCTCTCTTCCCTGCCCTCCTGCCCCTGGAGGTGCAATGAAAATTCAGTAAAAGACACAAGCAAGCATCTTTGTATCTGGATTACAGCTTTCCTGTAGCAAATGGGTATTTATAAGCACTTAACTCCTGTTCTCACTGTGTTTGTTCCTAATTTGCAATATTTTTGCCTTTACTTTGTAAACTCTTCCGTCTCTTCTAGCTCCTGCCATCTTGCTTGTCTAAACATCCTTGCTTCTCTGTGGGAGCATGGGAACAGGCCATGTCCAAGCAAGGATTGTGAAACATAAGCTGTCCTCTCCTTTTCACTTATGATATACTCTTTCATTTCTGGAGAAAAAAACTTCCAACTCAAGACCTCTTGTGGAAGGGATTCAATTGCCACAGTTCAGATCCAAAAAGTTGTACCATATTCATACTTCCAGTTAATTTCAGTGGGAAATTAGGGAGGTAAATAAGAGTTAGGGATACTTTCATGGACTGAGAGACCACACTCAGTAGTGCAATACATCTCAGTATGTATTGCATCTCAGTATGTACATCTCAGTCAATCAAATGGAAGTTGATTTTGCTATAACAAAAAAACCCATTTCTACGATAAAATTGCCTTAGCAGATACTGTGGAAGCTGCATGATCTGACCCGTGCATTTCAAACGCTGTAAAGCCCATTTTTTTCTCATTATTTCACATTCAGTTTTGGTTTACTCTCTATTTTTATTGTTTACAACATTAATGATTTGCATTTAACCAAATAATTCCGGTCCAGTTCCATTGTATAAATTGATCCTCCAGGTGTTCACATAAAATCCCATTAGTGTGTTTTCTCTCAGCACATCTTGGGATACAATATCCCATTACTATGAAAATGGAAATAACTGTATTCCCAGGCAGGTGAAGTGTTGCGTAGCATAACTGCCGTGCTACTAAATTTTAACACTCAAATTTTCTTATACAATATAATTCATATCAGAAATGCAGGACAGTGACTGTCACACATGGTATATACTGTGTTTTTTTTAAGTTTTAGCAAAAATCAATCTAGCTGCATGAGCTGTGTGAGCAGGAACTCCCTCCCCCACCTCTTCCATATGTTCTGAATTAACTGCTGCATTCACATGAGCAAAACAAAGCTGGAAATAGAAACTGGAGCCCAGATCCTCCTTTGGCATAAACTAGTACAGTTACACTGAAGCTAAAGGGCATGGGTTGATGTAAACAAGTGAGCATATGACCCTTAAAATTTCACTTATTTCACTGTCTTAGCCACTAAAAGAAGAGCATCCCTGCTTTGCAAAATACAGGCCCGCTGTTTTAAAATATGGGAATGAAGGTGTCCCCTTTGGAAGTGCTGTGCTATACATCTTCTGAAAAAGTCTTGGTAGAAAATTTAGGAAACCTTAAGTCATTAAGTTTTAAGATCTTTATATGCTTTCACAATATCATTAAGCTTGCTCAGGCTAGAATATTAACTATAGAAAATGAGGAATCTCAGCTGTCTTTGTCAAAGTGTGGTTAAGTTAAGGACACCATGCTGAAGCAACAGGGAAACCCTGAGAGAGCTCTGAAGATTGGGAACAGCCAGAAGGGATTCACCAAAGGCAAATTGTGCTTGACTAGCCCAAATGCTTTCTGTAGTGAAACGCTGGGCTCTGTGGCTAAGTGGAGAGCAGTGGATGTTTGCCTCAAATTTAGCAAAGTTTTTGACATACTCTTGCAACTTACCCACATAGCTTAATTGAGGAGATAAGGACTGGATGTGTAGTAGTTGTTAATGACTGGAAGTCTAATTGGCAGCAGTCTGATGTTCCTGGGAGGATGACACTGGAGCTGATCCTGTCCATCATCTTCATTAACAGCCTGGGTTATGGGCTGGCATGAATGAGTCCTCTGCAAGGTTGTGGATGGCACCAGTCTGGGGGATGCAGCTGGCATGCTGGAGGACAGGGGAGGGACCTCAACAAACTGGATGAATGGGCAGAGAGGAACCTCATGAAGTTAGGGATACTTTCATGGACTGAGAGACCACACTCAGTAGTGCAATACATCTCAGTATGTATTGCATCTCAGTATGTACATCTCAGTCAATCAAATGGAAGTTGATTTTGCTATAACAAAAAAACCCGTTTCTACGATAAAATCTGCCTTAGCAGATACTGTGGAAGCTGCATGATCTGACCCATGCATTTCAAATGCGGTAAAGCCCATTTTTTTCTCATTATTTCACATTCAGTTTTGGTTTACTCTCTATTTTTATTGTTTACAACATTAATGATTTGCATTTAACCAAATAATTCCGGTCTGGGATGGAATAACCCCATGCATAGGCACCACCTGGGGTTAACTGGGGAAGCAGCAGTTCTCCGGAAAGGGACCTTGCAATCCTGGCAGTCAGTGAAATGTGCCAGCAGTGTGTCCTTATGGGGAAGAAAGCTAACCACATCCTGGGCTGTGTTAGCAAGAATATATCTAGCAGGTTAAACAAAGTGATTTTCCCCTCTGCTCAGTACTCACAAGCCACACTTGGATTGCTGTGTCTGGTTTAGGGGCACCTAAAAGGAATTGTTGACAAACTGGAAAGAGTCCAGAGGAGGGCTGCTAAGACATTGAGGAGACTGGAGGATGTGACATGCAAGGAAAGTCTAAGATTTTGTGTGTGTGCGTGTCTAATTGCAGTCTTCCATTACCTGAGGAAGGGTTACAGGGAGCACAGAGCCTCACTCTTCTCTGATGCGCACAAAAAGAGGATGAGAGACAGCAGTGACAAGTTGCAGAAAGGGAAATTCTTACTAAAAAATTCTCAACACAAAGGGTGTTGAAACAGGTTCACATGCATGAAGGCGTATTAGCAAGGTCCATCCATAGCTGATGGTGTACATCAGTTTTGATGATGAAAGCTACTTTTGGGGAAAAATATAAGGGTAAAGAAGGAGAAACAGACAGAAAGAAAGAAGGTACAGGGGAGCTGCTCACAGGACGGCTGGGAAAGGAAGTGATGACGGTTCCCGGAGGAGCATCCTCCCTGCATGTTGTCTCCTACACAGCAGGGTTCCCTCATAGTAATTTTCCCACAGTAACTCTATAGTTTCCACCAGCCCTTGCTCAAACTCCTCATTGGTTGTTCCCGCTGAGGAACGTTAGTGCTGGTTGGAGCACACTGATGAGCGGCAGGTGCTGTGCGCTGCTTGGTAGTTGAGCTTTGTGCATGTGCATTGTTGGTCCTCTAATGTAACACAAAAGCTACAGCTGAAGGGAAAGGGGGAGAAGGGGAGAAAGAAGGGGTGATTGTCACAGCAGCAGAAGTCACTTCCCATAAGAACCCCCCACAACAACACTATCGGTGTTTGCAGGTGCATGAGAGAAACAGCATGAAGAAACAGCATGAGAGCAACAAAGGAAAGATACTGTGGCAGAGACTCTGGAAAACACTGCCCTGGCAGCTTGGGTGAAAGGGTGCAAAGCTGGGCATGAAAAAGTGGCCTACAACATTGCAGGCAGAAGGCCCTTTGCAAGCCAACGGGCTAAGGCATCTAAGGCACCTTGCAGCGAGGCTTAGGGGAAGAATCCTTCACTGAGAGAGTGGTTTGGCACTGGAACAGGAGCCCAGAGAGGCTGTGAAATCTCCATCCTCGGAGACACCCAGAGCTTGACTGGACAAGGTCCTGAGCAACCCCACCAACCCTCGAAAGTAGCCTTGCTCTCAGTGCGGGGTTGGACTAGGTCATGCCCAGAGCTCTCTTCCAACTTAAATTTCCCTGCAAATAGTGTTGGGTACCATCAGCACTGTAAATGTATTTCAGATGTGGTGACTGAAGGCTTAAAATTTTGTCTAGAAATTCCTGTAAGGGGAAAAGACAGAGCTCATTCTCACACTGGACATATTTTGAGCTGCATAGGAAGATGATTAAAAAAAGATCATTTTAATTGACATAATTTTTATAGGGACTTCATCTTTTTTGCTCTCTTTGGATTGTGACTTATGAAAAATTTAAAAGATGATTCAAGCATAAGTACCAAACACACTGAAGGTTTTGCAGCTATATTTGACTCAATAGTGACTTCAAGGAAAGCTATAATAATGAAGCTTTCTTAATGTTGTGAAATCTCCTTAATAATACTATTCATAAAAATAAAAGTGTTTACTGCTTGAGCTCAATGCCTCCCCAACATTAAAAAATCATCCACACGTATCAGTTCTTCTATTTTCTTCCCCAGGCTTTCCAATAGATATTCTTGGAGAGATCGTCTTTGCCTAGGTTTATAAAAAGGAACAGGAACAGGTGAGTAAATTTATGTATAATATGCATCTTCAGGGAGTTATATAAATGAAATCTGAATTCTTTCTATTTACTCTAAATCAGAGTTCAGATAAATGAGGCCCTGTCCGTATTCTGGGCGAATTCAGTCAATTCATGTTAGGATCAAATTTAAAAACAGCTTCCAGCACAGTGACCAGCCACTGTGCAACCTAGCCAGCTACATTACAAAACAGTTTCATTAGAGTTACAGTTCCTAACTAGCATTTGAGAACTGGGATTCTTTTTATATGCCCTAGAAGGGAAAGTGAAAGGGTTACGGGACTGATGTCATTCTTATATGGGTAAGTGGACTAAAAGACTTGAAGGAGCTGGAAAGTTGGGATGGTGCTATAGTTCTAGTCTATATCAGATGCTGGAGAAATTCCTACACAGTGCTAGATCCAGCTGTTGAGAAAACTAAATGTGTATTTTGCCTATTTAGAGCAAAATTTTCATCTTGGCAGTGCAGCCTTAAAGAAAATGTGTCGTCTTTTCTCTCTTTTTTTTTTTTTTTTTGCTTTAGCTGATTAGCTCCACGGACAGTTGAATGACTGATGGGTAAAGACCACTCCAAAAATTATCAGAACCATACTGTTTGCTGATGGAGGGAATTATTCTGTGCAATTTACAAGATACAGGGTGGCAGTGGTTGTCCCTACAAATAAATGCAAGAAATCCAGAGCAAACCATGGGATATCAGGATTATGCTTTTTCCACGTTTAGAAGTTAGCCAGGGGGACAGTGCCATTTACTCTGATGGAAATCCAGCTGTGTACCTTTGCCTGGGAAATGGAGAAGGAAGTCTTTTAAAGTGTGTTGGAGATGTGTAGGCTGATCCTTAGGCCTAGATATACAAGGATTAGCCCTATCTACTTCTGAGGTAACGGAGAAGTCTTTTTTTTTTTTTTTCTTTATGCTTTGGTTATATTTATTCTATCTATTGAACCAATAAAAGTTTATGGAAAGAAAAAACAAAACAAGAACGTGTGAATATCTAACCCTAGATTCAGAGATGGGAAGATGGTAGTAAAGATATCTAGGCTGTTTTTCTTTGCCATTGTGTCTCCTGGTCTGCTGTAAATTAAACTGGAATGAATGGGGCGATTTCATTGGGCAGCAGTTGACAAAATGCAACCCTTAGCCCACCTACAATATTCCTGGACACACTGGAAGGGTATTGTTGGTGGTGTCTGTTGCATCTGCTTCGTACCACTTGGGAAGAACACAGAAGTTCCTGGACATCGGGGTCCTGCTGTTAGAGCAGATTTCCAGCAGCCAGTTGAGTGAGGGTCCGTAGCTGTGAAATAAGGACATAATACAATATGAAGTTGGATTACTCAAGTTGAATTAACCCTGCAAATAAATATGAAATGCTATGAATAATATACTTGAGTTTCATGCAAACTGAACAACATTATGTAAAAAAAAAGTCAGAAAAAGAACTATGTCTGCAGCATTTTTTCTTTGCACATTGCTTTCTTGATTATTCCCTTGTTCCTTTGCTGCTTACATTCAAAAGCAGTAAGGGCACATAAGGGACATCATTACTCACCACAGGAGGTACGTGTAGCTCAGGTCCTGGCAGTGGAATGCATGACAGTGCTGGTCACATCCTTCTGGTGTGTTTTGAGGGACACTCTGCAGCCACCCTCAAGATCAGACTGTCTGTCTGAACAGCAAGTCTTCAAGTGAGGTCTCCCGTACAAGAGGTTTCCTTCACAAAATTCGGTCAGCCTGAGCATGCTGGTTGGCCCAGTGAGCTGCTCAGTGGTTTAGCACACACACCACCAGGCACATCCAGCCAGCAGGTCTGTTAGGCCACCGCTTGCTCAGACGATGGAAGAGAAGGTTGGAGGGAATCTGAAAAGATCAGCTAGTTTTAGCCCATCTCCTTGATCTAAAGTTGGATTAACCATCCTTATACTGAATACTAGAAATCTGTCCTGACTATCCAATTTTTTACTGTCAAATAATGCAAAACTGGGGGTGCTCTACTTACCACCGGCTGATCTCTTGCTTACTGCCCAGTCTGCCATCAGCCATGCACTGCTGTGTCTGCTGCAGTAAGTTTGATGGAGGAACTGAAAACGCAGGAACAGCCCAACACATATAGTCTTGTTTTCCTCTGCTTTCTTCTTCATTGTGGAGATCACGAGGACTAGCTAATGTATTCTATTATTAATTTGCCTTTGTAAGATCCTGCTCCCTGAGCCTTGAGATAGAAGGGTATATCTTCTGCTAATCCAACCCTCTAGAGGCATTTTAGCAGCTAATCTGGTTGAATCAAATCATTCCTGCTGCATATGATTAATTTTGGGCCAATTTAATTTTTATTAGTCATGGGTTTCAGTCACCTACAGTTCCATGACTATAATTGCCCTTGAACACATGGAATTTCTTTGTAGATTTGATTTGAAAATACTTTGGGGTAGCCCCGCCTTCATGCCACCTATTTGTGCACTGCTAATCTTATCGTGCCTAGATTTACACCCTCTTAAATATAGGTTGGTAAAATAAAACCTTTACAGGAGAAATTGGTTTGTCAATTTGCCTTCCTAATTGTGAGATTTCTCAAGTGAATTTAGTGCTTTAGAATGTGGTGCCTATGGCACCCATGAAAGGATTAGTTTATGAAGGCCAGCTCTTAGAAACAGCCCAACAATAGTGCCTTATCCTCAGGATCACTTATCAGTCAATGGGAGTTTGTTCTCAGGAGGGCCAGAGCCAATGGGTAAACTCCTGTTTACGCTAGCCGAGGAACTCTGTCTCAATGTTTGGATAAATTATCACTTTGTATCCTGTTGGAGGTAGAGTAGTATGGGGAGCTTAGAGGAGTCTTCAGCTTTTGCTCATGCAGCTTTGAGTCGGCGCGCTCCTGCCTGTGCAACGGCATAAATTTATTTTCATGCGGAGGTGCGTTGCCTCATCTTGTGCTTCCCCTTTCCCACCCATAAATCCCCTCCAGTTGCACCAATGAAGCTAGGGCATTCCCGAGAAGTGCATGGGTCTTATGGGACCTTGTCAACCTGGGACTTCACAATGAGGGCAATAATGGCTCTAATGAGTGCCAGCAGGGATAATGATTTCTCTGCTGTGGACAGTGGAGAGAAAGTGCCAACTCACTTAATAGAGGCAACAGTGCTGGTTTTGGCCAGTGCCAGCCAGGGCTGGTTTGCAACTAATGACCTGGAAAGGTTCCCAGTACCATTACACTGCCCCCAGGCACCCAGCTGGCTTTTTAGGGACTGGATTTCTGCGTCTCATGGTGAACATTAGGTCCTAGATAGCTGTGCTTGATTGGCATGACTTGAAGAACTGCTTCTTGTTTAACGAGTATAGTGTAAGAACAAATGAAGGGAAAGCCACACTATCTCTTCTAATAACATTCAGTCTTTACTAAAATCCCATAGAGATGTAGCAGACATCGGTGGTATTAATATTATGCGACTTAGCTGATGCTAAGAAGCATTTGGGAAAACTTTGACTGACTGGCTCAGGCAGTTGCTAATGAGGATATCTCACTTACAGGGATATGGCAGAGTAAAGAGGTTTATATCTCAGTACGCTATTGCTCCGTCTGAGAGATGAGAGGAATATTCAAGCAAATGGGAGACATGAGGGGTTGTAAACCTCTGGCCTGCCTCAGCCCTGATGACATGAGGCAGCTAACGATGGCCTCCTTTCTATCTAATCATGGTGTAGAGACACGGTGATGCTATGAGCTGCAGGGTGGACCTTTTTGCATGGAGGTGAACACCCAGGAGCAACAGCCAAGGGAGAATACAGCGAAGATTTGCTTTCCTAGGCAGGGCTCGATGAGAGAGATTGCTTCATGGCTTGAGGCACCCAGGGGGGCTCCCTGTGCAAAACACTCCCCCCAGATGAAAGCGTAGAAGAATTGCTCATTTGCTTTAGACACCAAAAGTTTCAGGATGCAGCTCTGTTTGCTTCTGGTGAGGAAGCGACTCATCACCCTTGTTACCCTTGAGACTCCTGGCTGCCATACGCTTCTTCCATTAGCCACCTACTTCTCTGCGGCTTCTCTGGGAGGAAATAGTTCTGCTTTTGTCAAAGCACAGGAAAAGGTATTTATTTATTTGTTTATATGTTTTTCTGGCCTGTGCTTTTTTCCCTCTGACAATGGAGGTGGTTGGAATGTGTGAATAGAGATAATGCGGACAGATTGGTCTGCACTAAATGAATCTCATGACAGCTTCTGTGAGAAAGCTATTTGAAATGTCTTTATTATTTTACAAGAGAACTTCAGCCACAACATTTTACCAAGGATACAGTGACTTATTACGTTATGGACTCCAATAAACTTCAGATTCCAAAATAGATACAGTCACTATGAAACCGCGTGCATGCATTTTTCAGATTTATTCCAAATCTTCGAGTGTATTTGCAAATGTACAATTCTTAATAGTATGTTTCACTTAATACAAATAAATTCTCATATTGTCATTGTGGGAAGTAATGTTGACACCAGGTTTAGTCCCACTGAAGTTAATGAAGCTCTCTGTGGGCTACTCAACATGGTCAAAATTGTTTTCACCCTGGTGTAATGCTGAATAGAAATCATTGTTCACAATGTACGCTTTTCATTGTGCACTTTTCAATGTACACTTTTCATGTACAACTCTCTCAACTGTTTTGAAAAACAGTGGTAAATGCTGTCTTTAGGGATCTACATTTCTCCATCCAAAGAAAAAAGCAACAGAAACCCAGCTGTAAACTTCAGGGTTAAAACATTTCTGCATTTCTGGTCATGCCCTTTGTGGTGTCTTTCAGAAGGAGGGTAAGCATAACTGGAAACCCGTAACTACAGTTTATATGCATTTTAAATAGGCTGAGCTAACATTCAGTTTCATTGGAAAGAGTCCTGAATGCAAAGCAAAGCCTTCCCACACTGTAGAAATCCATATGTTAAAATACTTCCTTTTTTTAGAACTTCACAGCGCTATAGCCAAGAGTTGCTAGAACAAGGTCCCTGTGCTGTCCTGTTTTGAAAATAAACAAATTGACAAATCTGTTCTTCGTGCCGCAGCCACCAGTTACTTGGTATGTTTGCAAATGCAGAAACATAAAGCTGAATAATCTGCTTCTCTCAAGACTGCACATTAGGCAATTAAGGGGGTATGTTTGCAGGAAGGCACACTGGGCATTAGGCACACAACTATTAACAATAATAAGAATTGGGCATTTAATTCCCTTCATAGGGATGAAAATGTATCGCCGCTGTTTAATGCAAGCCAGTGTAGTATTATGTGATAAACACGGATCAATAGAAAAGGATTTTTAAATTTAGAATGCCATTCCTCTACCACAGAATTGGCAATAGAGACTGTTTCCCAGTAATAGAACCAGTCTACCTCTGCTGAGACAGCAGCAAAGTTATCTGAGGAAGTAGCAACAATGTCATTTATTTTAATGAGGCTTGCTCTCCAACAAATGCTGTTTCCGCACTCTCAGGAAGGTTCCAGTAATGCTATAAAAAACAAAAAGGAGCCCTATCAAATGCTCGAGCACGCCTGTGTTTATATAAGCCCAGATCATGGCACATAGCAGGGCCCTACGTTCAGGCAGCAGCAGAGTTATCTAACTAGGTATGTCAGGACTTATTACAATGTCTACCCTTGTTGGGTGTTCAGCTTTTTAGACCAGCTGACAAAGTGATTGTCATTTATCCTTAGGTGATTCATCTGTTTGTTGAACACCAAAACCTCCAGATTCAAACTCCTCCAGATGGATATTAAAAACCTGTTGCTTTTAGGACATTAGGGTATCATTATCCTTGGCCCTTTCCATGGTATTGCACTGTACACCCTTTTGGCTTGCCAGTCCCAGTCCTGCTTGGGGGGGAAAACACCCCAACAAAATGGCTTTGCTGTGGGGTGTGCCGGTGTTAGTCTAGGGAGAAAATCAAGCTAAAACTGGCATACTGGCTGCATTTACTTTAAGCTTGCATTTCAGCAGTCTAGCAAACCCAATGGGAAACTTAATTTCTAAACATGAAAATTATTGAATTGCAGAAGCTATATTTAGGTCAATCTTTTCGTGCCAAAATTATTAGACTTTACTAGGAAAAAATACATTACCGGCTAGAAACATATTAGCACTACTTGTGTTAAATGGAATAACTGTATTTTAATGCACTTTTACCTAATTCTGAAGACCCAGTGTCTACTTCTGACATTTTGAAACACCCAGGAAGCTTGTATCTGGATATTTTACAAGTATTTGCTTTATCAGTTAATCACTCAGCCTGGGTTAGACAGATATTTCTGTTGGGGGAATACTCTTGACCATTTTTTCCCCTGCATGTGCTGTTCCTTTCTTCGTGCTAGTGCAAGTGTTACGGTGAAGGAGAGTTTGTTCGAGAAACTGATCTGGCAAAAATACTGTGCAGGAAAAGGTGGGGGAAGTTTAAAGAATTTAGACATTTGGAAGCAGAAGAAAAAATATGCAATGGTATGGAACCAGTATAAGCATGTGGTGAAAATTTAATGTTCTTTTAGCAGGCATGTTTTTTTGAGCATGCTAGTTGGAGTTTCATTTACAGCAATGAGTTATCATGCCTTGTCAGATACAAAGCTGTGGGTTTATTATAGATTAACTTGTGACATTTCCTGAAGCAATTTTGAAATGTAAGTTGGAGTAAAAGCGCAGACAATGTTTGTTCCATGAAGCGGTAATTGATGAAAAAGGGTTTGATGAGTAAAAGAAGTTATGGACCTTTCATTGAGGATTAAACCTTATTCATAAAGAAACTTCATGCTAGGTAATTGGGGTTGTCGTGTTTTATGATTCAGAAAGAGTGGGCAATGCTTGTAGCAGTGTGAAATGGAACTTGAGCTCAGCAACAAAATCTTCCTGTACACCAGCAACAACTCATTCCTGATGCCTCTAAGGAAGAAGCAACTTAAACTGGAAAAAAAATCAGAAAGGCACAGAATTTTCATGCAAAGTACAGCAAATGACACCTGTTAACACTTGCATTTAATGTAGCAGTCAGTTTGGTGTAGTCCAGAGTAAGGTTTATAATCTGCATAAGTATTTTTCTGGACTTCTCTTTTAGAAGTAACCATCTAAGATAAAGCATCATTGAAGAATTCTGTGGTAAAGATGGCTATCAGTTGCCCTTTCGCCTTGTCACTTCTCTATTCTGAGCTTCAAAAGAAGGTGGTAAAATATCTTGCTTGCAAAAATACTACATTATGTGTGCTTTTTCATGGTTAAAATCTATTTTATAAATTAAAGCCTTGCTAAATATTAAGTCCCAATTCCACATGCTGCCATGTTATGAAGCCTTTATATTCTGTTGTGGTATAGGTTTGTAAAAGGTCAAGCTAAAGTGTTCTGAGTCTACTCTCAACTCAACATATATTCTGTGCACAAAAAGGAGAAAAAACTTATATTACTAACATTTTTTATTAAAAGTATATCTTTATTTGGCATTCTCAACCCGTAAAATTCTGTGAGGTAGAATATCATCCAAGGTTAAGCTAAGGTTATCCGTGTGGTATTGGCAGTTTATGCTGTGTCACCCTTTCCTGCTCTTAGCTAAACCCAGCGCATATGCAATACATAATTTTAAAAATGTAGAATAAAATACCAGTCCCTTTGAAGTCAGTGGAAGGTTTCTCAGAGAAAATACCAAGGCAGTAAAGATGCTACAAGGGATAAGCAAAACCACCTTAATTTTTTAGACATCTGTAAAGCGTCATGGCTTAATGCAAGAACTACTCCTACTTCCCATAGCAGCAAAAGAGAGGTTTTTTTCGATCAGAGGCAGTGCTACCAAGGTGAGGTGTCTGGTCAGGTGTATCAGGGGCCACAGAGTGTAAAACATGGGTCCTGCTGAAAACAGATATCTGTGGCTCACTACTGGCAACGCATCTACTGCTATGACGTTACCCAGAGGAATTAAGGAGCCCAAGCTGTTGTCTTGAGCGGACACATCTTTGACTCTTGGGAACTGGTTGGTGTAAGCTAGTTAATGCAACGAAATGAAGGGAATTATCCTTCAAAAACAAAGAACCGATCAGATTCTTCAAATGCTGTGTGTCTAAAAATGAATCTCTTATCCAATCCTGCAAATAGTCCTGCCTAATTTTATAATTCCTCTAAATTAGACTAGCCACATGCTTACTGCTAAGCTCAAATCTGTCTGTAGGATCTAACATATGTTAAATCATGTGTCTGATTTCCTGCAACCTATTCCATAACTCAAAAATGCACCAAAAAGCTGTCCTGTACTTTCTACTTATCTACCGACAATTGAAAACAAATCGTGACTGTGTTGCTGAAATTTTCGTGACCTAGGAACATTTTGCAAGAAATGTGTTTGTACAAAAACCCACCAAACCAAAAAAGGAGGGGAAATCTGTGTTTTCAGTGAATATTTTACTCTTCTGCAAAAAGCAAAAGCTATAATGGAAATCACTTTGCTCACCACAGAAATACAGCCACCTCTGAATAACTATTTTTGGAAGTTCCTTGTTATTGCCGTAATTGACAGACTGTGAAGAGTCGCTTCTTTTGAACATGTTGAACCTTAGTAATTCCTTTTTTTGATGTTGTGAAAATACAAAATTAAGTGTGATTATTTAAGTATGTACTCCATTTGGAAGGGAAGCAGTTTGTGGCATATTGAAGCTAAGAAATAAAATTCAGGTCACACTTGTGAAGGACTGTCCTGATTTCTTTACAGATAACTGATTTCAGCATGTAATATTAGGTACTTGGTTAATTTGCAACTTGAATTTTAATCATGGCTTCTTGACTCAAGCAGCTTTGTTTTTCCTGGATACAGTCGGACGACACTTGGTTTCTATACAAGTGAGTGAGGAAAGCTCTGTTATGATGCTGATGCAGAACCCAAGTAAAATTCCGTGTAAACTATTTAGTGTAGGCTGGCTTACCAGCTACTTCTTTTCTTTTCTAAGATTTACTGTCTGCATGAGGCTAAAAAAACGACTGGTAACTCAGAAAAACCTCAGACCTCGATTAATTCCAAAGTTAGGGGTTGTGTAGCCCTTGAGTTGGTGAGTGTTAACTTCCCATGCTGCCCTTTAATTGACCTCAACATTGGATTTCTAGAGCAAACACTGATAAGGGGTGAATGACAGTTCAGCTGCATGCAAACTCTGAGCTAGGTGTCTGGGTCGCCTGGACCTTGCGGATCACCTTCTCTACTTGGGTGATGCTGCGGGCTGTGACCTTTATGCTGAAGGTGCTGAGCTAAAAGCACTGAGCCTGTCTCTTTCAGTGCCTGGGTTTGCTTCCAAATGTCAGTGCTTTTATAAGGATGGGTAGTAGAATCACTCTTTTGACACATCCCACAGGAAAAAGAGTAAAAAAAAAAACCAGAACCTAGAAAAAAACCTGCTGATGTTTAAAATAGAGCAAGTTCCACTGAGTGTACTCCACTGCAGAGTCACGCGGTGCCAACGCTTACCCTCCCATAATCAGTTGTTAGCTATCATCTCCCTGCTTTGCTAGATACTTCTCACCTTCTTAATCAAATTGTCATAAATAGGTCAGGAATTCTTGCTACCGGTTTTATTCAACAACACCTCTTTATCTCTTACTTGTCCTAAGTCCTATCCAATTTTCTCTTACTTTTCCATGTGCTCTGTCCTCATGACAATCACTTCTGTTTGATTACTGCTGCAAGGCCCTGATTGCAATTCTTCACTGATGAGAGAGCTCCGGGAGTCGGGGGGATTAAGGTTGTGTTCCAAATTCTGCCAAAAACATCCTGACCTCAGACAGTGCATTCTGGAGACTCGTCCTGATACTTTTAGTCACACAGAATATTCATTTACTCCAGGAGGAAAGAGTAAACAGGAATCAGGAAAATGAATCCCAGAATGATTTTCTGTATTACCTGGCAGAATTCACAGTTTATAGCCTGCAATAATTTTTTACTCATTTTTACCTCTAATAAGATAGTGCCTTCTCTTGTGGGGGACTGGAGGTGCTGGAGGTGTATCTCCATTAATGATTGTGAGATGGTCTGTGACAAGCTGTGATTGCTCTCTGACACCAGCCTGATAAGTGTGAATAGATTATTAACAATCTTAGTTCGTTAACAATGGACCATGTTGTTTTGGTTTCATTATTTCATCGTGGCTTGGTTTTCACAGATTGTGTGTATTGCAATAGGATTTATTTTACACCCTTAGTAAAATCAGTGGTTTATAATTGTAGGATTATATGGAATGATTGTGGGATTCCCTGCTCCCCCATGGGAATTCTGCTGTCTTTCCTCACTGACTAAAAGGAGATGAGTTTTCCAGTGGTTAACCTACGAGCCTGCTTTTATTCTCAGCTGTGTCAGTGATTTATTTAGGGATTTCTCAGTGCCTCAGTTTTACTAGAATAATGGTGTTAACTTGCCTTTTGATAGGAGCACTAGGAAAATCCCGGGGTTGTTTGCTGCTTCAGTGAAGGATGAGGTTGCTCCACATTTACCAAGGGCAGATTAGTCATTCAACTAATTCAGCAAGCAATAGCTGGAGACATCGTGCTTGTACAGAAAGTTACAGCTTGTGTCTTGGTGTTTAGCATTGTGTTAAACTGAGTATCATTATTGTCCCAGCCCTACCGGGTGTTCCCTTTGTGGATTAAATAGGAGTATTGGAGGCTGCTGTGGCAATCTGAACACCTGAGTCTGTGGGGCTGTGTGCAGCATCTGATCTTCTTTGAATCTTTCTCAATTAAATTTCCAAGCTGTTTAAACTCTTCCCATTGTTTATATTCCCCCCCACATACATGCATACATATACAAACACACACACACACACAGACACACTCTTAAGACTGACAAC
Organism: Aptenodytes patagonicus; assembly: GCF_965638725.1. NCBI lineage: Eukaryota > Metazoa > Chordata > Aves > Sphenisciformes > Spheniscidae > Aptenodytes > Aptenodytes patagonicus. The sequence continues at coordinate 50,663,094 of NC_134950.1, read as the reverse complement.
TTCTCTGTCCTCTTTGCCCGGACTGGCAAAAATACCCTAACAACCAAAACTAAAAAAATTCCCAACAACTGAGGAACAAGAAAAGTTTTTAAAACGCTATTCCCTTCATAGAGAAATTGTTCTAAGAGATTAGAAATGACAAGGCACATTTGTTTTTATTCAGGACTGATATGGTGAAGCTAATTAGTTCTTAATTTTTTTTTCCAACACCCTCTATGTATATTATCATTATGCCAAGAGTAGGTATACAAAGCTTCCTCCTCTATAGTGAGACTGCTTAGGTATATAATCATATTAAGATGACTAAGGAGAGGAGACAGCTCCCAAAAATGTTTGGAAAATGCTTTTAGATTTCAGGAGCGTTTGGTCCTATATATATGAATATACATACATAATGTGCATGCATACACACATATATGTATGTACACACGCATGTATGTACACACGCATATAACTATAGCTCCTTCACTCCTCCCCCCATACACCAAAAAGACACCGCAGAGTGTCCCTTTCACAAGCTATTTTATCTCACAGAGCATTCACATCTCCAAATGACCAGTTTTAATGGACATATCCTAGTCCTCTCACGAGGTACCTTGAAATAAGTATCAGAGACCAATTAATTGATCAAGCTATTAACAGGTTATACCTACACTGCTCCACCGTGTATATTCACAGCACCGACCATTGCTTCCGCTGTTCCATCTTCGTTATTTCATTTTTTGCTTTTTACCCGACAGCAGCAGCAGCAGCAGCCCTGATTGCAACAACCAATAGACATGGTTAGCAGTGTGAAATGTAAAATAACAAAACCTACAGTCTGGCTAGCTTTGTGGATAATATGCTGCAACAACCAGCCATTTCCTGCCCGTGGCTGTGTCAGCTGAGCCATCCACAGTCCATTTTTTCATTGGTGTTATTTTTTTCAGTGTCTGTGAAATCAGGAATGGGACACAGCATGCTTGGAATTTGGCCAGTATCCTGTTGAGTTAGTAGAATGGAAAGAAAATAAAAAGTACACTGACCCAATTTCTTTGACTAAATATACTGGGCCATAACAGCAAAAGCTATGAACGTGTTTATTCTTTGAATGATTTTTCAGATGAAGTGGCTTAGGACAATACATTACAAATGGAGCTGGAGATCAGGGAGTGAAGCCTTCTCATCAGGCTCTCCATTAACTTCAAACGGCTCTTTACATCCCAGATCTCAAAATTTTAAAAGCAGGCTTCATTTTTTCTTTCTGTTGTTTTTCTACTTAATTTCATTTCACTGAAAGTTTCTGTCCACTTTTTTGTACCTGTTTTAATTAAAGGAGGTTTTTCTTAAAAAAACAAACAAACAAACAAACCAGTCAGTGTATTTTTCCTTTACGTGACAGGTACCTACATTTAGGATTTGGGGAGACTGTGCCCCTTGCTCTCTGGTGTGAGCAGAAATGCATCTGGCTGCATCTGAAAGTGAGGAGAAACATAATAGCACAATCAGTTATTTTTTCAAATGCAAAGTGGAGGATGCACTTAAAACCTGATAATCATCTAAATCGAACAGCTTGTGCCTACCTTTGGCTCTCCCACACTTACGCCATTCATCCTGCCATCCCAGGCAATGTGCTGTTCCAGCGAGGAGAAGCGTGCCGAGGGGTCGGCTGCTCTGTTCTTGGGTCTGCGTCCCAAGAAGGGCCAAACAAACCCTGTGATCTCTGTCTCAGTTTCCTCATTCATAAAATGAGGACAATGATCTGCCTCCGTCTTTGCAGAGCACCTGGATATATCTGAATGTAAAGTGGTAGGACACAATGGGAACCAAGCAGAACTGTTCTCGAGTGCCATATGGCCAGCCAGGTTGCCAGCATTCAGAGCTAAAGAAGCCAGAGTAAATTATAACTCCTCCCTCAAAAAAAAAAAAAGAAAAAAAAGAAAAAAAAGAAAAAAAAGAAAAAAAAAGCCCCAAGCCCAAACAACAAATAAAGGGTTAATTTAGTGCTAATAAACAAAATGCATTTCAGAAATGCCTGGCCAAATAAATGTTCCCTTGCAGCTCCCCACCTGCTGGTACTGGCAGAATAATAATAGTACCTGCAGTATGGTGCACAGCTCCTCCTCCAATACATCCCTGCTTTTGTTGTCGTCTTCAGACCTACAACATAAGGTCCCTATCTTATCGTCCTCCTGCTTTTCAGCTTTCCTTTCCAGAGATCCACCCAGAATGCTTAAAAATTGTAGAAAGAATTATGCACTAGGAGGGAATGACAGAAAAATATAGTTATGTCTGCGAATTTGTATTTGACTTAGGCCTTAGCTTTTGCCTAATCCACAGATCATTCAAGTTGAATCCTCCGCTAGTTTTTGGCAGCCTCTGCCCTCAGCATTGAAACCCTCTGTCATGGGGAACAGAGGGGCCAAGACCTGAAGAGAGAAGGGAGGGATCGAACACCTGAGTGAGGGCAAGAAGGACATTTTGATCAAACTCGTAGATTTATCTGCCCAGGAGAGTTTTCCTTTCCCATTTGACGGCAGGTGAGTGTGAGCCAAGGTGCTTTAAGGTATCCTGCTTGTTTTGGCAGGGGGGCAAGAAAGAGCGGTTTCTCCAAGATGATGGCTTGGGGAGTTCTGTGGACAAAAGCCCAGGCTAAGCCGTATGCTGGTATTACTCCAAGGAGCCTGAATGCATGAAAGCAGGAATCCCAGAATCCCAGGATTTATGGGTTGGACCCTAGCTGTCCTTCAGGGCAAGGCCCCTCTGTGAAACAACGGTTTCACAGGCAGCATCTGTTTTGTAGTACATTCCTGCTAGCAGGGGCTGGGTAAGCAGGGCTTGCAGTATGATGGTACAAGGTCTGGGCACTGGTTTCAGGCAGAGTTATTCGGTACATTTTTATTTTAGATGAGAATTCTCACTGTATGTGAAACCCCAGCTAAAGTCTATTCATTGTAAGAACTGACAGAAGTAAAACTAGGCAAAGGAAAGCAGATGGCTGAAATATGTTGTTGAAAAAAATCAATAATCCCACTTCTGATGCATCGATATTTGGGTGTGGACACATTCAGAATTGATGTTTAAATGTCAGCTGGGCCCAATTTGCAGCATTTCAAAGCCGCCTTTGTGTTTTGAATTCAGCAAGACTGAAGGTCAGAAATTTTACTAAGTATTCGACTCCAATGATACACTTTACAAACATTCATTTTTATTTGAAAAGATCTTCTTTTATCTCGTTCCACTGGTAGTAGCCAAGGTGGAAGAACACAGAGCAGGCATAAGTTCAAAGCTTGGTCAAAGGACAGCAGCTGCTTATGTTATCTTGCCCTTAAAGCTCCCATCATTGCTCCTGAAAAACTAGATAGCTGCAAGTCTAAATTTTTCCAGTGTAGAATTATATTATATCAATAAGTTCTTTTTTTGTCCAAATCTGTAAAGATACTGTGGCCAATAAAACTCTTCACTGAGTTGGTTGGTTTTGATGTGTGCATCTTTTGTAGTAGAAAGAAAACTGTGGGGCTATTTAATAGAAAGTGTTGATAGCGCAGAAAAGAACATAAAAGACATGTATTTCCTTTTTAATGCTCTATATTTAAATTACCAGAACTTCAGTTAGTACAATGTGGCAAAGCCTTTTTAAAACTAACAGAAATGTGTATTTAAACCATCTGAAGAGTTAGTTATGCACCTTAAAATGCAGCTAAACAAGAGCTACATGAAATTGTAAAAAAACCCATCAGTGTTTCAACACTGATACCAATAGAATAGTTTGGGTTTTAAATTAATTTAAAGATGTTGTTTCATTACTGTGACATGGTTACCGGACAATAGTTTGGACATGCAGAAATAATAATACAGTTGTCCATTTCACAAACCTGAGCAAAGTACTCCCTTCTTTACATATAGTAGGGACTTTGGGAAGTAATAATTGAAGTTTAAGCAAAAAGGACATTATAAACAGGATTTTGCTAGATAAATGCAAAGGGACAGTTTTAAACCCATTTACTTTAACTGAAGCAGATGTCAGTCAGCGTATTGCGGGAAAATTTTGCGAGGCACCAGTGGTGGCATTTGCTGTGAGCTTTGCAAAGGAGCAAACGGCTGCATGAACAAGACTAGTCAGGATGGGGAAGTAATGCTTCAGAGCTGTTAATAGGCTACAGTTCCCTTGAAATTAGTAGGACTGGAGGTGTTCAGAGTTTTACAGGAGAGTTGCATTTATTTTCATCTCGGCTACGCTACATATTATGAGTGACAGATATGTGGCAAAATAGAGTACTGAAATTTTACTTTAGGTACTGAACTGCGAAGATAGAACAATGCTTGTCACATTTCAAAAAGGCTACAAAGGAAAATCCTAAATAGTTAATGGAGACACCAGAAGGAAACAAAATAGCCAAGCTTCATAAAGAAAGCAAAAAGCCACCTATATTTATAGCTGTAAAACAAGAAAACTTCAGAACTTTCTGAGTAATAGAGGACAAGAATTATCTCAAAATCCCAGGCAGAAAAATTAATTTGGAAGTGTGCTTTTTTTGAAGAAAATCTCAGACACGCTTGTGTTGAGCAGAAGATTATGTCTGTGAGGAAGGGGCTAGGAGACACATTCAAGGAAAACATTCCCAGCTTGCATGGCACAGCCAGGATGGGTTGTCCAGAGGATCAGAATAGGGCAGAGTTATGAAATCATCCAGACATGAAGGTCAGCTTGTCCAGAAGTCACGTCAACAGGATTGTGGTTAGGATTAAGCAGGCAGGCAGTTTCTGAAAAACAGCTTCAAACCCCCTTGTAACAGAAAAAAGAAAAAGGCAGAATTTAAAAGCCATTGTAAGGTTTGGTAGCTTGATATAGGAATACTAAAGTCGGAGATTCAGCATGCTCAAATACCTGTTTAAATCAAAGTTGCAGGGATGGAAACATACCATGAGATATCCTCTTTGGAAGAAAACTGGGTCCTTCAAAAATTCTTCAGTGCTGCTGTGAATCCTTCAGTGGGGAAGATGTATTTTATTTAGGAGCCTCCAAGAGTTGAAAGAAATGATGTGCCAGGTTTTCCTTGTCTATTTTATAATTACTTAGAAAATACAAAGAGCTTTCTTGTCCTTATTTATTCTGGGTAAGAGGAAAGAATAATTATATAGTGCCCTGAAGAACCAAAACAAAAGAAAACAGGATCAACTTTATGGTCATGTGTCCCATTCATACCAGACCTTAGAGACACGTTGTGTCTTTAATATTGTAAAAGAAAACTTCATTCACAAAGACCGTTTTGACTTTCTTGGAATGACATTTTACCTTGCAGAGATTATTAGTGGTTGGTTGGTTGGCTTGTTTGTTTGTTTGCATTAGAGGAGTCTGCTAAAGCATATTGACTTAAAACAAAAGTCACCTTGGTATCAGTTGCAATAGCCCCACAAACTGCTTGGATTTGCAGCAATAACCATCATTGTGTTGTGCTGTTTTTTGAAGGCGTTTGAAGGTTAAAGTTAGACCTATCCTTAACACCACTAACCAGGGGCCTGCTTCTTGAGTTTATCTATTTGAAAGATAACATTCTCTATGATTTCCCCCCGTGTTTAAAAAACAATCTCATTCCCTACCCCCATATTCCTGTTGGATTTTGTGATTAACAGTCCATAGGTTCGAGTTTTTGACCGTAGAGGCCCCCATAGCACGGGAGTCTCAGTAATGCCGCTTACTCCATGTGTGCTCTCTGCGCTGTGGCTAAAAGGGAGACTTCATCCCCCAGGGTTATCTCGACAATATCTTCCACAAACACATCCCTTCTTTAAAAGAAGAAAGAATCTACCTTTTCAGCTAGCTTAACTTTGTCTAGACAGCAAATGCAGCCACGTTTCATGTGGCCGATTTAGCTACCCCACCTGACTAAGCTAAAGTGAACATGATTCACAAAGGTTTTCTCTTTATCCTGTGTTTGTCTTTCTAACTTCTCTGGTTGCTTATCTGTGCTTGTACCTGTGAAACCTGGGAAACTCTAAGCAGCTATCCCACACAGCAAGCTGCATGCCAATCACCTCAGCAGGGATATACTAGTGGTAAAATGAGACTTTGGAGAGTTTAATGAGTAATGTGCAATGCAGATGATGCATTTTTCTTCATTTTCTGTTTCAGAAGTCCTTATTGTTTCTGCATGTGATACAGTTTTATCTGCTGGTTGTAGCTTATACAACAATAAAGTGTTTTTACAGCTCAGGATAGGTGTTTTTCTGCCTTCTTATTAATTTAAAGAAATAAATATCTTGATGAGAGTGACCTTCATTATACCTCAGACCTGAGCATTGCTCCCTGTGGGCTCCATTACCTCAGCAAAAGCCATAGACAAAGTTCACTCAATAATTAGAGGGACTGGAGTTGTTCTGGTCTGGGAACCTGACACCCCTGCTGTGCTGAATGGCAGTGTACAGATGAGGGATTGGAGAGCTAAGAGAGCAAACTAAATTAAGACTGCCTAAGGTCTGCCTTGTGCATTAACTTGCAAATAAGGTGGGGGCACAACAAAAAATGAGAGAATCTTTTCCTAAGTATTAGTAAATCATTCCCAGTTAGGATGTGTTCAAACAGGTAGATGTGAGCTCTCATGTGTGATTCAAACGTACAGTAACACGAGATGAATACTCTATGTAATAAAAAATATTGTTTTGTGTCCACTGACAGGTCTAGTACTTATCCAACAAAACTTGCTGTATTTTTCTGTGCAACCATCTGTTTAGAAAAGAGATTATACATAAGAAATTAATACAATATAAAATATGTATAACTACATATATTTGCATGCACACGTGCATATAAATATGTATGTGTTCACATATCTGAACTAATCAGTGCATAGCAAGAGTACTTAATACAAGGAGAAAATCTTTCACTGTTAAATTCATGGACAAAATTCATGTGTTCAACAGCATTGCCCGTCTACATTACCACCTACGCCTGCCCTGAAGGACTGTCTGGAAGCGTGACCTGCAGACAGCCTGTCCTATAGTACCCAGACATAAACCAGGTCAGGGCCCAGGACAGCTCTCGTGATACAGAGTGGACATCCACAGTTTATCTGAGTACCTGTTGTCGTTTAACCCCAGCTGGCAACTAAGCACCACACAGCTGCTCGCTCACTCCCTCCCGGTGGGATGGGGGAGAGACTCGGAAGGGTAAAATGAGAAAACTCATGGGTTGGAATAAAGAGAGCTTAATAAGTAAAGCAAAAGCCGTGCGTGCAAGCAAAGCAAAACAAGGAATTCATTCACCACTTCCCATCGGCAGGCAGGTGTTCAGCCATCCCCAGGAAAGCAGGGCTCCGTCACGTGTAATGGTTACTTGGGAAGACAAATGCCATCACTCCGAATGTCCCCCCTTTCCTCCTTCTTTCCCCATCTTTATATGCTGAGCATGATGTCATATGGTATGGAATATCCCTTGGGTCAGCTGGGGTCAGCTGTCCCAGCTTCTTGTGCACCCCCAGCCTACTCGCTGGTGGGATGGGGTGAGAAGCAGAAAAGGCCTTGACTCTGTGTAAGCACTGCTCAGCAGTAACGAAAACATCCCTGTGTTATCAACACTGTTTTCAGCACAAATCCAAAACACAGCCCCATACTAGCTACTAGGAAGAAAATTAAATCTATCCCAGCCAAAACCAGCACATTCTCCACCCCTTATTTCATACCATTTATGTCATGTTTAGGTCCCACACTATTCAATACATCCTCATTACCCACCACCACCCTTTCCATCCTTTGATATAATACACAGATATCATTCCTTTAGACTATGGACCACCCCTGTGAAATGTCTGTAAAATGTCCATAAATGTCCACAAAATGTCCATTGAGTTAATTTAGTCCATGACTTTGGGCTCCATCTGTTATGGTGGTCACTCAGGACAGGAGAGGTGGTGTATTGCGTGGAGTTATTGTAAGGCTTGTCCTCCATTGGTTCAGGTGGTTCCTGCTATAGTAATTCCCATAACATGCAACTCAAATCCCGGGTTACAGCAATTTAAAGGTATTTCCATTACAATCTCCATCCCTGGTCCCTTTGGACCAGACCATTGGGTTTAACATTGCAATGAACTCCTCCCCTTGCCCCTGCTCCGGCTTGGACTTATCCACAGACTGCAGTCCCTTAGGGGTGTACCTGCTCCAAGTGGAGCCTTATCTATGAGCCACAGTCTCTCCAGGAGTTTACCTGCCATGGCATAGACTTATCCACAGCCACAGTTGCTTTGAGGTGCACCTGTTCCAGCATGGCCTTCTCCATGGGCCACAATGCCTTCACAGACATACCTGCTCCAGTGTGGCCTTACTCACAGCCACAGTCCCTTCAGAAGTAAACCTGCTCCAACATGGCCTTACCCATGGCTGCAGTCCCGCCAGGGATGTACCTGCTCTGTTGTGGGCTTGTCCATGGCCACACGCTTTGAGGTGCTCCAGCATGACCTCATGCACAGCCACTGATGCTTCAAGGTGTACCTGCTGCAGCATGGACTTACCCACAGCCACGGATGCTTCAAGGCGCACCTTCTCCAGAGTGAACTTATCATTGGTCCACAATCCCTTCAGAGGTATACCTGCTGTGGCACAGACATAACCACAGCCACAGATGCTTCAGGGTGTCTTGCTCCCACATGGACTCATCCACAGGTCACAGTCCCTTCGACTCGAGTTCACACTGGAGTTCCAGCCTGGCCAGTACAGCAGCACAGACAGAGCAGTGGTGCCCTGGCCATTTGCCAGCCCAGGCGCATCGCCATTGCTGTTATCAAAATGTTCCCAGGCACAGCAGAGTACGATGATCAGCAGTACAGCAGTACAGCAAGCAGCGAAAGCAAAAAGCAGCCACTAACGAGCACTGGACTAATACACAGTAAGGCGAGCAAGCCCCATGGCAAGCCCAGGAGCCTGCCGATTAATAGCTAAACAGCAATAACAGCTATAAATTCGATCTAGCACATTCCAATCAAATCTGTAGTTATCTCAAACCCTTCGAGCCCCACGCTGGACACCAAAAGGACTGTCGTGGTTTAACCCCAGCCGGCAACTAAGCACCACACAGCCACTCTCTCACTTCCCCCTCAGAGGGATGGGGGAGATAATCAGAAGAGTAAAAGTGGAAAATTCGTGGGCTGAGATAAAGACAGTTTAACAGGTAAAGTAAAAGCTGCACACACAAGCAAAGCAAAACAAGGAATTCATTCACTACTTCCCATGGGCAGGCAGGTGTTCAGCCATCTCCAGGAAAGCAGGGCTCCGTCACGTGTGACGGTTACTTGGGAAGACAAACGCCATCACTCCGAACATGCTCCCCCCTCCTTCTTCTTCCCCCAGCTTTATATGCTGAGCATGACGTCACATGGTATGGAATATCCCTTTGGCCAGTTGGGGTCAGCTGTCCCAGCTGTGTCCCCTCCCAGCTTCTTGTGCACCCCCAGCCTGCTCGCTGGTGGGGGGTGTGTGAGAAGCAGAAAAGGCCTTGACTCTGTGTAAGCACTGCTCAGCAGTAACGAAAACATCCCTGTGTTATCAACACTGTTTTCAGCACAAATCCAAAACACAGCCCCATACTAGCTACTGTGAAGAAAATTAACTCTATCCCAGTCAAAACCAGCACAGTACCTCACAGAAAGACTGCATTAAGCTTGGATTTTCTAAGAAACTTAAAGCCATATATAGCTATAACTGAGAACTGGAGGCCAGGTATGAGTGAAAATGCTTAAAATGGGACTTTGGTGGACTTTGTGCAACGCTGACCTGCTAGTGGGTAATGCAGCCCACCTCTAGCTGTGATGTGTGCTGAACAGTAGTGGTGGGCTTTGTGGCTTCTGTCATCTTTCCCAACATGGTAGTTCTCTGGAAAACCTCTGCTTACCTTTCCGCTTTCTGCATCTGCGGATGTTGGCATCCAGTTATGGCATCTGACTCACCTGCAATTCCAAAGCCAGAAAGGGTTGCTGTGTGTGGAGGTGCTCTTGTTGCACACCAATCTGTATCAGCCAATCTGTATCAGAAGGGCACTTCCCAAAATGTGATTGAGGCCATTTCATCTTTAAAATGTGTTTTTAAGCATCCCACTTTACCAGAGAATATATTAACAACCAAACCCTTGGTTAGGTGGCCTTTGGGAGGTGGGTAGGAAGGTGAGGCTGCCTTTTATCTCCCCTTTTGAAGCACTGCCACGACTACTCCACCGACCTTTCTAGCTTGTCCTTTTGAATCAGGTTTCTGACTGAGGGGAAGCAACCAACAGAGCTGGTGTCAGATGCCCGAGCTGGTGGGTGCCTGCCTCCCCAGGCTCCCCAAGGAACCCAGCCTGCCCTCGTCTGAGGGAGCAGGGATCCCAGGCAGGCAGGAGGGGTCAGTCATTTGATTATGTCCACCTATTTCAGCTTTGCAAGGGTTTAGAGCAGAGCACAGCAGTATTGGAGGGGGGTGTTACTGTGGAGGTGCACAGCACAGAATGACAAAGTTCACTTTCTAATAACGGTCCCATCTTGAACAATCCTCACCCTTTCATCTGTTTTCTTCCACAACAGCCCTTCTTTTCACTTATTTATGCTGGTTTATTTTTCAAGTGGGAGCAATTCCTCTATCCAGGTTGCAAGAAGCGACAGTGCTAGGAGAAGTGAGGGTGTGGTGGGAAAAAATTAACAGTAGGAAAAGAAGGTAGGTGGAGACTCCCAAAACCATCCTAAACCCCACTGCTGCTGAGTGAACAGTGATTGCCAGAGGGTGCCATTAATCATTTCCATCATGACAGCAAATGTCTTCTCGATTCTCCACCTAGCTCTTTCCGTCTTTCCTTTTTTTGGATGCAGCTCCTTGGCTTTTCTTCCCTTCTCTGTCGCTTTGCCAGCCTCTTTTTGGATCCTCTGCTCACAGATGTGTTTTATACTACGGTCACCAAGGACACGGGATTATTCCTGCCGTTCTGTGACTTCTTGGTGTATTACATCCGCTGAAGGAGTCCTCTCCTGCATTTGTTTCTTTCTGGTGGAGATTGCTCCTTTGTTTTGGGCTGTTTGGATGTGGTCTCTGACACACTCAATGCTGTTGGGTGTTTAAGGGCCATCTGTTGGTCCTGTCTGGTCACCAAGCTGTCACCAGCCTCCACCTCCTCCTGTTTGCGTGGCTGTGGGTGAGGCAAGAGAAGCAGAACGTACAATGTGTTAAGAGGAAATTTATACCATATTTGACAGCATTACCCTGTTGATGGCTGCCAAGAATATGACTGGCATGATTTTCTTGGGTCTTTCTCTGATCTCAGATGTAAATTTGATATGTGTTCAGGCAAGCACATATTTCAGAAGAATTTTAAAGAAGAATTTATTCCACATATAGCTGTATTACAAGTATTTACTCTGCTGAATTGAACTCCAGCCATCTTCAAAATTTCTCTTTGTTTAAGGTGAGTAATCATGGTGTCATCTTTAATAGTGCAACTATTTATGGGAATTGGAAATTAAAAATCCCAACTGTGAACATTCAAGAAATTTACTCCCATGTTCCTGTTTAGGAAATGAAAGAGAAACCTGATAAAGAGTCAGCTATATAATTGTGGGTGAAAATAACCCCCCTCTGTTATAATCTGTAGTTAGTAATAGGATCACTATAGTAATTTTTTTTCTTTTTCAGTTCTAACACATGGTACTGAGACCCTATTGCAACGACCCATTTTGAACCGAACATATCCCCCCCACACCCACGTTTATAAAGAATATCTCTACATTGTGCCTTCTTAGTGTCAAATTTTCAAAATGTTGCCTTACAGGCATATGACACCACAACTCCAGATACTTCCTAAATGTAGTGCGTGCTTATACTCTTGCATAGTGCTTTCAACTTTTAAAGAGGAAATTTTCGAAGGAAACAAAGGCAGCTAGATAGGTTGATAGGAATTACATCTCTCTCTTTGCTTTTGTAAACTCCTTACTCTAACATATTGTGGCATCAAATATACACACATTCTGTACGTGAAATTTTCCATACTTGATATATGCTTTGTCTAGGCAAATTTCTATACTCCCTCTTGATGGAAGGCAGAATATTTACTTAGTTTAAGTAAATACATAATATATTAGTGTCCATCATTGCTCATATAACTGAAGAAGGTATAAACCGCCTCACCTCTATGTGTTCTCCAGGCAACATGAAAACATTAAAAAAAAAATACTGAGAGCGCAGAGAATGAAACCCACAAAAACATTAATTTGGATTTAAAAAAAAATATTAGAAGTTTTCTTCTCTGCAGAGCATACGTGGTAATAAAAAAGAGAGCAAAGAAGCAGTGCCAAGGGGAAATGGTGTCCTGAGCCCCTTTGCTACCATGTGTCCAGGTAAAAAGCCACTTTATTTTCTAGGATGAGGTCAGCTCCATTATTTGCTTTCTCCGAGTCAGAGATGGGCTGTGGGAATATCAGTGTGCTTGACAGAAAGGAGTCAAAGGAACACAAAGCAGCAGGGTGACAAAGTGGCATACTGGCTCCTGGATTGAGTTAACACGTCACACAGGGCTGCATGACAGCGTATAAAAAGGAAATGCAAGAACTGCAGGGAGAAGGGTACTTTTCACAGGACTAAGGGACCAGTGCCACTGAGCTTTTGTTAAAAAATAATAAAATGATGAAGAAAAAGATACAGTAGCAGATAGTACTGAAAGTTCAAGGATTGCCTAACTCCAAAGCTATCTCATCAGAAAACAAGATGAGAGAAGGGGTAACATCAAGGGCTGGAAAAGGAAGGGTGGGGAAGGAGGGAGAGGGAAGACAGACAAATGTGGATGACATCTTGCAGCCTGAGAAGAAACAAAAAAAATATTGGTGCTTCCCAGTCAGTCACCAAGACAACAGCAGATTGGATTAGGAGCTGCCTGTAGTAATTTATGACTACTTTGTCTTGGTTGGATTTTTGTGTTGCTTTGCCTGCTTATGTTGGATTCATTAGCTTGGCAAGAGCTTCAGCCAGAAAGACAAGGCAGAGGGAGAAGAAAGGGGGAATTTGGGGAAATTTAGATCTACAAAAGGGTGATATAAAAATACTGGTGAACTTGAAAAAGGTTATCACTCTTATTCAACATCTTTTTGAACATCTTTTGTGCTATGATTTCTTCCCAGTGGTAAGAGAAAGAGGCGCACACAAAGAGCAGTGACAATGAAGTCCCTTGTTGCTATAAAAGGATCTTCTGGTCCCTGTATCCACTGCTGATCTCAAGCTCCCAAAAAGAAAGGTCAAAAGTGTGCTGGGACCTAGCAGGACCCCTTGGCCCTGACAGCCAGCTGGAAGGAGAATCATGGTGTTTGTCCCCCTGGACGGCAAGGTGGCAGGCCCAGAGCTCAGAGAGGTGGGAGGCATTAGAGAAGCTGAAGCGATGGTTCTGCAGGAGCTGTGTCGCAGTAGCGTCGTACGTTTTGAACACAGGAATGACAGCCATGATGGGGAAGCTGAGAACAGGTGCCTGAAAACACCAGTTCAAAAAGTAACCTAGCAGTAGCAAAGCAGAGATGGATAAGCATCAGGCAACATGCTGCACTTAGCACTTCAGTTGGTTGGAGGATGGAAAGATGGAGACTGGCGGTGAGGGAGGGTGCCCTTTCACAGCAGGCAAACAAATGAGTGACAAAAATCCTGTTAGTCCATTCCTGCTGGGATACCCACACCTGTTAGAGGCAAAGATGGTAAATTGCTCAAACACAGGCAAATTGCTCACCATATGGTCTAATTTCCTTTGGAAACACTGTGTGGCAAAATGCAGAAGAAACTGTCCTACAGCATGCAAATCAAATGCAGTGTTATGGCACTGGACCTGCTAGGCTTGCTTTTTCAAAAGCCAAAGGTTTTACTGGGCATTGGCTGTCCTGCAGACTTCTGTTTCTGGGACACCTCAGAGGTATATTAAAAACTCCAAGCAACAGTAGTAAGAGAGCATTAACGATGGCGGGGTAAACTTTTGTACCTCTGAAGTGGATGCTAGAATTCAGCTCCTGAGCACCCAAAAAGGGTAGAGGATCTTTCTGTTCTGCTCCACCTATAAACCTACCCAGCTTCATCACCTAAATAACCACACTTCCACCCAAGTATTTAAAAAAAACAAACACCACTTATTCCTCCCGCTGCATGCCCAAGTTCTATGGCTTCAGTAAAGTGACAAACGGGAGGAAGGAGCAGTTTGGTATGTGCCGTACTTTGCACATTGCGGTGTTTTTATTACCTCTAACATTTTAAGCTGACAAGGTAGAAAACATCCTGTCCCTATGCATACAAAGGACCAGTTCAACATGGGGGTGTCTGAACAGTTGAAATTAGTGCACATCCCACACAAATGTATTTGTGGAAATAATTCAGTATTGTAGCTTAACCATTTGGGTTGAACCATCCATTTATATGCCTGTATTTTTCTTGACTTGTAGCTTTCCCTTGCAAAGATATTACGGCAGACCTCTCTTTCCCGCCAAGGTTGGGGCCAGCTTAGATTGCTACTTTAGGATTACAATAAAGAAACTTACAAAAACCATATACAAGAAAAACAAATGGCAACTGTGAGCCATTCATCATTTTTCCTTCCCTTCTTTTTTGTCCCTACAGCTGTTGCAGTAGCCCTTTATGAACCCCAAATGTTCCTTGCTCTTCTGTGGCAAGCACTTTGTGAATTGTTTATTAGCTTGGAAAACTGTTTCTGTCTCTCAGGACGGGTGTCAGTAGAAGATATCTGGGATGAATACTCTATGAAGAAAGTACCTTTATGCCTTAGGAACCGATGAACTATTCCAAAAGATCCAGCACTATGAACCATGCTGAAGACCAGCAGATGTTACCTTCCATCTCTTCTAGTGACTTTAGTGTTGTCTTCATTATCATCTTCTGTTCTCCCTTGCCAATTCACTCAGCAGTTTGCCTCCTGTGCTACGTACTAGCTGACAGATGTATCCTTTTCATTTCACATACTCTTAAAGCCTTGGGCACTGCTTTCTGGAGATATTTATACAGCTCTGGGACCCAGTTGCTGGAAAAGTAGTTTGTACTGAATATTTGTTACATGTTCTACAAGATCCCACACACTCTTACTTTGCATAGAGTAAAACAAAAAAAAAAAGGTGCTGATGCTTTGTATGTATTTTGTATGAAACTTATACAGTAGACCTTGCTATATTCTGACAGTCTTTCAAAGGTTTTCTCCATAACAGTATGAATTACATGAGAAACAATTTTCATATATGCCATAGTGACTTCAAATCTTATCTACCGCCAACTTTCTTCATTTTCTACCAGCAAAGAGAGTGGGAGAATGTCTTCCTCCTGCACATCACAAGACATCTCTGTGTCCTCATCTCAAACACTGGAAGAGGAAGGACATCTGCAACAACACACACGGCTGAGTCTGCTCCCCCGCAGTGGTCACTAAGCGCAATCAGTCATGTGCTAATTCTGCTGGTGTAATTTCTTCCTCTTATTTTAATCGATATGGGACAAAGTGCGGAATTGGTATAAAGATCACTTATTTTTATTTTGAAATTCTCTTTTCCTATGTGTGTTTCGCTTTCAGGATACCTTACAGATATATTGGCTACCTATTGAATAACCAGCTCCTGGCTCTGCTGGAGGAAGGTGGCAGAATCTGAAGGCTCTTTTGCTGAGTGTTTTACTGCTGTTCTCTCATTTAGATGATCTGTGTAGAAAAAGCGATAAACACATAATATTTGAAAAATACCATAGCAGAACCCTTAAGGTAAAACAGCTGGCCTTTGCTTCAGTTTCTAGGGCAGCATTTTAGTAAACATTAGTCGTGGTGATTATGGAACATTTTATCAAGGATACATCATTTCCAGCATTATTCTGGTTTTGAGTCCATATTAGCATAATAACTTGCGTTATTAGTATAATTTGAGATGTTTTAAGGACATGGCTGGAGAATAAGAAGCTCAGGCTGGAAAGTGTCTGATTGCCAGTTGCTTGTCTCGCTTGCCAGGGCCAATTAACATATTTCTTCCATTTTTGCCTTTGTTTGACTTATCAAAATACAAATGTGCTGCAGACTTTCAGAATCACTTAGGCTCCTTGTTCAGGCTTTAGAGGCACATAGCAACACGAAGCACATTCATGCAGATTAAGTGCTCTTTGGAGTATTAGAAACCACTTAATCTGTATAAATATGCTTCAGGTTGCTCAGTTTTTACAACACCTTGAGAAGGAACTGCAGTGGTTCAGAAAAGCGTGTGATGCATTATTTAAAAGGAGATATATAATCCATGATAAGTTTATCTTCCAAGTGACTATTGTCAGAATCATAGTTATTTTTTTGTATTTTTGTACTTCATTGCACTGTGTTAATGCAAGTGACGAAGAGAATTTCCTATTATATACTCTATTACTTCCAAAATTCTGTTTTTATTGCTGTTGATTTAGAAGATAAGCATGAGAGATGTATAAGTACTGAGCAATTTTACTTTACAAATTCATGCAGCAGGAAGGATTTACACTTTTAAACAGAAAAAGGTAAACAGTATTTATTTTCTCATCTAGCTAAATATGTTAGCCCATGCATAAAAAGCATACCTTTTTAGTTTCCATTGACTCTAATTTTCATTTGCAGTAGAGCTGAAAAGAATGAGGTATGAGACAGGACTAAGAACAGCATATTGGGATGTTAGCTTTTTTTGCTTTCGGGGTTTACAGTGTCATTTAGTCTAATAACTCTTTGTAGTAAAGTTTAATTATTGCCAAAAATAGAAAGCACGGTTGTATTGCGCAGTTTTCCCAGAGGATGTCTTACATATCCTAAGATAAATTTAAGCTCTATATTTAATATATTTGCAACTGTAACTGTGTTGTATTCTGAAATCCCTTGTTATTCAAATGCTTGCAGCAGCCATTTGTAAGCAGATGGTGACATGGACAAGACAGCATTCATCGTAAAATGCAGATCCCAAAGAAGTAGATAAGACTTATGGTGGTCACAGCAACAGAGACTGGATGCCCTCTGAAGAACAGAATTCAACATATTGAATTCTAATTTTAGTGACAACTTTTGAGTTTTAGTATCAATAAATACCTATTATGGGAAAAAAGCCTACACTCCGTGGTCCATCTCAAAGGATGATGTAGTAAATGCCGGTCTTTCCTACTTGTATTTCTGGGGCTATTGGCCCCCTAAGTTGAAGTGCAGCATCCGTTCCAAGCGTGGTAAGTCAGTGCTAGCTGCTGGAGGCAAGTGCCATGTCCCCTACCTTTCAACAGTGAGGTCCTCCATTTGCCGAGGATGTGCCGCTGCACGCAAACACGTCGAGGCTCATCACTCCCTGAAGTTCTCCTTCGTGGGCAATAATGGCCACAGTGCCACAGGGCCCCGAAGCAGGACTTCCCCTGCCACCCCATCATAACCTCACTGTGGTTTTCACAGGGGCTGGCAGGGCTGCCGTGTTTCCTGCCCTGATGCACGTGACGGAGATGGTGGGAGCAGGGGAATACTTATTTGCATGTTAGGGCAGGCTGAAGGCTCCTTTGAAAGACATTAACTAACACAAATGGGACTTGCAAAGGGCAGAATGCGGCCCATTTGCTGGGTGCAGAGTTGAATTTTAGCCTTCCTTTGCTCCTTTTACATAAAATAACTGAGGACATGACCTTAGTTGTGAAGGGGACAGTTGGGTGTCTGCTCTGGCTCATTTCATTGTCCCTGTAACAAATTTCTTTGTTTTACAGAGATGTGGAAATTAACAATTTTTTTGGGGTAAGAATTCCAAATGTTCTCTTTTGTAAAAATAAATTTTAAAAAATTACAAAGAAGCTTTGGAAATTCTGATCTTTTGCTGTGATAAGCAGTATCTGACTGCAGTAAACTGCGTAAATAAGGCTTCTCAAATGATTTTAAAATGGATTTTAAAAAAAAGTGAGGTAATTAAGGTAGTTTTCCTATTTTTCATCCAGCTTAAGGTGAATGTTTCATTGTTTATTAATTGCACAAAAAATAGGAATATTCTTTCCACTGTAGGCTCGGATTTAGTTCCCTGGGTTATATCCAGTGCAAACACTGAAATGTTATATGATCTCTATTGCACAGAGGTCCTCTGCCAGAAGCTCATTGCAGGAATGGGCTTTAATATTTTTTGCATTGGATTTTACTCTATTGTTGGTTTTATCATTCTTGATCTCTGCAAATGTGCTTTATTGTCTGGATCATTTAATTTTGTTAGGCAAACGTGCTTCATTTTTTAATGATAAAATGTTAGCATGCTCTTCAATAATAACTGTTTTTCCTTTCAGAGCAAGTGATGCATAAAGTCTAATCTTTTGTAGTTGAAGGAAGATGTTCTTTAAGAATTGATTTAGGGTCTGCCTTTGTCTTACTAATTTTTAATTACATGCAGTCAGACCTGATTAATCTGAATTAGTATGCAAAGCTCCTTTTTAGAACTAAATAAAATCAGATTAACAAGTAAAGGATACATACGAGGATGTGTTATAAGGTTGGTTAAAAGTGAAATCCTTCTTATTCTTAAACATACAGACATTTCTCTCTGAAGAGTTTATGTCTTCTTAATTGGCTACATAGTTTTGCTGTGTTACAGAGCTTTAATTCCTTTTGACTTTTGAGTGAAGTATCTAGGCATCATAATATTATTATGCAATAAAATGCCTTTGTAGGATTTTATAACTGAAACTGGACTTAACAAGATCAATTCAGCCAATGCCTTTACAAACACAAGTGTGTTTAAAGAGGTGGCACTATGTTGCAATTTCAGAAGTCACTTTGCTTTTAAAGAGTGGCTAATGCAACCTGATATGAATTAAGGGCAGCTGCAATGAGGGTGAAGCCCCCCACCCCCCTTCCCTCCAAGCTCTCCTCCTCTCTTGCTCCTGGATGCCCACTTATTTTGTACTGGCTTTGGTGCTTGTTGGAGCACAACACAGCACCTCAGCTAAATAAAATCGCAGAAAATAACCTGGCAGAAGAGGGAATATGGACCTTTTTTAGCTGGTAGAGCAAACTGAATGAGTTTACCTAGGCGTCAGCCAAGCACTGAAGTTGATGAGATGGAGGGGAGAGGGTAAATGTGTAGTGAGGGGGCAGGAAGGGGAGTGGAAGGAAGAAAAGGAAAGAGGAGGCAAAATCTCTGTCTTTCAGACACTGTGGACCATTTGTTCAGCTCAGTTATAGTGTGGGACTGTGCCCTAAGGAGGCCAAAGTCAAGTCTGCAGCTCAGCGATGTGCTTGAGCGCCTTGTTTAGCTCACAGGAGCGGCCTCACTAAAGTCAGCTGGATTTAAGTATGTGCTTTAAGCAGAGGTAGATTCGATTCCCTCCACCATGGGGATCCGATTAGGATGTCTCCTGACTCTGCTCTATCATTGCCTATCCAAACACATGCCCCTGCCTTGGTGGGAGCAGGCAACTATCTTGGGTTTTGGCTAATAGGAGCAAACATGATCTTCTCTGGGCAGGGGCCACAGGTATGCAGAAACCTCCTTAACTACAATTGCCTTTTTAAAATTGATTGCAGCCTATTGTATATACTATATAGCCTATATACTACTACACAATTATTTCTATTTGTTAGAACTGCACAGTACTGTAACTCTGCATCTCATCTCTATGTCTCATCTGTGTTTCTAAAAAAAAACGTGGCATGTTACACTGTTAGCATTATGTTGGAAAAAATTATTAAGAAGCTTCTCAAATACAATGGAAAAGGCCACTCTAGCAGGGCATTGGTTATTTTAATTTGAAATGATAAATACGCATCTAGTAGAGGACAATAAAGGCTTTATACTTGACTAACCCTTGCCCCATTTATACTACATTTTGCCGTGATGTATTTCCGTACTGTGTACAATAAAATACAAACGACTCAAATTCATGAAGAAGGGATTAATTGGCATGTAATAGGGGATCTGGCTACTATACTGGCAAGCTGCCAAAATGAAAGAAGAAAGAAGCTTGTGAGGAAGGGGACATAAAAATACATGTGAGTGCAAAAAGCCAGCAACTATAGGAATAAGTCTACGTGGAAGTTAAGTCCAACTATGTGACTTGGCTTATATCAATGAACAGTAGTGACATTATGAGATTCCCAACATGGAATGATTTCTATGGTCATTCATATATTTCATTTTATTCAGGCTTAAACTGAATTGCTTGAGCAGACAGGTGGAGATTTGATATGGTTGTTTGGAAACTGTAGGAACCCAGATGAGCAGAAACCACCACCATGCTGGCATGCTGATCATATCCTTTCAAGCTGAAAGGCCTAACACTGCAAATCCTTAACTCTCTGATTAGACACTTTGCTTAGCTGGGGCCTAAGTCAGGAAAACTCATTATTCTCCTCCTCTTTTTTATTTTTTTATTTTCCTATTTCTTATGACTATATTCCCCTTTCATTTCTTGTACTGCTGTAGATTTTCAACAATGATCACATTATTGGTCAAACCCAGACTCTCTTCCCCATCCCCCATCAAAAAAGAACAAACAGAAAAGCTGTACAGTTTCTTAAAAATCTGCTGTTGCACTTATGAACTTTAGCTGTCAGGCACTTAGATGCAATGTTTGTCAGGAGGGAATACAAATCTGTCCATTTCAGTGCTATTCTGCTTGCCCTTAATTCTCTTCCTTCATTCTGGATAAATAAAAAGATTAATTCCCACACATTCCTGAAGCTCTGTTTGGCTCTAAATTAGATCAAGTTGGGAGTTTTGCTCATTACAGCTCTTCTTCCCTGCTGGCAGAGAGACTCTTGTTTTTGTCACTTGTCTTCTGCCTGTCCGCCTGTCCTTACAATTCAATTGTAAATCCCGCATGACCATCATTCAACCAAAGAACAGACTACTGGGGCTTTTTAGCATGCTTCTTACTGTAAAATATGTACAAATAAATGCACATTACTTCCAGAAAAACCCTTATGCTGCTAATAAAGTTTTAGATGCATAGAAAATAATGCAGTTGAAAATACGATGGAGCACAAATTTTAAATGGCTGCTTATCTCATTAGAACGGCATTTCAGCATTTCAGTGTGCCAGAGTGTCACTTCAGTTTTGTGGGTCCTCCCTTTCAAGATGAATTATTGCCTCTCCTTATGCAGGTGTATTCTGTGACAACAGTTCCCACCGTGTTTTTAATACATATGTGTATATATTTTAGATGCATAAAAAGCTATACATAGTATGAATCATCTGTTTCATAAACTTGACTATGCTGTTGTCAGAACCTATAAAAATAATGTGACAGGCAGACCTTAGCAGAGTGTCTATCCACTAGCTATTGTGAAGACAATCAACCACGTTCATCACCTGGGCTGGAAATCTGCTCCTGGAAGCCAGAGGGAATGCGGACAGGCAGGAAGCCAACAGTTTGTCAGATCTGATTTTTCAATAACCAGGAATATGTGTTTCACAGCAGAGGTTTTTGAAAATACCTTGTCAGTCCCACCTTCCTGTTTATAGTGAAGGAGCTCCAGGCTGAACAATTTTGCTGATTACAGCACCGGTGAGACTGACCAATATGATACCATCTAGAGGCTTTGCTGCTTTATAAACTTTGCAACCTTTCTAATAGCTTCCTGAAAGTTAGTGCAGACTCCTGAGGTATGGTATGCTCCCATACAAAACTCTCATCAGGTATGGGTAAAAAAATATACTCCTGGTCTTTCCCTTCCTCGGCAAGAGGCACACCTGTACATGAATGTGGGCACGCACACAGGAGGTGTCTTTCCTGCTTGTCATTCTAGATGGCCACAGGCAAACATCACTGAAAGGAGTTTTCAATAGCTGAATATGTTCATATTATATTCAGTGAAGTCAGGTTGATATTGTTAATGTGTTTTGTTGTAAAGCCAAAGGACAAAGTTGAGTGGCAAATGATGGCAGTAAGTTCCACTCTTCTTTCACCAGAAAAAAAACAAACCCTACCTTAATGCCCTTTTAGGGCATTTTCCTTATGCATGCTTTTTTTAGAAAAGTGCTAAAATACTAAGACTGGTCAACACAAAGTGGCCAAGCCACACTACAAATTGGCTTACAAAACTAAGCAGTTAGTCCTGTGAACAAGGAGCCAAGGAAATTATCCTAGCACTTTCCTATCTCTTTTACCCACCTGTAAAAGCCCTAAGATGATTTGAGTGGCCAGTGTGGACACAGGGATTTTGCTTATCTATAGGTCGGTCAGATCATATTCATTTTATCATCCACAAAAAGTGTAAGAACAATAATAAAATAACCCCCAAAGCACCTTTGGAAATTCATACAAAGGCTTATTTAAAATGATGAAAAAGTAAAAATAATGTTGAGTTCAGCTTCAAGAAAGTAAAACTTGTGTGCACTATGAAATTATGTGAAATTCTATGTGATTTTGAGTGATAATGTTTATGACCGTGTGCTTGCTAATAAGTCCTTCTATATTTGCACAGCTGAGCTGAATTTCACCTAAGAAATTTGGATTTAGGTGAAATTAGCAGGTTTTTATACTGAAAAGCATTTATGAATGGGAACAAGAAACTGTACTTATCTTGGTATTTTCCTTGAACTAGCAAGCTCATTAAAGACATTTAAAAACAGTTTAATACATGCTTAACCTCAAGCCCTTATTTGGGCTTGACTTTAATGATATGCAAGTTCTCATGTGCTTTAGAGCACAGGTTGAAACCTTTTCAAAAGTGGAGATAAATTTCCATAATGCAGATTTGTCTGAAATTCAGATAAAACACAGACAGGTGAAATGTTACATCATGTTGATATATAGTACATGGCTTTTTCTTCAAAATTGTCACCTGTCAACCCCTACATCTTGGTTACCATATTCAGAGACATGGGATAGTTCAGGGAGGAACCATTTTCATTTCCTAGATTTCAATAACCTCAGTTCTGCCTAAATATGAGACACAAAAGCTGTCTGAAAGAGAAGAAATTATTAATTTAAATTAAGATGCAACTGTAATAAACATTTGGCTAGTATAGTGGCATTTCTGAAAGCAAAAAATGTGTATTTAATCTAACACTTGTAAAGGTAGACAGGGTATAAGGGGCAAACTTCTGGTGAGATCTGCTCAGCCGTGCTTCTGTTTCCCTAGTTCAGCACTGGAAGTCCCCTTGCTTCTATTGAAAACCAGCTTGAACAAAACACTAATGAATATACATAGATGCAACAAATCCTGTACTGGCAGAGGAACAGATGTTATGACCTAATAGGTCTTTTCTCTCTCCAAAGGCTATAATTCTTTGAAAAATGAATCGCTTTCCATGGAAATGTGGGTATCTGTTGCCCTAAACAATATTATTTTGCAGAGTGATGCGAGTTTGTTGTACTATGTAGAGCTCACCTACACTTTGATAATGTAGAAAATAAACCGATAACCAAGCTATTAACGATAAAGGCCACAGGAGCATAATTTTTTTTTTTTAACTACATTAAACAATTACCCCATTTCTAGGCAACCCAGCCTGCTGCCTGAAAAGTTTTGTGTTTTCCATAATCCCACTAAAGTCTTACACAGCCTTGCTGAATTTAATTTCTTCAGTTTCCTATTTGTATCCCTGTACTTTCTCAAATCAACTATTATTCTAGTGATGTTGAATTACACAGAATCTTTTGATTAAAGTGCTACCAAACACAAGGAACCTTCAATATAGCTGAGGTTTCCACAGGGATCAAACCAGCCTCATCTGCTTCTTTGTGCCGAATTACAGAAACCATGTAACATGGCACACATTCCTCCCCGCTTTGGCAATCCAAAACATTGTTTAAACAAGAAGGTACTTTGGCATTGCATATAGTTCCCAGAAGTACAAAGAAGAAAATTTCAGAGGGGTATGACTCAACAAACAGCCTTAAAAAAAGATCTACTTTCATTTCCTGTTGGAATCAGTAACAAAATAAATTCTGCTTTTTTTTTTTTTTGACCAGCATCAAATTAGCTCTTTCCAATGTGAGCCAAACTCAGCTGCTGTTCATTTGGTACTGCTTTCCTTTGTGCTTTAGGCTAGGCTATGCAATTAATTTTTACTAAGGTCTGTTGAGTAATTTTACTGAAGCCCACTAATTTTTACCAAAGCCCTCTGGATAATTTTATTCAGGTCTGCTCAGCAGGAAGCTGTTCTGGCTCCAGCTCTGATGGTCTAGCCAAATGCTGGATGCTGGCCTCATATCTGGGAAGAGTAGCAGTGCGCTGCAAGGGCTTCCGAAGAGATCATGGCATGTTACGGATACAGTGGCAAGAATGTGCCTGCGATCCGGGTGAGGTCTGCTCAAAACTGCTTTTATTCCTAATCCATCTGGAATCTCTTGTTTGAGCTGATGCAGTGTGCGTTTTATTCATCTGATATTTTTTTATCCCATGTTGGTGTAATTCCATGAAGTTTACAGAATTATTTTATAGTATTGCTAAGAAGGGAAGAAACAGGTCCTGTTTGTTCAGGAGTTTTTCTTAAACTTAGATCTCACTATCTGCTATTTGTGACAGTTTATCTGACAACCTTTTCTGGATGCGATGATTATATTATTTGTGAATGCGTTTTGTCCTCCGTTTCCATAACAGGTTAAACTGTAGATATTTCAGTGGCTTGACTTAATGAGGTCTTTCCTAACCTAGTAAGCACAGTTTGCTAATTCCTATGTATGAAACAAAAGATGAACACAGAAAACGAGATTTTTTTCTTCCTTTTCGTATGAATAATGTTTTAATAAAATTGTTGAGAAGTTGTATATATCTGTGGAGAATAAAGGCAACCGAGTCATCCCCTTTATAGCCATGTATCTAAAAGCCATTCTGAAATCCATGGGAGCTGGAGGTACTTCAGGGACAGAAGATCAATCCTTTCTTAAGTATGAAAACCTCAGAAAAGATTTCAATTGTCCAGAACATCTACTTTTGCCTCAAACCATTGCTTGACATTTTGATGCATGTACTTTCTCTACGCTCCCTTAAACAGACTGAGGAATCGGATGATGCAGGCTTTGCTACAGAAAGCACACACTCATTTTTTAGTATCAGGATAAATTGTTTCCAAAAACCCCCTACGTTACTTAGGAGATATTATACCCCTAGTGCTGTGGATACCAGAAATCTCTGTGTGGGAATGTTTTTCTCTTGCCCCCTTGATATTTTACAGATGATGCAATCTATGTTGTCCTCCACCTGTAAATAAGAAGTCCAGAAGAAGTAGGGACTTCTGTCATTTACATACCAGCTGGATCCACAAAGCCATTTAAACACTTATCTCCCATTGATTTTTATGCAGCGCTGGCTCCTAAATGCTTTTGTGGATCTAGCAAGTCATATTTTCTTCTCTTTATTGAGAGGAAGGCAATTATATGGCCAAATTCCTTCAAAATCCAAGAATAGTGTTGTCACTCTAATGTATGCTTTTTGATCAGTACTTGAAAACTTGTCAGTGTATTTTACTGCTGTGCTCAGAAACATAATTACATGCTTTATAAAGTATAATCAATATTAGCACGTTAAGGTAGAGAACAATCTAGATCTCTTAATTTGCCTGCTTTCCATATTAATACATTTTTCAATATGTTTGGAAACATTAGCAATTAAGTAACATCATGACTTAGAGAGGGAAGTGGAAACAGCCTGGGTCAGGTGTTCCAGCTCCTCTTGTGCTTCCTTAGAAATATAAAGCAACCTCAAATGGTGTTTATCTGGCCCATCAGACTAGTTTTACATCTCCTTTCTATAACTGGGGCAGTGCAGAACAGCCAGAGCATGCTGGTGACTCTGGCCCATTCATTTTAACTAGACACTGGGCCTGAACGCTGTTTAACACCTCTGGACTACAGTTTTCTCTGCCTCTTCAGAGGCATGATTAACGCAGTTGGCAGTGCTGTGTCTAGAGCTCCAGTCTTCTGACTAACACTTCTTGTAACCATGCTAAAACACAGCAATGGATGCAGCTACCCAACAAGCAAAAAATGCACCCTATCACTCTTTTATTGCCTTGCTGCACTTCATGGCCAGTTTGGTTTCCTAGATAAAATGCTTCATTTTTAAGGGACACAGGGGAGATCAGACCCTGTGGGCAATGGTGGAGGAGCAAGACTGCTCTGCTCTGCTCTGCCAACTTGCAGTAGTCCCCTGGGGCAGTTACCACACCTATGAATCACTGAAGTAAGCTGCTATATTAGCCTCAACCTTACAATACAAGAGCAGTGCATGGAAGAGCTTGCACGGAGAAGATCCTCAGTTGCTGTTACAAGGCTCTTTTAAGTGTCTTACAATGTCAATCTGGCCCTAGTATACCTTTAACTTCATACTTAAGATCAATGGGGCAACCCTACAATAAAAATGAGGAATGTAGAACACCATTAATCCAAAAAGGTACCACATTTAATGACACATTACCTAAAATATATTGTCTACTGGTTTCAAAGCTAACACAAAAATATAACATGCAGGTGGCTCTGTCTGTGAAATAAGGTTTATGTCTAGAGGTGTCCTGGTTGTTGCTGGAACACCATCAAACTCTCTTCTACCCATAAATACCAGCCTTTGGAATGATTCAGGGCAGGGCCAGCTATAAAAAAATACTGTTTGCTATTAACAAACTCAGTGCACTATCCAAATAAGATTAGGGCACTGTAGGAGTTGGCCGTGAATACACAATTATATGATTTCAGCAGAGGCAATATATGCTCTAATATTAAGAAGGCACCATGGGATTTAAGAATGTATCCTACTCGAAAAGAAAATCAGATTTCAAATATATTAGACTCAGGGTAAACTGAAGTCATCTGGTACCACTAATCATTAATCTGCATTACTGAGCTACAAGCCAAAGTCATACAATTTACACCCCAGGGCAAATCTTGAGTTATTTAAAAAAACCCAAAACCCAAAACATTTTTGCCAGTATTGGGCAGTCATGGGATGCTATAGGATGTAAGACCTCTGACCCTGCACTAGGCCCAGCCATTTCAAAATCATACAAATATGTGATTACTCCAATCCTCCCTTATGACTAAAACTTCACATTTATTTTTCAAAATGGATCTTTTGTGTTCCTTCCCCCTTATCTCCTCTTACTAACTGAAAATTATCTGAAGTGCCAACCAGTCTACAGAAGGGATGAGGCAAAACTCTAACACTTCAAAGTCCAAGCACCTCAGAGGCAGCAGTAGCCCTCACCAGCCTTGCCTGCCTCCCAAAGAGCCCATGGGAGACATCCGGACCCATCAATAGAGCACTTTGTGTCAGCCCCACTCCTCCCAACCTCACCCTTTCCTGCGTGGCAGCTAATGAGGGAGCTCATTGCAGAGACTGGGGAGATGCTATGCCCGGAGGGAGGCAGCTGCTTTGAATAATGCCTATTTAAACTGGTATTCTAGTTCTTCTGCTCTTCATTCATTGTACTTCTGCATGTCCTGCCTTCCCTTAAAGCTAAAAATGTAGGGGGCTACAGCAGTTAACTGTCTGTATGCATTCATTAAGAGGGTGCAAAGAAGGTGAGCCTATAGAGTTTCCCTTTATGGGTGCTGTTCAAGGGAAAAAAAGGGAAAATCGATGAGTACAGAAACTAGCATAAAATTAAATCTTGCGAAACACACAATCCTACATTTATTTATGCTCATTTTACCTGTTAAATGGGCTATTAGCAGGCCATAACTTTTCCAAGTGTCTCTGCATAGACCAGTCCTCACAGTGTTATCTCCTTAACACTTCTAGAAAAAGTAAGGCAGCAAAGAGATTTAAAGTTCATTTGTAACTGGGTTCTGTGAGTAACAGTGAGCTGCGTGTTTATCAATTTGCCTTTCAGTCTCGGAAATACAATAGTGGATGTTTTCCTCTTACCACTTGCCCCCTGTTAGCAGAGCAGCATACAATTGTCAGCTCCTATGGACCGTTTCAACAGCTACAGGCTGAAAATTGGAGTAAAACAGAAAAGGAAAACGCAATCGTTGACAACTGTGAAACAGCACAAATCTTCCTGTTCACTTTGGAGACCCTGCACCTTGTTACCTTTCTATGGTGACAGGCCATGAGGAAAAATGAGGAAGACATTTGGAAGAACACTTAAAAAAACACGGGCAAGAGAAGCAAACAAGCTCGCAGCAGAGAAAGTAGCTTACTAAGCGGTTACATGTTGGAGGGACTCTCCGTGCACTCCACACAGCTTTGCTTGATGTTTGTACAAACTTGCATTGGCTTCTTGAGCCATAGTCCCATTTCCCTCTCTAGATGTTTGCGTCTCTGTTGTCCTTACATACCCCAGCTTATCAGCTTTGTCTAGTTTTCTTAGGAAAAAGTGAAATAAAAACCTAAATCAAAAGAAAGAGGAGAACTTGTATCAGTACATAAAATGCTTCGGGCAGATTTTCATCTGGAAAAATATTAAGGAATGAAAGGGAATGCATAAGTGAGCTTCTACGAACACCAATAAAATGTAGTGATGAGAAAGTACATGTAAAATAGAGCTGATCTATCAGCAGAAAGCCCACAGGTTGCTCCTGCAGCACACAAATGTCGAGACTGACATTTGAATGCCCAAAGACATCTGTTTCATTTGCTTCCTCAGTGCACTGTTGGCAGCGTTCTTTAACAGTTACCCTAATAAATGGTTTGAGGAAAACACCCTCATATTTTCCGTTGATATGAAAAATGTTTCCTTAGAGAAAGTAAATAAAACAAGCATGAATAAGTTTAAGCTTTTAAATTGTGACATTCATTGTGACAATGAAAATCTGGGACAAGAGTCAGCTAAATGCAATAAATATATCTCCTGAAAAAAAACCCCAACCAAAACCTAACAACTCTGAAACAAAAGGTATGACACAGAAAACAGTGGTATAAATTATTATTATTTCATTGTATAACTGGCTCCATAAGGGACCCATCAGCATCACAGCTGAACACCTTCACTGTACCAATCGATTAGTTGCTGCTCAAAACCTCCCTCCAGGTTGGTGCTGCTGATTCTGTTCCACAAATGAAGTTTAAGGTTATAAGGGAGCATAAGAAGGTCCATTTCCCCTTTGTGTTGCTTATCTGCATCAACAATCCTTTTAAAGTGTGAGTAGGGAGAGAAAAAAGAAGCAGAAAGAGCAGACTATAAAACCTCTAAACCCTGTCAAAGGTGAGAAACAGGTCAGGAGGCAACAGTGTCCAGGGTAAAAAGAAAGCCTTGCTGTGATTACTTTCTTCAAGGAGATAAAAAGGACCAGTCTGGGGCACTTAAATCTCTTCATTGCTCTGAGCAATTAACTTGCTCTGTAATTGTGCTACGTTGCAGGGTTAAGCCAGGCTTCAGTCCTCTTGGCCTTGACTTCCTGCCCATGGCAAAACTGCAAGCAGGCTTGTGTTTATCCGCGCTGAACTTGGTAGCCTTACACATGTAGTATCATTGTAACTGAAGGCTATCTTCAGTTATTGCTGACATGGTCCTTCCCTCCCTCCTTCTGTGGCCCTTCTTTTGTGGCTGGATTTTGGCAGAACAGCCCTAGCTTGGCATTAGCTGCTGCGGGAACCCACTCTGTGTATGGGACCCACCTTCGCTAATGAAGCCTCCTCCTGTGGCATCAGCTGCAGTTTGCTAAGCCCTTGCTCTCCCGCGCTGGGGTCTTGGAAGCCCTTCTGTGGGGTACGGAGGGCTTGTGGAGTTTGGTCTCCAATTCCTTGGGGACCAAGTATCTACTGCAGAGCAGCCAGTGTGGAGGACTGGACTCGATGCCAGTGTACTCCTCCATGCTACCCTTGAAGAAATGTGGAAAATCATATCCTTTACATATCAAGAATCAATCTTACTCCTATCAAGGTTAATGGCAAAGCTGCAATTTATTTAAGTGGAAACAAGATCAGGTCCCGGGTGGCTGGAATTAGAGCTTGGAGCAGGAAAAGACATTGAAAATTAAGAAGGTGGTTGTGGTTACATGGACATTTTTCCATTGCTGTGCTGGCTAAAACAGCCCTGCAGCCACTTGTTCTTGCCCTCTTTGTTACACTCACCCCAGAGCTTGTACATAGAGCTAAATTACTTTTCTGGGTGGAAAACAAGCAGTTTTGGTGGGTGTTAATTGTCAGATGCCTGAGATCTCTCATGTAGTCCATTCTGTGCTCCCACATATGTTTTGCAGACACAAACAGGGAGGGTGACAGGGAGCAGGGACAAGCGTCCAGGGAGGTTGGGAGTTGCTTAAACAACTTTTAACACCATCTCACTTTACTTTCTTCCTACTGTTTTTCCTGTTCCCGTTTCCAGTCATCAAGATTAAGAAGCAAACAATGTTTCACCTCTTCTTGTCGTTGCTGGCTGCGCCGCCCTGTCATCTTCGGTCTTTCAGAGACAGTGGCTGTCTGGTAGTGCTAAGGGCAAGTTCACGTAGATGAGGTGGCAAAACTCTTACCCCGACTGGAAGTCAGAAAGTTGGCTAACGCCCTCACAAGTATTCAGACTTTGTGCGCGTTGGGTACTAGTGTGAATTACTGTCACTTAACAACCCACAGCTTATCACTTGAAGTACAATAGCTGCCAACGTGCGTGTCCTCAGGCAAATAAAAAGTGAGCTGGCTTACTTAAGTCTCTCTTATAGAAAGCTGAACTAGGGCAAATTGCCTCAAATTTCCCGCGGCAGATCACTGTGCTGATGTATGGTGACCTGACTCTATATCTGAGCCCTTAGTGCAATAGGAAGCACATGAATATTTTAAAGGATCTACTCCTAAATATTAAGGCGGTACTCTATATGTCATCAAGCCACTACAGTATGATATTCCCTTCTGGGAAATGATATGCTGTAACTTACCCTGCCTTACAGTTTATTTGCCTTCCAGTTTTTCTCCTTTTGCCCAAAATCATTCTTGTTTCTCAACCTTTTTTTTAAAAGTGCCATTAATTTTATGGGTCCATTGCCAGCTGCCATTGCTGCTGTTGGTCCCTCCTCCCAGCTCCTCTGACTCAGCATTTCGTGAAACCGCACTTGGCAGGAAACACGCTTTTAGAGGGACCAACTGTAATTTAGACAAAAAGACCATTAGCTGCACTCAGCAGCAATGGCAAGACTGCTTTTGTGCTGCTGTGTTAAAGCAGACTGTGGCCAGGAAGAAATACGTTATTTATGTTTACTAAGTTTTGGATAGACAGCTTTTCAAAACTTACCCTTCTCCTTTGCAGTATTTTGGTCACATAGATTACAGGGTTGGATGAGAGATCCTGCACTGTGGCACTAAGCAGTTAATGTTTAGCAGGGCCCAACCCACAAACCCACAGATGTTTCTGTGAGCACTTCAAAGGAATGTGGCATTTTCTAAACTGGGAAGACCATAACATGTGGCAACCAACATCATCATGGTCTTTGATTCTGGTTCCTGTTCCCTGGAGGCTGGATTCCCTCCAGAATTGCCTGTTTTCCTCATTAGGACAGAATTGCTCTTTTCTCCATGGCCAACCAGCTACACACTCCGTTTGTATCTGCTCTTTTGGATGTCAAACAGAGGAGAAGAACAGAGGCAGTTATGGGAGATATATTTACTCCTGTCAAGGGGGGATATTTCTATTAAAAGAGCAGAACTCTTTCCTGATACAGTGAAGGTCTCTTGGAGTTGTCAAAGTAGATACTCTTTTAAAATATACAGCTTCTGACAAAACAAACAGAAGTTTTCTGTGGGAACAGACCAGTCAAAAAGACTATTCAGCCTTTATTTTAGGCAGACTGTACAGTGTTAAGGCCAGGTCAAGGATAATGAGCTGTGATTGTAAGAGTCATGTATGAGAGAAAGATGTAGCGATGTGTCATTTCAATCAAGGGAGAGCGAGTCGGAAGGGTATTTGTCTTCTGCCTTGTCAGGGAGAAATCTGTCTCCTCCTGCAGAACTGTCATCGCCCTGCAGCAGATATCAGTCTGAACTGGCAGGTTCTGCTCTCATTTCTGGGCCTCCTGTGTATGGGAAGAGAAGAGCTCACTGTAGCTTTTGATCTGCTGCAAAGCCAGACTGCAAAACAACAGACTGGGCATTGCAATGCTGTGAAATAAAAGCCATCAGCAATTAAACAGAATATTCATGACAGTGATTGAAGATGACTTTATTTCTTGCTGCCTTTGTTTAAAGAATGTCCTTTCCATATACTCATAATGTACACGACAAATGACTACATAGCTGTGGGGGAAATACATAATGCGCTCTGCCTCCAGTCGAAGGTTGATCACCAAATGATTAAAGCATAGTTGTTTAGGGTTATTCCCAACATGGACCTGCTAACTTCTTTGTTATTGATGTTATTTGGGCACGTATGCCAAAGTATGTTATGTACACAAAGAGAATAATAACTTCTTAACGTAATATCTGAATTCACACATGTATGCTTATATAAATATATCCATGTATAAGCAATATTTTAAATGTCTGTCTGACAAAGAAACGAGTAGGGAAATCAGTATGAGCAAATGTAAATGAATACACATTTTTTGCATGAACAACACATTCTCTCATTGGAAAATTTGAACCTAGTGCCTAAATAAATTCTGAGTATGGTTTAGGGTATTTTTTTTCATCTTTTTTCTGGAGAGGAAGTGTGATCTGGCAGCACAAATTAAAAAGAACAAAAACCCCAAAAATACAACAAGTTGGAACACCTTGATCTCGGTGGAAAAGAAATGCTCACTGGTTGAAGTCTGCTCCCAGGACTGTTCCTCTTCCACAGATCCTATAGACTTTGTAATTGATTAATTTGAATAGGAATTTATAAGGAATTACCGAGTCTGACAAGCTGAGAATTCAGCTTTTTAAAACAACTCTTCAGGGCTGCTAACCTGTTTGTGATATATAATCTCTTCTCAAATAAAACCCCAGTTATTTTAAAGCAGAGCAGAACTAAAAGCACTATGGACAATCAACAGATCTGATTACAAATTTAATGTCCTGATTGACCCCTGCTCTGCTTCAATTTTGGAGCAGTGTGAATCCAGTGCTTTTTATCTCCTCACCCCAGACACAATCTGGACTAGCACAGCAAGGGGCAAGTTTCTGGGAGCTTAAGCTTGTTCTGCTTTATTCGTTTTCCTGTTTTTGAGAGCAGCTGTCTTTGAGATTTGTGATCTTTTCTAAAAGCGTGACCATAGTGATCATAATGGCTTGGTGAATTTATTAACCCTACTTGATTACATCCTTCTTTGACTCCGTTTTGAAAGAATTAGTTCAGGAACACACATTTAGATCTCCTCTAGCATGTATTTGCCAGATGTAGGGTGAACTTTGTAAGCATTTTGTTCCTGCTTTGGACTTGAATAAGAAATATCAAAATATGTAGTGCAGACCACTAAAACCAGCAGCTAAAACCTAATTGAGATTTCTCGTTCCAGGTCCTGAACTTTAAAATGGATCATCTAATGGTACCCAGCTTGCCCTGCAGTCGAGGAATAAATATGTGGCCCTGGTTTGACAGTTAAGTGACATTTTGAGGGAGACAAAAGTGGTTATGTGTTATCTGTAAGCAATGTTTTCCTGACAAAAAATCCTGTGATAAAGGAGATTGTATTTTAGTCATACCAACAGATATTTCAGAAAAGAGATGAAGCTTATGAGATCTCCGATGCAAAGACATCTAAAGGCTGAGCATTTGGCTCAGAACAAACTTAACCTGAACTGAACCGCTAAGCTGTGGAAACGATCCTTTCATGGCATCTGCTTAGCTATTAGCAATGATTTCTTTTGTTTAGACATGACCAAAACTCTCCTCTCCTTCTCTCTTTTCTTTTTTTTTAGGGTTTTGTTTTCCACAGAAATCATTAAGTTAATCCTTGATAATCCAAGAAAAAAAATAGAGGCAATAGTTCAAGACGTTTTGTGTGTGTTTAGAAAAATGAGATACGACTTCATCATTAAAACTCTTAATTTTCTATCCAAACTCTAATAAATACTATATGATGTATAACTCATAAATGTTCACAGCACACGAATGGGCTGCCCCTGGAAATTGCATGGCTTGAGTGCAGCATAAACTGGCAACTGTAACATGATTAGATGCAAAGGAAAGAGAAGAATTCCTTATGACTTTTCAAAGCTTCTTATAGCACAATACCTTCACCTATAACTGCCAGCTAAGATGTTACCACAGGGCCATGGATTGTTATTTAAAGGGCTTATAAAGGTTTTTCTTTACTAAAAATAATGATGAAACTAGAAATTATCATTTAAAAGCTTTTAAAAACAGGCTCCTTATCTTCTCCCATTCTGCAGCAGTGTCTGGCTTAGGGAAGCGAAGAGGATGTGCATGATTACCTAATGTCAGATGATATCCTAAATGACACTGTGTAGAGATTAAGACACTTGGATTTTTCTAAATTTTCTAAATATAAAGGTGCTAAAATGACAGCTCTGGGGACTGAAGTCTCCTCCCAGCAGTGGACAGAAGACAGGATCATTCAGTCTTTGCTTCATTCAGGCTATTCTTCATCTGTCTCCTACAGCTGCCATTCAGTTTCCAGTCAGCCAAAGTTTGCAGTAAGGATTTCTCGGGACGCCTTAAAAATTAAATTAAAGGTGGAAGACCACTGATATCTTTTACCTAGGACATCCACTATCAGTAGCTTTTCATACTTGAATCCATGGTCTAGTAATCTAGAGGTAGAGACTCATTTTGTGATAATCAGCTACATCTATAAAACTAACTTCATTGTTTCTGCTTTCCAGCTGAAAATGTACCTTATAACATGCAAAGCCTTGAAGACAGGTTTTGGTGTGAAAGTGTATTTGAGAAGCGACTGGAAACAATTTCCAGAAGTGAAGAAGCTGATTTACATTCAAACAGAATCTTTCTTCAGAAAGGAAGTTTACCTGGGGTAAACCGCTGGGTGAGAATGTCCTTTGAAACGATGTTAATTGTACCTTGGTTCAAAGAACTCTTTGAAATTCCTGTAATGCAATTATGCTAAGCTAGAGGAAGTTGAAGGGTTGTGTATTGGCAAAAATGCGGTTAGGATCCCAGTTGAAGTCATGTGTCAGAAGTGCTATTGATGGTAACATTGACACCTGCCTCTGATAACTTCAAAGTCTGTGCTCTCTGTATGAACGTAAGTTCACTGAGCTCAGCTGGCAAAAGGACAAACCAAGACAGAGACACCAGTCCAGACCTTCAAGAAGTGTAAATGGAGCTATGCCACTTAACAACAGCACATCAAAACCGAGCTCACCGCCTTTTAACGTAGAGGATACAATGACTGCACTCTACCAAATGAAGCCCAGCATCTATAGACCTACAGCTGTTAGTCATAGACAGAAAGGGATGTCTGTGACTATCTGCTTTCTCCATGCTGGTGGAAAAAAAAAATTGCTCTGTGTGAGTTTCTGAGGAAAGATTGAGTGTAAAAGACAGCTTCCACGTTGGTTTCTGAAGGCACTGAGGTTCTAAGTGTTTCTGATGTCTTCTGGGTGTGAGTTCCACCCTTGCAGGGGGCCATGTTCAGACAGAGTGAAGGCAGGTGATTTTTCTTCTGTCCCACAAAGTGCTTCAGGAATACTGAAAGAAGTCTGAACTGATGAATGCACCCAGAATTTAACCTTTGGGAATAAAATGTTATTACGTATCACCCAGTGTTTCACAAGCTGCTGTTCAACAAAAATGTTTGTGTATTTTGAGTCTGCTTTGATAATTTGTCTCTTTTTAAGCTTCTACCTGATATTTTATTTAATTACAGCTCCATTCTGCCCAGTTCTGTGAAATGACAAGCTAGAGCTGAAGAAGCCAAACACCTCCTAAGATCACACCCCCTGTTTGGATTTGGCTGTGTATGTGGAATAAGAGTGACTTAGCAGAAGTCCAAAGAACGGGAATATTAATAAAGACGCTATCAACTTTTGTAGGGGATTCAAGGTTTTAAAAATAAAGTGCGAAAGGGCTAGATTTTTCTGCCCAAAGCACTTCTAATTATTTGGTTCAAAGTCTGCCCTGTCACAGAGGCTCTGCCTTTGAGTTCTGGTCCCTTGGTTTCCCTCTCTACGCATCAACTGAAACATGCAATGGTTCCCACCTCAGTCACAAGCATATTTCCTTTTTTTGAGAAAATCAGGGAATAGGAAAGATGCAGAGCAGTCTGGGTCTTCCTCAGTTTGGAGTTCCCAGGCAAGTGAGGCACACAACAAGATCGAGGAATGACAGAGCTCTTCTGGCTTCCTTAGCAGAGATGCAACCAGCCTGAACCTTCAAACGTTATGGGAACTGGGCCCTCACTTTCCAGGTTCAGTCTCTTATTGCTAATCTCCTCAGTATTGAATTCTGTCCACAGCATAACTTAGGAGTAAGAAATATGGTCTTCACATCAGGAAAGGACGGTGGATTTCAGAATTTAGAATTTTACAAGGGAAAATGCCCACCCTAGTCGTGTAATCTTGTTGTGTACATACTCCAGAGGTGCTTTTGATCTGTTGTTCAAACGAATTCTCAGTGAAAAATCATATATAAGTGTGGTGAAAAGGAGAAAAAACACCCCAAATGCTGTTACAGTGGAACTGAAAAATACGGAGTCATAAAATCCAGATGACAAAAATAGAATAATTTTTCATGTAGTGCACTGCGGTTAATCCTTGTGCTCACAGTATACTTTATTTAGAATCACTGCAGAATTCCTCCTCTGATTTTTCTCCCTGAAATTAGCCTGTAGTGCTATGCTTCAGACTTCACAGGAGCCTAAAGGTATTTGATTTAATTTATATCTATGAGTTTTGTTCTTTGTTCATTTATTTTAATCACTGTTGGTTTTCTCTCCCTTTGACTATCCTAAGATTTTCGTTCTGATATAACATCGGTTATTATTATCTAAACTGTTCTCCTCTGAATTCAGGTTCCCTAAAATTTCGAGTACAGCAGTTTCACTTGAGAATGAGTATCGTTAAATGAAACTGCTGGATTAAACTATCTCAGAAGCAGAATGTGCAGTTATAATTTTTATATAATGTTTATAATGGCAATTCCAATCATCATGCTAACACTTGAGTATTTTCTGAGAATTTTCAATTCAGCATTTTTAGATATAATTATTATTTTAAAGATTATGTAAATGTTCTAAAATTGTAAAATATTATAATAATGTGTTAAGTTGGGTTTTTTTGGTAAACATTAAGAATGCACTGTTTCATAATGTGTTCAAAGTTAAACCAAAATATTTCACTGTAAAAATATTTGGATGGTGAATCTTTAAAAATTAACATGGTCAATGCCTATTGCAAGAAAAAATGAAATAGCATATTCCACACGTTGAAGCTGACTTATCCATTTGTATTTAATTACATAGTTATCACTTTTCTGTGTGTAATTACATTAATATTTTTAGATATTTTATGGTTTGACATTTTGGTTCCAACTATAGACAGGCAACTATGCCTTCAGATGGGTCTCTGCCAGCTAAAAATACAGTCCTAGATAAGTACATGCAACCTCCACATTAGTATTAGTGACACCCAGAAATAGATTGCCGTGTTGAAATAATTGAACTCCGTAGAGTTCTGTAGCTTGTCTGTTATTAAGCTAGATCCTAGCTTGCATATACGTAATAGTATAAAGCTGAACAGACAGCCTACATATCTGAAGGGTTAATGGCTCCTTCCATTAGAGAACTGTGGTCTGGTACAATGCTGCAGCTCCTAGCAATTTAGGAGCATAGGATACAGGTGAAAAAGGAGTCTCTGGGTCATGGAACCAGGTCCTCACACCATGGTGCTTTTCGTGGACAATGACATCATGTGATACCTTTTATAAACTGTGTAAGTTCCAGCTTAAAATTGATCATTTGCTTGATGCTTACACTATCAGAAGGCTGCTCCAGACTGTCACTCGTCCAAAGTTAGAAAACTTGTCATTTAAAATTTAATCTATCATCAGTGAGTCACAGCTTTATCTTAAACTCTATGCCGGCATGTCTAGCATTGCAATGGAAGTGGGTTCACCTCTTCCCAAAGAAACACAGTGGAGGTTCCCGGTGCAGATGGATGAAAACCTTCTCAGTCTTGCTAGAGCAGAGTGAACACAAAAACTTCTGGTCGCTGCCAGATAATGTCTCTAATCCAACTACTGGATCTCACTCTGCACGAGGTGAATCAGATCTTTGGTGGCAAATAAGAGTCTTGTCTGCATTGATGTCTTTGATGATCTCCTTTTCAAAAACCAGAGGGATGTTTAATTCTTTTGCATAGCAAACTCTGAATATGAGACAACATTCTAGGAACCTTAATGTTTTGGAGTTCAAAGACTGTAGAGGATGTGGCTGCATTGCAGAAAGGAGTTTTAGAAAAGGAAAGGTTAAGATTTTAAGTATTTTTCTCCCTACTTTACACCATACATTACATTTGCAAGTTCCACTCAGGTAAGTCATAAAATTGTAGGAACACATTGTAGCCTCAACGTGTTACTTCTTTTAGGCTTTTTCATCTCTGTCTGCCTCTAAATAAACTATTACTCCTGAGATAGGTGAATCTGTATTTGTTGTGTCAATATCGGTGAACCAGTATTGCCAATATTTTTGTACTCTGCACACAGAGAGTAACATCCTGCGAGCAGAAGTTGCACTTGAGAATACTTCAGCACTGGCAGTCAAAAGTTTCACCAACATTGCTTCACCGAGGACTGAAAATTCAGCCGTAGCTGACTTGCGGGGTTCCCAAAAGACCATTTTAGTCCGAGTCTAGGGTGTGAGAAGTGTTGCTTTTAAACCACCGTGCCAGGTAGTTGGAATAAGAGATGTTTTAAAAGCAGTATTTACTTAGCTGGATTCCTTGGATTTCTCTGCTACTGTTTATAATGGGATAATCTGGTGCTCAAAAAAATGTGAAAAAGCCTTTTGCAGAAAGCAGTAGAAAGACATTTTATGTTCCTTTTTACTGATTACTTTTGCTTGATGCTAGGAAACAATTATTTTAAGTGGATTACTTCCAAAGAATAACTTAATTTCATAATAAAACAAATACTACTTTCCCATTTATTGATGAATAAAGCAAGGTAATTGGATTTATTACTTCTGAATCTGTGAGTAATCCTGTTTCCAAATCATATATGTGTTTCCTGCTCTGCTTTTATGTTCATCAGATGACGACACTTATTTATTCCTTCTCTTTCTGACAGAAATTCACTTTTTTGAATCAGGACAGCAACGGTCTTATGCACTGCTTCTGAGCTCAACATAGAGCTAATTTATACTTATGCAATATATATCCTTGCTGGAGAAAATGAACTTCAGTCTTTCCGAGTAGCTAAAAATACAAGTTAATTAAAAACATATCTCGTGTTAATATCTATAATACGCATGGTAACAGTGAAGTAGATATAACGATGTTACGATCCTGCTTCATAGCAGGGGCCTGGAAGCTGAGAGGCCCCTGGAACGTATATCCCAGCCTGGTATGTAGGAGATGCCTTTGATGGGCATATACAGCTAATCTGGGGAGTGGCTGTACCAAGTGTTATTGATGCTTCTCATCCTTCTGCTTTTTAGCTTGATACCACAAATCCACCATGCTGAATCTTTGGAAGATTATAGATGATTTAAGACATAGTAAAATCACAGAAGATTTTTCAGCTAACTGAATTAGTAAAATATTCATTTTTAGCAGTAATTAATCCTGTAGCAGTTTTTACTCCTAAAGCATCTTTCACCTGGAGATCTCACATTAGTTTGCAAACATTAGGTAAACTTCTTAGACTCTGTACTTAAATATTTCATTTGTTTTACAGGGCTGGTCTGCACCTACAAAGGTCTACCAGTATAGCTATACCCACTCATTATGAGAAATTTCGGAAGTGGAAATGCGGCTTACATTAGAAAAACAGTTCCTCTTTTGGTACAGAGTAAAATCTGTTTGTTGAGGAACTATGTCTGCATATTCTGGTTTAAAGTGTGATTTCTTTCCATATCTTTGTTCAGCTCAGTAATGCTAGCAAAACTTTTAAGAATAGATCAAATCATGAACTGAAAGTGCTAAAGAAGCTCATTCAAACTCGGATTATTTTCTTACGTAAAGGGCAAATGACCCTTGTGCTCAAAATACATTATTTTATTGATGGGATTCATTGATCAGCATATGCCCTTGGTCCCAAAGATGCAAATCTGTTACATTCCCCAGTTTCACCACCTTCACTCTCTGCGTCAGTGTTATCCTCTTGCCTGATAAAGCATTGCTCAAAAACGGACCTCCAGGGCTTCAAGAACAGATCTGTAGAGCTTGAACTGAATAGCCACCTTCTGTTGTTTGGAACTATAACAAAATTGCATCTGCTGAAAATCACAGAGTTCTTCTAGCTATCATGGTTTTACGGTGGATCTGATAATATCTAGACATTTTTCCCAGTCTGCCAATGTCAGCCATGTTCTTTAATGGTGGTCAGCAAGGAATGGTAGTGATTCACTTGGGAGTTTCCAGGGTTTCCAGGCTACCAAGCCCCATTGCGGTTTACAGCTGAAAAATTTCAATCCAACCTTTCCATTTGTAGATGCCATTTGAAGCCAGTGCTGCACTTTCATAATTTTTTTTTCAGACAGGAACAGAGTGTGGTGTTTGAACTGAAATTACATTCTGGGGTAGAACAGAAGGGGGGAGAAGGAGAGACATTATTTGTTTGGAAAAGCACGCGGTACTGTGGGAAAGTTTGCTCCTGCTGAGTCTACCCAGAGTCCCAAATCCCACATCTACATCACCCTGATTCCCACCACATTTTCCTCTGTGCCTCCTTTCACATAGTGACAGAAAAAGCCAGATCTTTTGGACTAATCTAATATACTTTTTCCTCCTCAGTCTCTTCTGTCCCTCCCCATTGCTCCCTGAAAGGGAGGGGCTATTTCTGGCCATTACAGGTCATCCTAGGGCTTTCTCACATCACTTCCAACGCATTCCTCGCCTCCGTTCACCCAGAAGAATCTGCTGCGTTTGATTTCTGTCTCAGGTCACTCATCTCACAGCTATGTGCCAGGTCAGTGCCAGTGAGTTGTCTTGCATGGCAGAGCTTTGTTATACAGGCTGGTGGGTCAAGTTTCACATGTTCAAAAGGAGTCAGTGTAAAGACAAAGAGAAACAGCATACGTTTCAGTGCCAGTAATGTATAAACTACCACATCAACTACACAGCATGAATATCTTTATCCAGCTGTGTTTATATATTATTTTCATTAATTATGGGTGTTCCTAACACTTGACACAAACAAGGACTTTTTTTTTCTGTTAGGTTGCCTTTTTATTAATCCATTGCTCTTCCAAAGAATAATATCCACCTCCCCCATTAACTGGCCAGTGATACATCACTTATTTTAATAAATCTCAGAATGTAGCCCTGCAAACTACTGCTCCTTGGATCATCACTTATGAAAGAATATACCTTCTTCTTCTGTCCACCATGAATAAAACCAAAATTGCTTATAATCCATCCTTTAAAGCCCCATGGTCAAATTTATTCCTGGCATCACAGCACAGGAAAGAACATAATTGCACCATGGATGAACTTAGTCTCATGAGTTTAGCTGTGCTTTGAAAGCTTTTTGATGTATGTGTTGTATTTTATTTATCATTTTTTCTTTTGATTTGCTTTTTTAATACCAAGGCTGTTTGGAGGCTGTATTAGTAACATGAACTTTGTAACACTGACTGCAGCAGAACCCTAATAAAGCTAATGGCATTTTAGCCTTTGTCAAAGATTACACACATTGTATAACCAGCAAAAAATAGTTGTTTTTCAGAGATACGCATTTTGAGAGATCGGAAGTACTCGTGCATTTATTGACTACAGGGAAGCTGTTTGAATTCAGACAAATGCATTTCACACAATTCATTTCAGGGCTGATTCATTTTATCCGCATGTCTCCCGTGCCAAGTGGGAACATTAGGCCTCTTTAAAAAATGATGGGGGATAATAAATGCTGCAGGCATTTGTTTTGCTGAAATGAAGTAATGGCAGAGAAGCATATGGTGAAATATATTTTTAATTACTTTTCAACAATGTTAAATGTTTTTTCCTTATTTTCATATTTAATGTTCTTGATCAAGCTTACTAAATACGCAGCTTTTATGGAACACACCACTTTGTGCAATAACACATGACTAATTTTATGAGCAATATTATATATCCCTGTGTATCAGCAATGTATTAGCTGTGGAACTTTGTTTATGATGCTTTGTGCCACCCAAGGAAGCTGGGGTTGGGGGGAGCTGTTTTGTTCCTGTTTTATTTTTTCCTCTGAACCCACAGCTCTCAACATCTTTGGTTTCGTTTTCTTATATTTTTTGTTTGTGCATGTAAAGCAGGAAATATGCTGCTCTTCTGATAGACTAAACAAAAGGAAATCCACCTGGGACCGAGAGGAGACACTAGCCTCCCTTTTAACAACTTCACTTCTAAATCACCCTTCCATCCCCTGCCTTCATCTCCCTCCCTGTAGCACAGACTCTATGCTAAAGCAAAGTGAACACAAACAAAGGACACCTGTTCCCAGCCCTACTAAAGAGAAAAAAGCTGCTAGTGCCTAAAGGCTAAAGCTGAGCTGAACGTATTACGGCTACAGAAGTTGGCTAGGCTGCAGATATACCCGCGCAAGGGAAATATGAGCCTATTGCACAATGCCAGCAAATAACAACTAAAAAGTAACTTACATCACAGGAGGATGGCAGGAGAAAA
Source organism: Aptenodytes patagonicus (assembly GCF_965638725.1). Lineage (NCBI taxonomy): Eukaryota > Metazoa > Chordata > Aves > Sphenisciformes > Spheniscidae > Aptenodytes > Aptenodytes patagonicus. The sequence continues at coordinate 50,620,540 of NC_134950.1, read as the reverse complement.
TCAAGGTACAATTATCACCACTCATCTGCGCCTATATATCATCTTGTTGGGATGTACACAAGTGTTCCTTCAATACAAATTATTAAAAAAAAGTAAAAAAAACCCTGGTAATTTGCTGTCAACACTTACAGCAGGCGACCACAGTCTCCCCTCACTTCTTACAGAGTTCGCACAAATTCTTCTTTTTCTGCGGACGTCACGGTCATCACCAGTGTGAGCAGAGGAATGCTTCTTGTAGCATGCCCTGGAGATCAACAGACCCAGGCTATTTCAGACCAGTGAGTCCTTTCCAGAGCTAAGAGCTCCTCACAGAGACTGCTCTGCAACTGTCACCTTCTTTTTCAGCTTGAGTGGCTTTTCTTCTTGCAGCCGTGGCAGTATGGCAGAAAGGAGATGGCATAGCTCTCTCGCGCGTCCAGCGCTTCCTTTCTCACTGCTAGTGATTCAGAGGATTAAAGCAGCAGGATATAAAGCAACAGATGGGGATTTCATTCATTCCCTGTGCTTTGAAAACAGCTTCTAAGAAATAAATCCATTGTTATTATTGTGAACTCCAGTACGGTGAATGCAGATTTCAGTTTGAGATGGGAGGGCGATGTCTCTGGATCTGGGTAAGTGGGCACCACGGTGGAAAGAAACACTCTGGTGATATTTTATCCACATTATTCAAACAAAAAGCCAGTTTGTAGCAAAGGTCAGTGCATCAAAGACATACAAGATACTCCCATTTTTCTCCATCTCTTCCCCTTCTCCCAGGGATCCCGTGTAGAGGAGCAGAAGCTGGAGGGGTTGGCAGTGGGAGAGGTGAACCCCAAGTATGGCTACTGTAGCCAGGTGCTGCTCTCTCAGGCCTGTCCCTGGTACTGGGAAAAAACTCAACAAACAAACAAAAAAGAGAAGCAAAAAGTTGCTTGTGGGAGAAGGAAGGCCATGGCGACCGGTGGCCAGTTCTGAGACCACTCGTATGAATTTTGGGACACACTCCAGGGGGACCTTGTTGTGGCCTTTCAATACCTAAAGGTCACTTGTAAGAAAGGTGGGGACTGACTTTTTAGTAGGGCCTGTTGCTGCAAGACAAGGTGTAATGGTTTTAAACTAAAAGGGGGTAGATTTAGACTAGATATAAGGAAGAAATTTTTTTATGCTGAGGGTGGTGAAACACTGGCACAGGTTGCCCAGAGAGGTGGTGGATGCCCCATCCCTGGAAACATTCAAGGTCAGGTTGGACTGGGCTCTGAGCAACCTGATCTAGATGAAGATGTCCCTGTTTATTGCAGGGAGGGTTGGACTAGATGACCTTTAAAGGTCCCTTTCCAACCCAAACTATTCTATGATTCTATGATTTATGGCAGAAGAAGGAAATGTAGCCTTTCCACCCCTGATCAGTGGGGCAGCTTTGTGCGGGTGGTCTGTGGAGAGGGAGGAGAGGATTTCCTTCAGTTCCCTTTTTCCCCATGCTGGTCTCTGGAGGGCTCCCGGGGCAAACCCAGGGCTTCAGTTGCAGGGCAAGGGATGAAGGAAACAGCCTCCATAAATGGCCTCATTCTTGTTTTAACAGATACCAAAGGGAAAAGATTAGTCTTGAGGAAGAGGCTTTTGCTTCTGGGGTTCATAACCTGGGAGTACTGTGGAGCTTCCAGAACCCAGATGTGATAGAAGACATTAGCTTTTCCAGAGTCTTCACTTTTAATCTCCACACGTGAAGAATTGGGTCAATTGTGCATGGCCAGAGACAGCAGTTCCCCTTGCACTGTAGCTTTGTGTGCTGGAGATAACACTTTCTATAAATCAAGACAGGCTGTAAAAAGTGACAAAAACTGTGAAGTTCAGCTTGCCAGGAAACTGTTATCGTGTATCTGTATTTTTTTTAGAGAAAAAAACATTTAATATCCACATCCCATTTTGTCAATCTTTCAAAACCCCTGACAGGGATGTGAAAGTTGCTCAAGAGCTATTACATGTCATGATTATAATTTGTTCTTTTTGAAGAGGGTGATGTCTAAGTCGTTTTTGATGATTACATTTCCTTGGTCTATATTTATTCGAAAGGCACTTTTCAAACCTGAGAATTGTTTCCAAACAGTATGCATAAATGATTAGTACTGCTTTCAGTCAAGCAGTTTGATCCCTATTCCCTTTAGATGTTAGTCTAGATATGAAGACAACGCCCTACCTGGTGCAGGAAGAATAGATCTTAACCGCTGCAGCAGCGGAAAGAGTTGGAATGACCTAAAGATAAAACCAGCCACGTCCTATAGAGTCAGCCAGAGCTCTGGGTTATAAAGTCTACCATATACTTTGCATGTGCTAAGGACGTGGTGTTTACTAGCAGAATGCTGTGTAACCGACTAGTAAATACCATGGCTTCAAACACACAGATTTCCTGTTTCGAGCTTCATTCTGTCGCCTACATGCAACTTAGTTCTACTTTGCGGCTGCTATGCCACAAGCCCTAAATTATCTTCTAATTTTTCAAATTCCAAAGAAACTCTGTCTATTTAATTGTTTAATGCCCCTCTAAAGAATCAGGGCATTTTATACTAGGCTCACCAGAATGAACACTTATCCCAGACATCTGCCTTTGAAAAGAAGGTTCTTCATCGTGCCAGTAAGGAAAATATTTTGTGACTGTTGCAATTTCTTTTCCAGCTAAGTGACAAGAAACATTTGAGTTTGGATAAAATAGGTGTATATATTTTCTTTCTTGTCATTTTTTGTTTTAATACTCTGTTATTAGTGTCCTTCACCATTTGAAAACCAGGAAGGAACAACTTTTTTTTGAGAAAAGACCTTTAGACTCACTTTATCTACTCCAAATAATAGGTAACCACCTAGCAAAATGTCAAAAATACGGAATCAGTGTGTTTTGATAGCACAATGTATTTGTGCTATACAGACTTTGATGTACTGAAGTCTGTATAGCTCCCATACATTCTGATACATTTTAGACTTGTATTTATTTGGAAAAAAAATAGGGAACAGTTATTGCACAAATTAACACATGTTCCAAAAGAGTTGTATATGAATACCTCAATGATTCTATGATTCTATACATGGTTTAGTGGGCATGGTGGTGTTGGGTCGATGGTTGGACTCGATGATCTTAGAGGTCTTTTCCAACCTCAATGATTCTATGATTCTATGATTCTATGAATAGAGGGATTGATTTTTAAGGGTGCAACCATAAGATGCACATGAAATGAACACAAACTAGTTTTATCTTTGTCAGCACTAGCAGCAGTGTGGTCTGATAGCTTTTATAGTCTTTGCTGGTTTTTGACCAGTGTCTTCCCCTCTGCAGATCCTGTTCTTGGAGCTGTTCTTTCTCCTCCCCCATCTGATCTGACACCTGTTTCCAGATTAAACTTGCTTTCTATCCCTTGGTTCTTGAATGACCTCTCTTTTCTTTTTACCTCTCCTGTTATTTAAGGCTGCAAAGTATATTAAAACTCACAAGACAGACAATGCAAACAAAACACAAACTGTCTCTGTGTAATGTGGGCATGTGTGATTGGGAGCAACGGGACAGAGTTTCTTCAGTTACTGCTGGGACATTAATATAAGAGGCAAACATAATTTAAACAGGTGTTCTTCTGAAATGCAGAAAAGCAGCTGGATTGTGTCCCCCTTTCGGTGACAATGTGTCTTGAAATTCACCTGATGCCTCAGTCCTTTTGCGTGCCAACTTGGGGCTGCAAAGCTGGAGGGAGGAACCACATCCTGCAATTTTACCACAGGGGAGAAAATAACAAATGTCTCAAATCAGAGAAGTACTAAGGGACAATGCAGCAGCATTGTGCATGGAGATGGGGGGTGGCATAGCTGGAATCATGCATACGGTATCAGGTGGCACTAAGGTGTTTATCTGGGGTTGCTTTGTGGGTGGAGGGAGGCATTGACGTGACCTCTTTAGTCCCCTGGTAAATCCATTCCTAGTCCTTCAGCCTTCTCCTTCCTTTAAAGAAACTAAAAATGTCCTTCAGAGGTCCACTGTTCATCTCTTTAAAATTATTTGTAAATCCTTTCCCGAATTTGGGCTTGCATCAGAAGTGGGCTGAAAGAAGCAATGAGCCAGAGTTGTGAGACAGACCAGATAGTCTGTATAACATGTATCCCCTTAAAAATAGTTACTGTCTTCTTCTAAAAGCAGTAACAGAATATGAGTTGTAATCTTGATGTTCTTAGATTGTCAGTTCAGCTCTAACTAAGCTACCATTTAAGGCCAGTTTGTACATGGGGTAGGAGTGTTAAAAAAATAATCAATGCTAGCTGCTTTCATCTACCACTTCCCAGTGAATGATTTTCTATTTAATTCCTGCTAATGTTTGTCAGCAATTTTCTCATGGATCTTTTTTTTTTTTTTTTTTTTAATCTTGCTTTGCTCTGGCAAATTTGCCTGCTAAAGAAACTGTTTAATTTCATGGGCCATGCTGGAAGAACGCCTGTGACTGCCCAGGTGAGGACTCACTCCAAGTCAGAAATGCTTTTGTAGTCAGCTAAAAAGGAACAAATGCACACCCCCAGAACTGCGAATTTCAACATCTCTTCTGGCAGCACATACAAGGCAGTACAATTTCTGAAAGCATAATAGTATTTCTAAAATCCAGTTAAAGATCTTACTTTCAAGATATCTTATTTTCTGTTCCAAATAATCTTCAGTCTACAGTATAACTTTGTCATCCAGAAGAAAGCCTGAAATTAAGACAAACATTATATGATCCTAGCATCTATCATGCATCTTTTTATTTGTCGAAGGCTTGCTGTAGAATCTGCTTGTTTCCAAGGAAGAAAATTGCTTATTATCCCAGATAATGAAAGAGAATGTCGTCATCTATAATTGTTAGTTTAGGATACTTACTGTACCCTTCTATTATAAATGGGTTTGCATAAAAAAAGGTTCAGTAAAGGAAGCAGCTTTTAAAGGTTTTCTTAAAAAAAGAGGGATTGGTTTGCAAATGAAATTTATGCGGTTTTGACTGCAAAATGTATCGGAACAAGTTTCTTAATTGACAGATTGTAACTTGAATATGTATGCTATTTACTGAACGCAATCCATGAATATTACAGTCTTTTTTTCAATCATCACAGAAGTGTGCTTCTATATATACCTAAATATATAAATATGCCCACCTGTCTATTTATGCCTGCGTATGTAGGTGTATTGTATATGCACTTATTGCTTTTTTTAACAGAGTTTTGCAATATCTAGGCATTTTTTCAAGTCTACTCCTTGTTTTATTTCCCCTGATTAATCTCTTGCAAGATAATCTTTAGTGGGTAAGAAGGTTTGCATTAACACCCTCTGCCTGAATATGACAGCTCTGTAAACAGCAGCTGTACGGGGTCAGTCGTGAGATCTAGAAATCAAAACTATACGGGCCTTAGTCACAGCTCATGAGACAAACACTATGTGCTGGAAATTGACTGCCAGACAGCCTATATTTGATAAGTTGCACTAGACTGTATGTCACACTTTCTACAGCAGTAGTACTTGACAAAAGTACCTATACGATAAAAAAAAAAGGAAGAAAAAAAAGAGAAATGTACTCCAAACTCTAGGAGGAGGATATTAAAATCATTCAACTAGAAGGACATTCTCAGAGGAAAAAATGTTTGTGCCTAAAGGGTTAGAAAACCAGTTTAGACCTAAACCCCTGTGAACATCAGGTATTCAGAGCTGTTAGCTCTTTCTGCAGTTGCAGAAGTGAGCTTTAAAGCTGTGACTGCAGTCAGCCAGTAACAGTTTATGCCTGCATGGAAGAAAAAAACTCAGCACTGGAACAGTGAACCCAAAGAACTACAAGATGAAGAAAATGAGAACTTTCCTAATAAGGAAAATAATAGTAAAAAAACAGTGTTAGAATTGGTATCAGCAATCGGTGTGAGTGTTCATATAAAACTCTCCTCCCGCTATCAGTCATGGATTTTTCATCCAAGCCCAGATAGCCTTCATCCATCTCACTGGCATGTCCTGCCAGGCTCAGGGTAACTCAGCCTCTGTTTTGGATATCATTGCAGGGTTGTCAGATTTGAGAAAGCAAGCTGCAAAATGGTTGCAGTTCATTTCTAAGCACACACACGTGCAACTCCCCCACAGTTAGCAGGTATAACATATCCCCGTGAGCACACAGGCACAGTTGGGAGCCAGCTTTTGACTTCTGTCAGTGCCTAATTAAAATTATGCTAATTCTAACAATAAAATTATGACTTTGTAAAACAAAACAAAGAAATGTGCTTACCACAGTGCTAAGTATTTTATTTGTCTATCGCTTCCGTTCCCCTTCTGACAGACAATTATGGGAAATGTCTACAGCAAAACTGACCATGGCAGTTCTTCAAACATTTATGACGGGCTTTCAATTTAAAAAGGTTGAAAAAACACCTATGCTTTTCTGGGCTATCCATATCCCATCTTTTTCCAAATTCCAGCCTACTGAAGGTGAAACTCCTCAAACCCTCAACCACACTGTAGCTCCCGCTGTACTTAAATATCTTTGCATGCAATGCTGAGCTTTCCAAACCATTTCTGCCATTCTTCCCATACTTTATGGAGATCCTAATTCATTGCTCTCATAGTATGCAGGAATGATGTTACTTTGTGAAGAGCTAGAAATAAATTCCCCTGGTATGGGAGTTGACAAGAATCTCTCCTTTTACTTCAGAACTTTTGGGTCTCCATCTAATTAGGTTGTACATTGCTAGGAAGTAAGCACCATGCTGTGTTTGCTTGCTTGCATCAAGTCAGACACACTCCAGCACAGCTCAGGTGCTTTATAAAATACAGATATAAACATTTTTTTTTTTCCTGAGATGGGGAGGGGTGGTGGGGGAATGAAAGGAATATTTTGATTCCATAATTCACCAGTCTTAGAGAAAAGCAGAAAGATTCATATTCCAGCATTTAAATTGTCACAAGTTGAAAAGCTTGGATACCTTTTATTTATAGTGCCTCTATTGTTTTATTAGGGAATCAGACAGGAGGGATCTTCTTTGTAGTGTGGCAATGGCTATGAAATTGATCTTCAGGGGGAGGTAATCTTGACAGAATTTGCAACAACAGAATGTGCATTCCCTTTCTGAAGCCATTCGATGTTATGAAAACTGGATGCTGTACCTGTGATGATAGAAAAGGCCATAATTTCAGGATAGTCCCAGCTCAGCAGTTGTGGGTATTGAGCTCACCAGTATTTCAGCCTGCAGGCTGTGCTCAGAACTGGAGCCCACAAGTGAGTGGAAGGTGGTCTGTAAAACAACTGGAAATTCTGGAATAAAAACCTTAACTTCACCCTTCTCCATATATTTGAGAGTTTTGTGTCATTAACCTGCTTACAGCTGCTGTCCGCTCTTTTACTGGATATGTGCATACAAGAGGGCCTCTCTTCTTTTTACTCTTTTCCCCCAAATGATAACGTGGTGCTGGGGATTGAGGAAGGTCAAGAAATACAACCCTTTGTAGCTTGCACACACACGCAAAATTTGCACACACCCACACAGACTGCAAGCGCAATGTGTCTGTATTTGAATCTGAACCTGAATTCCTGGATCCAAAAGCCATCACTGTGCCTCTCAGCTCCCCTCCATGGCCTCCAGCACCGTAGGGTCAGTGGTTCTTGCAGGTGGCTCACGTTTGGCAGGAGCCCTTCATGAGCACTGCTGTGGCTCCATGGCTGCAGGGAGCACCTCGAAGTCCCCAGTTCAGCTGAGAGCTGGAAAACAGCTGATCCTCTGGCTTTGCTCCTCACGGGGGCTGACTGAGTTCCTTCTGCTGTCTGGGTGCTGACATCTCGGAAATACCCACAGAGTTGGTCTCTAGGCTTTGCAGCAGTTGTGAATCCCACCTCACATCACTCCCACATCCAGGGGAGTTTCACCAGGCTCTGGGATAAAGGAGGATTTATTCTCATTAGGGATGCTCTGCTCCAACTTATGACATTTAGTTCCCTTCAACCAAGCACAGAAGGGAGGGGAAGTTGGCTGAGTCTTAATGCTGTGACCTGGGGGAATTATTTCAGAAGGAGAGGGTGGAACTTTGGTTAAATTATCATTTATGAGACTGACAAGGAAATGGTCCTAATAGCATCAACTGTCCCAACCTACTTGATCTAAGCTGTTGGGGTCCAGGTCAGTAGGTCATCACTGACTACAAAAGAGATCATTTCTACCTTAATAAAGCAAAGATGGCTTATTTCTGTCTAACAGATGGCAGTGCATATGAGTCATACATCTGTCTGGGATGTATTTTTCTGAACAAAGTAATTTGGCCAGCAGTTTCCAGTAGCTCCATGCTCTTCCCTATGGTTCCAAAGTTTGTATGTACTTTATGGACTCTGACCAAATACTGTTGTATCACATTTGGGAGGAAGGAAAGGAAGCGTATAGTGCTAAAAACTTTTTTGCCTACCTTTGGGAGGACCACATTGTTTCAAAACACAAAAGCACAAATGTGGCACCTGCTTGAAGTCCTTATGATGCCTTTTTGCTCTTCATCTTTTTTCTGGCAATACTCCAAACTGCAAATAGAAAGGAAGCAGAGGATGCTCAAACTATTTGTATATTTATGGAGCTAATATGACTTCTAACACGTTACTCTGAGAGTGCTGGACCTTTTGCTAATGGGTTTGTATCTTCTAGTTATTCATGAGCTCTGATTGGGATCTTTGCTGAAGATCTTCACGATGCAAGTGATCCCTCAGAGCATGCAGAGGGTTTCTCTCTGCTGCCTGTTTATGAGAAACTTGCAGAAAATTATCTTTGAGGTTTCTACCTGTCTTCGCAGTTGAGGTGAGCCACGGGGTTCAAATGTGTGTATACACGCTTGTACACAGTGGAACCGCTCAAGCCTCGCTTCCAGAGGGAATCAGGCTAGAACAATACAATGACTCTAGGGCTGCAAGGAATTTCAGTTCAGAGATATTGCAAGCTGACAGACTCAGAAGCAGGGTCTGTCTCCGATTTTATTTTAGATGCTGGTTTTTCTTTTGGTTTGTGCCAGACCACTTCTCACAGACAGTGAGTGTAAGCACTTGAGCATACAGCAATTTCACACCAGTTGGACTAATGTTGCAGAGGTAACAAAAAAAAAAAAAAAGAAAAAAAAAGGAAAAAAGCTTTTTTTTTTAATACATTTGATGCCTTTTGCCTTTAAAAGATGACCAGCAGATTTATCAGCAGAAGCCAGATTACTTGTGGAGAAAATGCTGTGGAAGAAGGGAAATGGACTGTTGTCTATGTGGATTCTCCTGTTTTCTGGACAGACTTTGATACACAATGAGACATGGTCTAGAGGCAGTTCTATTACACTTGATCCTATACCAAGGCAAAGCGCAAGCTCGGTTGTTTAAAGGCATGTATATGTATACATAACCTGTGTGTCATAAATCTGGCTAAGCTCCCTGGCTAGACATTGACCAGACGCTAGAACATGTGTGCCTAAGCCTTGAAGTCTGAACAAAATCTGTATAGTCCTAGGATTAACTTCAGTTCTTGAGATTTGTCCTTGCTTCAGATTACCCTTTCCCAAATTTTAGCTAGCATGAGCATGCTGAGTTGCAACTCATTTCTCAGGTGCATGTGGTGCTGTAAACAAATTATCTTTATTCTCTGCTAAATAGAGCAAGAAAATCTTCAAACCTACCTAAAATAACAGCTCCTCTTTATATTCCCAGTGTGAGTTTCTTTTCATTCTGTGACAACCTAAGCTGCTTCTACAGCTCATGAGTTAACTCTTGTTTGGCTTGTCCCCAGGTAAGTCAACTATTCTCTTTTCAAATACACCCGTCTCTTCTTTCTTCGCTTCCTTCACTCTCTCTCTGTATTTTGTTTTTTTTTATCCCTGTCTTCCATATCTTTGTTTTGCCTGTGGTAACTCTTCCTGGCTCCAAACTCCCTCTCTACAGAGAGGTGAGCCTCTTGAACTTCAGTTTCTTACTGTCCCAAGTGTTTTCATCTCAGCAGATAACCATTAAGATTTAATTACTGACTGCTGCCTCGGTTCTGGAAAGGCTGTAATGCAGACCTTGGCCAGGAGTACATGTGGATGGGGATATCCCAAAATATACCTGACTTCTTAGTAACAGCTTCATAATATCAGGCAGAGCTAATAGATTGTGCACAGACTTTCCTCTGCTTAAAATGTAAAACACCACTTCCTTAATGCCCTATGATGCAGCTATACAAACACACAGATTTTCTTCTTCCTCTAGCTCATTTGCTCAGCACTCAAGCACCAATTTAGAATGACAGATCTAGTTTTAATCCAGATGGCTTGATGTAGTGGTTTCTCTCCCTCTCACTAACTCCCTCCCTCCTCTCCTTCCCCTGCAATTTGTCTGCATTGTTTGGTTCTATTTTACAACCTTTGGGTAAGACAGGTATTCTGCCCTCTCCATTGCTGGATACCTGACATTTGTGCTGCCATTGTCTGCTGAGTCTTTCAAGTCACTCCCAGAGACTTGGTGTTTAAAGGCAGCTCCACTGGGAATAGCATTAGAGCGGCACTGATTGTCTCATGATGTGGCATCACTCCTACAGGTAGCAGGTATTTTCCTGGCAGCTTGTCTTAAGCTTAGAGTGGAATAGCATAACTGATAAGGGGTAAAGATGCCTGCAATACATTAGTGGAGCTCTGTGAAGAAACCTACGCAACATTTGCCCAGCTCCAGCTCTGCCCAGTATTGTAATCATGATACTGACAATCTACTGGGCACTTCTGAGAATTAAGAAAAAAAAATACAGCAAAACTGCTCATACTCTCAAGGTGTATGTGTGAAGATAATGAACGTTATTATCCTCTCTTTAAAGACTGAAAAGCTGTGCATAAATGATTTACCTAGGGCCCCAAAGGAGCCTGTGTTTGACTAGGGAGCTGAACTTTAATTGTACCTGACTTTAATCCTATGTTCTGACTGTACCTCCCTCATTACCTACCTGTCCATTTTCATTAGCGCTCATATCCATCAGACTCATTAATAAATCTGGGGGGGGTGTTTTGTCATGGCTACTAAACAAGAAACTTAATTGAGACCTAGACTTGAAATGTTTACTCGCCTCAAACACCCATTGCCTAAAATTGCTGTCATTTACACTGAATGACAGCTATGTTATGACACTAACCATGACACAGTTAATGTCAGCCATTAACCTCAGGTTATAGTCACAGAATCACAAGTGGCTGAACTACTGTGTTTTAAGAGACTACCTGCCTACAACTGGAAATTCCTGTCCCCAGAGGGGACAGTCCTGTGACAGTTTCAGTCAGGCTAAGTCAGCATGTCCATGGTTCTGCCTTTATTGGCAACTCCTGAAAGATATTTCTATTCCTTTTCTTTTTGCTGGCACCAGCACCTGTAAATCCTTCAGGATGAAACAGTTGAGAGAGATAAAATCACCCCAGACCCTTTTTTTTTTTTTTTTTTTTTTTTTGAAAGGGCTGGTTTGATTCTCTGAACTGGCTTACTCCCCAGACAGTCAAGAAATAGTGCTAGCACATCAGAGTGCAGATCATTGTCTGCTCTGGTTTACACTGCTTTAAACAACCTCAGCTGAGAGGCTGGTGGTTGCCCACAAGGGCTAGGAAGGTTCCAAGTCCTTGCCATGCAAAATACAATGGACTAGCTTGAGCACCACTGAAATCTAGCCAGGAATAGACAAATAATCAGTGTCTGTCTCAAATGCAGAGCATTAACTTCTTACAAGTAGCTAACTTGATGATTTGAGATTGTCCTACCCTGTCTACAGACTTGCATTGGACTTGGGGACAGTGGCTGGAAAGGTTATGACCCCAATTACCAGCTCCTGTTGAAGTTACTGCCTGAGTTCATCAAGTGATATGTTTGCTTGGTGGTTGAAGTTCAGAACAGAAATATATGATAGATTAAATTACTGCCCTTGGTTATGGATACCTCAGGAGTAGACCTACTACTTACTCTGCCACCTCTGTAATGTAGGCAATCTTTTTCAGCGGAGGCAGGGAAAAGAGGCTGGGGAAATAACTTCCTCAGCTTACTTTGGAAGGAATCATGTACCAGAGTCCTTGCCAATGGTTTAACACAGCTGCCACCTGCAGCAACTGCTGGTGAAGAAGGCCTCACTTAAGATGGATGTATCCATGAAGGAGTATTTCAGCATAACTGAAATCTTGAAAATGCAGAGAGAAAAATGAATTAATTTGTATTTGCTGCAGAATATAGTTTTAAGTTTGACCAGAATAGTTTTTGAGTTTGGATCAAGTTTAGTTAAAGAGTTTTTGCAGAAAAAATGGGAAAATAGTGTTTACTTTTAATTTAAAAGAGTTTACCCTCTCTCTTCAGAAGCATTTTTTAATCCAGCCCTCCTTTCTTATGTAGTACTGCCCTAACCTAGGGGTATTGCAGGTTTAGTTTAGGAGCTCTTGTTGTAGCTGTTCTAGTTTGAATAACTAATTAAATATTATCTAATTAACTAATTAAATATCTTGAGGGCGCTCACAAGGCATGAGCGGGACAACCAGGGGATCAGGCCTAGCCAGCACGGGTTCATGAGAGGCAGGTCCTGCTTGACCAACCTGATCTCCTTCTATGACCAGGTGACCCGCCTAGTGGATGAGGGAAAGGCTGTGGATGTGGTCTACCTGGACTTCAGCAAGGCCTTTGACACCGTCTCCCACAGCATTCTCCTCGAGAAGCTGGCGGCTCACGGCTTAGACAGGTGTACTCTGCGCTGGGTCAAAAACTGGCTGGACGGCCGGGCCCAGAGAGTTGTGGTGAATGGAGTTACATCCAGTTGGCGGCCGGTCACGAGCGGTGTTCCCCAGGGCTCAGTACTGGGGCCGGTCTTGTTCAATATCTTTATCGATGATCTGGATGAGGGGATTGAGTGCACCCTCAGTAAGTTTGCGGACGACACCAAGTTGGGCGGGAGTGTTGATCTGCTGGAGGGTAGGAAGGCTCTGCAGAGGGACCTGGGCAGGCTGGGTTGATGGGCCCAGGCCAACTGTATGAGATTCAACAAGGCCAAGTGCCGGGTCCTGCACTTCGGCCACAACAACCCCATGCAGCGCTACAGGCTTGGGGAAGAGTGGCTGGAAAGCTGCCTGGCGGAAAAGGACCTGGGGGTGTTGGTCGACAGCCGGCTGAACATGAGCCGGCAGTGTGCCCAGGTGGCCAAGAAGGCCAATGGCATCCTGGCCTGTATCAGCAATAGTGTGGCCAGCAGGAGTAGGGAAGTGATCGTGCCCCTGTACTCGGCACTGGTGAGGCCGCACCTCGAACACTGTGTTCAGTTTTGGGCCCCTCACTACAAGAAAGACATTGAGGTGCTGGAGCGTGTCCAGAGAAGGGCAACGAGGCTGGTGAAGGGTCTGGAGAACAAGTCTTATGAGGAGTGGCTGAGGGAACTGGGGTTGTTTAGCCTGGAGAAAAGGAGGCTGAGGGGAGACCTCATCGCTCTCTACAACTACCTGAAAGGAGGCTGTAGCGAGGTGGGGGTCGGTCTCTTCTCCCAAGTAACAAGCGATAGGACGAGAGGAAATGGCCTCAAGTTGCGCCAGGGGAGGTTTAGATTGGATATGAGGAAAAATGTCTTTACTGAAAGAGTGGTGAAACATTGGACCAGGCTGCCCAGGGAAGTGGTTGAGTCCCCATCCCTGGAGGTATTTAAAAGACGAGTAGATGAGGCGCTTAGGGACATGGTTTAGTGGACATGGTGGTGTTGGGTTGATGGTTGGACTCGATGATCTTAGAGGTCTTTTCCAACCTTAATGATTCTATGATTCTATGATTAATTTGAACAGAAGTTCCTTAACCATCAGGCAATAAACTTAGTCTCTCTTCCTCCAGCTCATCTTTGTGACAAAGGACTGAGCCGGATTAGATCAAAGGAGTTTCATACCTGCATAGGAGCTTTTATTCAGCCTCAAATGTATTTTCTCACCACAGCTAAGGGGGTCTAAGAATTGACCGGCTGACCTTCTGCTCATTTTGTCCCTTACACCAAAATCAAGGCTTATCTGCTCCCAAGCTGAGGCTGTTCAGGAAGCTGAACAACTAATTCTATCAAACCAAACCCTAACTAAACCAAAACCAATCCTATCAAAACCAGTGATTTCTTGGAATTGCCTTAGTTCCTGGAGGTTTGATAAGCCTGGATAAGGGATGAAGATGATCTCATGGACAAAAATGGGCCTTCAGCAGCTGTAACTTAGATCTGTTGAAACTGTTGTGAAACTGGATGTCAGGGAGCAGCAGGGCCAGCTGTGCCACAGCGTGTAGAGAGCTAGGAGTGGGGGAGACAGCATGGCTGGCATGGCAGTGCCCTCACACACACACAGGATGCAGCTCCATGGTACCCCAGCAAGAAGAGAGGAGCAGGTCCAGTGATGGTACCAGGATCAGCCATAGCCCAGATCACCAGGCAGGTCCATAGGGATGGGGCAGGTCCGGGGACAAGCTTGGAAATCAAGTCAAGGTCAGGATCAGCAAGGTGCATGGCCAGCACAGACACACCGACAGGTAGCTCAGCAAGGACCTGAGTCTAAATGCAGCTCTGGAGCAAACCAGGATGGATGGGGACCAGCAAGGCTTCTCCCAGCTCATCTTGCACAGCTGTCTCACAGCATGCTGGTCCCAGGTCCCAGGGTGGCTGTGCCATGCCAGTGCTGGCTCTGAGGGCAGGCAGCCTGCCACGGGGTGGGGGGAGCTTGCAGGCCCTGATGGTGCCCTCACGGCCAAGCACTGGATGCCAAAAATGTGGCCATAAGCTCCTGGTGTAACTACATGTTTATGTTATTCAGCTGAGCTTCCTCCTTCCCCTGACCATTCCTGTTCATTTGCACCTCTCTGTTCAACTTCTGCTGCCCTCAGCCATGCCACTGCAGGCTGGAATGCCAGGCTCTCAACCAGGTCCCTGAAGTCTTACAGGTTAAAAAAACCCCGACAAAACAACAATAAATAATCTCCCCAAACCTTTTAAAGCTCCTCAAGCAGCTATACCTGTAACAGAAATAACTGGTGGGAGGACTGTTGGGAACATGGGAACTTCCGAAGTTGCCTTCACTGCCCAAGAAAACTTACAATCAAGACAAAACCTCAGGCACAAGAAAGGTCTGTTGTGGATTTTAGCCTCTTAACATGGGCAGTTCTCTTCCTGTTGCACTCACTACATGTGTGTTTAATTTGACAATACACAACATGTTCATGTTCTGCATCAACAGTATTGTCAAAGAGCCTTCATCTGCTTAGAAGAAAACTAGTTAAAAACAAAACAAAAAAAAGCAAAGCAAAACAAAACAAAATAAAATAAAGCATAGGTGAGCATTTGCGAGAGATCGCTTCCTTCCTCTGCCTCCAATGGTGTTTTCAAGCTCATGAAACATCTTGCAGTACTTCAGGTCACTTTGCTTAAGTCACCTTCCATAATGTTACACAGTTAATGCAGAAGGCTAATACTAACATAGGCTGATGATTCACAGAGGGATGTACCTTAGAGGGTATATAGAAACAAAGGTGCTTTCCTAGGATTGTGCTGAGGAAAAGATTGATTTGACATATAAATCTGTTACATAACTTAAACGCGCTGCATTATCACCACTAACAGCAAAAACAGCAACAACAACTTTTACCGCCTGAAGTTTTCTCTGGCACTGCACAGTAATTATCTGACCTATCTCTAAGGTCACTGTATACTGTGGTTGTATTTCAAGTTGTTTGAGACCACTGTAATTATTAAATGTATTATGGCTGCATAGTCTTTTTTAGTAGGAACTCCCAGAAAAATAAAACCAAATGCATTTATGGCCTCAATATCTATAAAACTAACAAAATACCTTGGAGTTATGCTGTTTTAATCCTAAATATCTGCCAGCGGATAGAGAGAAAGCTCTAGTTTTAACTGTGTCTTGTAGTCCTGAAAAGTTTTCTTCTTCCTCTTATCAAGGCTGCAGAATGCACACAGCAGTAGATATGCCTGACGTTATCTGTAGGAGGATAAAAGCCCACACAGCAGCTACTCTGTGCTGGACAATTCTGAAGCTGTTGGGAACTGTCTCTGTCCTTTCAAAGCATTACCACATGCACATCGGGAGCTGTGGTACTTTCTGGCCTAATTTAATCACTGTAATGTGGAAGATAATCTTTCAGACTACCACATAGTGTGGGATTTGGGTCTGGCACCCTTCAGTTTTGAACGTCAGTGCTCCAAAACACCACCACTTACAAAAACCGAACCCAAATATAAAGAAAGAAACAGAGCTGATTATCATAAATTCAAAAACTAAAAATGTGCAGAAAATAAAAAAAAAGCAAGAATGACATTGCTCATGATTAAGCTGAATGTTGTTCAAGGTTTTGCCAGTGTGTCGTGGTTTAATCTCAGTCGGCAACTAAGCACCACACAGCCACTCGCTCACTCCCCCCCAGTGGGATGGGGGAGAGAATCGGAAGGGTAAAAGTGAGAAAACTCATGGGTTGAGATAAAGACAGTTTAATAGGTAAAGCAAAAGCCGTGCACGCAAGCAAAGCAAAACAAGGAATTCATTCACTCCTTCCCATGGGCAGGCAGGTGTTCAGCCATCTCCAGGAAAGCAGGGCTCCGTCACGCGTAACGGTTACTTGGGAAGACAAACGCCATCACTCCAAACGTCCCCCCCATCCTTCTTCTTCCCCCAGCTTTATATACTGAGCATGACGTCACATGGTATGGAATATCCCTTTGGCCAGTTTGGGTCAGCTGTCCTGGCTGTGCCCCCTCCCAGCTCCTTGTGCACCTCCAGCCTTCTCAGTGGGTAGAGCATGGGAAGCTGAAAAGTCCTTGACTAGTGTAAACACTACCTAGCAACAATTAAAACATCGGTGTGTTATCAACATTGTTCTCACCCTAAATCCAAAACACAGCACTGTACCAGCTACTAGGAAGGAAATTAACTCAGAGAATTAACAGAGAATTTTTCCTTTTCTAAGGCCATATAACATGGAAAGTATTGTTAAATAGTTTTCATGAGGTAGCATTAAGGTATCTTATGATTTGCCATCATTTCCCCATCTTCCCCAATAAACAGAAATCTGGAGCTACAGAGAATAAGACATTCATTGAAGAAAAAATAAAGCTATGTTAGCTAACAAGTGCTGAATAATATGTGTTGAAACCCAGGGTAGAAAAATGTGTTGTATTTTACTGTGCATAAAGCTTTTAACTTGTGGAGTGGCATTTAAAAAAACCATATTGATAGACAAGGTTCCTGTTAAGGAATGAGTATAATCACAGTCTTTAACATTTTTTATGTAGCCAGCTGAACTGTGGCTAGCATTCAGATGCCTGTGTGATGGATGACTTAGAAATGATGTAGACGTTTCTTCTAGGCAATAAGCTGCACTCGGGGTCTTTTTAAGTTTCTTTGTTCAGGGAAACACAGAGGTTGTCATTGACTCACTGCCACAGTAGTTAATCAGCTAACATCCATTCAAAATGCTCAAGTTGTCAATACAATGCTTAATTTGGATGAAAACAACCTAAAGAATGTTTGTGTTCTCCAAAGCTTTCCCGTGATGTCGGTTAGTCTAATAAAAGCTACAAAACTTTTCTCTTTCATACCATTTGACCACCACAACTGCAACATAACTACTACAGGGGGTAAGGACAGTTAACTATATGAACTCACCAGATGATTAGGAAATATACATATAATTAACATAGGCACACAGGAGACATTTAATATCTGTAGATGTGAAGCAGAAAACTAAAAGTAGCTTTTAGCATTTCAAACATTTGGAACAACGGTATCTGAGTTTAATGTTAACATCTATTTATGCTGCCACTCACACGTTGCAGGATGGGACAACTCCCACACGTTGTGGAAAAAGGTGACTGTGGGTGTTAAAAACAGAGACATGCCTTCTAATTAGAGGTATTCAGGTATACGTCTTGCTGTGAATAGGCTAACTTTTCTAGAGGAAAATATAGAGCCATTATACATATATTGGGGGTGATATAGAATAATAAATGTTTAAGAACAAGGCTATAGATTACTTCACTGAAAACCACATTTAATCAAGATGTTTCAACAGCTGAATTTGCCACAGAGACCACTTCTCCTCCAACATTTTCTTTTCATGTACCATTTCTTATCAGGCTAATTTCTGATGATTTTTGTCAGGAAATGCATTTTCCTTTAGGCAACATCTCCCAGCAGTGGTCAGCACATAGCAAATCAGAGCTGGAAAATATAGACAGTTTATGTAAGATTAGAGCTGTAGTGTAATAGGTATCTTGTATGTGTAATACCAAGGTTGGGATTGTAACAGACACTATATTAAAATGTATAATTATTTTATTGCTAAATCTTCATTCTAAGCAGAAAAAGAGAAGAAAAATTAATTTAATTTATTCTAAATTTTCAGTACTTTTTCCACTTGATAAACTGTGCCCATAAAATTAATGGAGATTCATCTCACCCCTAAAATTCTCCTTTTAAGTCTGGAATTATATATGCTGTCACAAACTTTAAGTCAAATTAAGAAGCTGAAGGTGTTTTGATTCAGAAAAGAGAATTTAATCAGAACTATGCAAAAGGTTAGTTAATAAAATGGTAAATAGAATAATTAAAAATATTACACAATGATATAACATTCTTATTACACCTTGATATAATATTATTCCCACTGTGCTTTTGTATGATGATGATCGGCAGAGCTAACTAGCAGGCACGCACTGGAAGAGATTTAACCTGTGACACCACTGCTATTTCAGACCTCAGCCTTCCCCACAAAAGTTGAACAAGTATATTTATGTCAATTTTACTGTCAAAAAGAAGACTTGGATTTTTTAACATATGCTAACAGTAGCATATTATTAAATATACATATAGCTATTAATAGCTGAGTTCTCAAAATAGCAAGGATATCTTGAATACAGCTCATGGAATTATAGCTGGCACAGTTTTTTCCCCTATGCAGTATAATGTTGCAACTGGGCTAGGCTTGCTCATGTACACACTGTATATATATATATCTATATATATCTCCAAATTATAGCAAAGTATTTGCATTCCAGTAGGATTACTTGAACTATAAAGTATTATTCAAGGTGAAGAAGACTATCATACAGCCCATACAGACAATTCTAGGATGTATCTCTCCCTCCTTTTCCTTCTCAACTTCACATTTACAGTGGGACAAAACCACACACATGGACACTTACTGCAGATGTGCTGTAAATCAAGACCATGATTTGCTGTATCATCTGTGGGGAAGGAACTGTTTCTAGTTTTAGGTTTGAATAAATGGAGGGATCCCGGTGCAACCCATGAATGCTACTTTTATATTAATAAATGCCCTTTTGTTCTCATGAGAGTTTTAGCAATGGATCAGAGTTCAGACCCAAACCCTGTCACCTCACAGTATTGAACACTAAACAGATATTTACAGCTAACGCAGAGTACCTATCACTGGTGTCTGATGTGGCTGGCACATAGCACTAAGTCATTTATATCAGCACTCACGGGTTACTCAGAAATTTGGTTGCTCTGTGTTGGTACTGAAATTCACACATTTCCAACTGTCTGCTTTGAGTAAATCTTTTTTTCTTACTTCCCTTGGTGGATTTCCATCTTCTGCACAGGGAGCTATCGCTGCCTTTGGCAGAGAAGACATGTCAGAGGCATGGCCGGGAGAAGATACATGAATAAAAGGAAGCTTTCTGTGTTGATTTCAGCTCTTTGGGTCAGTGGTAGATGACCCAAGAAAAGGCTGCTCCAAACTATCACAGCAACTGAGGGAGTTGTAAATATTTTCACCCCAATCCCTCTTTCAGCTGCAAAGAAAGAGCTGGTTGGGCTTATAAAAAGAATGAAAACTGAAGTATGCTTAAGGAGGTTCAGCAAATCTTAGTTGAAGGAAAACTGCAAAAGTAGGACAGAAAGCTGTAGAGGTATTATCAAAAAGTGGCACTACCATGGTTGCACACTGATTTCTTTTTGATGAAGTAAAAACTTGGTTGATTGTGATGTCTGCAAAATAGTCAAACTCTCAGATTTGTTGTAAAAACAAGTGGAAATATTCCTGTATGCAATAGAAGCAACTACACCAGTTCTGATTTGAAGCTAAACACATATAGACATTTTCATAGAATGTACATGCTGGTTGCAGTTAGCAGTAGCAGTGACTCACGTACTGGCCCCCGTGGGAAGGCCATTGCATAGTTTTGTTAGGGGAGAAAACACAGGCCATATCTATGTTTGTGACAATTCCCAGCTGGCTTCCCTGCTAGTGACAGAAATAATTAACGTAAATAGATTTTTAGCTCTTGAATGCCTCCAACAGTATACTGCAATGAGAATACATTTCCAGAAAATAATACAATTTGTAATAACATTTTTATGTTTTATATGTGATTTATTACTACTTATTATTTATTATACCTTCTTCTATTGTGAATATATTTGCACTGAAATACTCTTTAGGGAAGGGTTGCCTCAAAGGGGAAAATGAAGTAACTGTGAAGTGACTGTTCCCAGCACAGAATATACCTATTACGTAGTCAGACTACATCTATTGCATTTCAATGTATAGCTCTATGATTTGGATTGTTTCCTAACCAGTTTCTAACTACGGAATTGACATGTTCAACGGCAGGGCTGTCTGCCAGCTGTGATGTACAATAAGGTAAAGATCTCTTCAGATTAAAAGTTTTCACCTGAAATCTTTGTGTGTGCAACGGATGTACTTGTTAAATCAGACTTCCCTGCATGAGCAGAGTAAATAGGTATAGTTAAATGGTTGCAAATGACTGACGGAGAGATGGTCAAGCAAATGCAAAATTATGGACTATTTCTCAGAATGTCACTCTGTATATATAGCCCATATAAGTGTGTATGAATACCCTTCATCATAGGAAGGATGATAAGTATGGCTTACTAAACTTTCAGCTGTATGACAGACCTGGTTTATGGTCTCCATCACAGAACGCTTTGCGATACCTTCACTTACGCAGCCACCTTTTTTGGTGCTGGAAAAGTACAGAGTGTTACGGTCTACGTGCTCTTTGACTGGTGATAATGAAAGAGTATATTGTGCTATCTATTCCTAACAAGCACTTAAAGGTGAAATAATTTATATATTGGCACCACTTTGCAACCAGAAGTTCAAGATAGGTAGCTCTGTTTAAATGAAGGGAAAAGAAATTCTTCCTAGAAAAGTTAAGAGTTCAGCAGTGGAAAGGCCAAGAAAACAGAGAAATCTGCTCTTTAACTGTCCTTGTCCATTACACAACAGACACTAAAAGGTACAGATTTATTTCTCTGAAAAATCTGACAGTTAAAAAGGATAATGTTGAGGCATTTGATATATATGGACAGGTTCACTAGTGTTCTCTGATCGCTTTCTGCCACTCTAGTAATGCAAACCAGCCATAAACCCAGCCAGATTTACGGCTGCTTTGTTTGCTAGAGCAATGAAAAAGCGGCCAGGGTGTCCTGGTGAAAATGGCCCATATGCTGCGGCCTAGATTCTCAACAATAGGAACCTAAATCCACATTTAGGTGATTAAATAAGTGGCCTGCTTTTCTGAAGTGCTGAGCCTACTTATGTCCCACTGAGCCATTAAAGAAGAAACTTGAGTTTCTTCTTTTCTGATGTGCGAGACTCCACCTGCAGCAGCTGTGGTGTCAGGCTACACCTGGGGAATGAGCCACACAAGGTGACTGTTTTGAAGATGGGGCTTGTAGATGGCATCTGGTATGTGATATGAAGAGCAAAGAATGCCCTGTAGTGTTTGGCAAAGAACTGGATCAGGTGTACCCCTACACCCAGGGATGTGCGGAGAAGAGCCGATTAGGTGACATGCACTCAGCACTCGAGACGTGATAGTCCTGATTCAATGCTCAGCAGCCTGGAAAATCAGAATGTGCCTGTGTGAACCTAAAAATGGATTTACAAGAGTAATTAATCCTAATGGAAAATACATACGTTAACAGCAAATTGTCACTCCTTGAAAGTTGGACAAGAAAATGCAACACTACATCAACATGTCTTTGCTTCTACTGTGCGTGTTTTCCAGTTATGCTCCTCATTGTGTTGATTTCTGCAAGGCTGACAAGGATTTCTCTTGATTCTAGTTAAAGCATGAAAGCTACACCTTACTTAACAGACAAAGAAAGACATGGACGTTGCAAATGCAGAGAAAAACATAGATTGGATTTTGGACCTCTTCCAAATTTGAAAGCCAACCTTCAGGCAGGGGATGTAGAAGGGATAAAAACAAAGTAAAAACAAAACAAAAGCAAAGAACATGGCAGTGGTGCTCCTTTAAAGTGATTAACTATTTTTAAACCCTTTACTTTGGGAGTGTAATGCACTGTGGTATTAGCTTTGGGGCCAAAACAGAAAGTTGGAGGCAGAGCTGGTTCTGAAACAGATTTCTTACAGCCAGATCAGAAAGATTTGTCGCAATATGAACTTCTTGCGCTATTGAACTTTTCCTCCTATGCATTTAAAGGACCAGATTTGAAACTTGTTCAGATCGGTACAGAACGACAGACTTCATCTGAGTGCAGTTTATTTACGTCAGCTGAATATATGATTTTCTCTGCTAATTTTTCTGGTTTGCATCAGTGACAATGGACCGATGATCCAAACATTTTAGAGTTAAAGAAATGCAGCCTACATAGGGAGCTTAATTTTGCAGCCAGTCTTCTGCTATAAGCAGAAGGCAGAGGATGTTAATTTTCTATGGATTTCTGAGGGAAGGCAGAATTTTTGGTTCCTTTCCATTTAAAACTCCTTTCTAATTTTCAAAATCATAGAATAATTTTTAACTGAAAAAGGAATGTGACCTCTTGATTTGCCAAAATGCACAGTAAATAAGGAGGAAAACATAAGCACAAAACACTATAGCTGTAAATTCTAGATTTCAAGTATTTCCTTTAGCTATGATTGTTCAAATAAATCAAATGGTAATGTTTAATCTTACTACTATAATCTGATAGACTGTAACTTAAAAACTGAGTTTATCACACTATAGCCTGTCACTGAAGCAAAATCTAGTATGCTTGTTCTAATTCAGGAGGTTAAGATAAGGGCCACAATGTTTGTTGAAACAAATGCATTACAAAATTGAAATGATTCTCCACTGAAAATTTCCTGGAGCCATTTTTATGCTTAGCTGAGAAATTACAAAAAAGAATGAGAAGAAACATCAACTTGTAAATGGAGAAGAGCACAGTCAATCTTAAATTGAACAGATCTTAAAAAAAACAACCAAAAAAACCCTAAACCGACATCCCCACCTCAAACAAACCCCTCACCCAGTCTCTTCTTTCACATGCTTTGAAATGTAGTGTTCATCAGCAGCTAAGTCTCAAATGCTTCCCTTTAAAATATCTGGTCTGGGAAGCATGGATCTAAAATATTTTATCAGCTTCTGTTAGAGCCAAGAATCGCCTTTAGTACCTTTGCTTCGAAGACAGAGCGATATCAGAGCGAGGGGCAGGGGAGGCAAACATGTGGCTGTTCCGCATGCGCTCAGTCCCCTTACAGAGCATCCTCTGGGGCATTTTTCCATACGGTTCCTAACCTTAAGCCAGCCTTTCCAAAGGCTTTCATCTGTAGCAGAATGGGGTATCATAAAATGTGTGTTCACCCTCAGGAGACATGGCAAAGGTTACTAGGCATTATTGACCTGCAGTGTAATAATGTCCCTCAAGACTAACCTTTAAAGCTTTCAGTTCTGAGCAAGTAAGACTAGCTGGATCTTTTCTGTGTCTCTGGGAATATTATAACTTTTCATAAAGCTATGTATAAAGAATACTGAAAAAGGGCAAGAGGAAATTGCCACCTTCTCTGAGGCAGGCCTGCAAGGCACACATGTACTCGGCTTACACAAATCTCTCCTCTTTGGTAAGCTGATTGGTCAGACTGGTATTGCCAACATCAATACGATTTTGACACTGGTAGGAGGAACAATCTGTCTGTATAATATCTTCATCCTTTCATTTCAATAAATAGAATGAGGGTTAACATACAGCTTTACTGGATCCATAGTTGGTGTACATTGGCTAGCTACTTCGAATTTGATGGAGCAAAAAACTTTACATTAGTTGAAATATGGCCTTTAGTTTAGATTACAGGAACAATTTCCTGCATTACTAAAGGCCTTTTGAAAATAACAATGTCCATTATTTTGCAAAATTAGGGAAATACAAAATTTTCATAAGGTGCAGCAGATTACAAGACCTATCTTGTTTTCTACGGAGGTATATTTTTCAGGCCAGAGTTGCCTAATAAGTGGTCTAATGACCTTCAGCTCAGTTTAAAAAATAGACAAGCAGGGTTTTAATTTTAAAATGAGACAAGGCTTGTAGCAGATTTTTTCAAGAACATCTAAACCATTTAGAATCACAGCTGATGGAAATTTTCCATTTTGAATAGCCTGTTCTTGTGGTTTCACAGACATGGATCAGGGTACATATGACAGAGGAGGGCTACTGGGAAGGGCAAATTTATTCTAGTACTTTCTTCCTACAATGCCAGTGGAATTTATTCAATTATAAAGCAGAAACTGGATGCCTCTTTATACTCTTGTGTCTTTCAGTGATATTGACATTTACAACATGTGCTGAAGTTGCTTTTCACATCAACCATCAACTGTTTTACCAGGTAGTGTACCAACTCAGAACATTACTCATAAAAACAAAATCCTTTAGGTATTTTATACCTAGAATGTTTTACAGAATATGCTTTAGGTGTCCTTGATGTAGCTGGAAATTATATCTACAGCAGCTTAAGAAAGACCTGTCTACTTTTTGGTTTTCCATGTCAACATTTCAAAAAATCTGGGGAAAAATGATCCGCAGAAAACCAGAATCAGATTCAAAAAAGAGAATAATATTTATAATAAACCCAGTAGTGCCTGTCAAAATCTTTTCCAAATTTGATCAGAAATACTTGACCTTGCAGAGAATTCAAAGTTAACGCTAACTACACAGAACAAGAAGAGAAGGGTTTTTCATAGAGAACACTTGAGTACAGTTCTATTTCATTAAAACTTCACCTTATGCTTTAGCACATTTTAACTATCAGAAATGTCAGGAAATAAATCTGTACCTTAAACTATGTGATATATTGGAAAGAGCTTGGTAATTTCCATCAGGTTCCTAATAGACAAATATCAGTATCATGAAACTGCTACCTATTAGAAAATCCAAGGAATGAAAAATGCATGGGAGCGATTCCCTTAAAATTTTCCATCAGAAGACTGGCTGTAGTAAAGAGCTCCTGTAAGGATATCTCCTGGTGGAGAGCAGCACTGTATGCATACTGATGGCTCAGTGGCACACAGTACTTTAAAATTGTAGTTTAGGAATCACAGTTTCACACTCAGATATTACTTTAGCAAACTGCATTTTTCTCCTTTTCCATTTCTTTCTAAATATTTTGTTGTTGTTGTTGTTTTTTTTTAGCCCATGCATTATTTAAGTAAATAGTGTAAAGGAATTTTTTATGGTTGTTAAACTGTTCAAATCTGTATTGCTAACATATTTCTTCTTCCACTGGTCTGTTTCTATAAATTCCAGTCATAACAAATACTTCTTCACTCAAAGCTAAACCTCTTTCTTACTAACTGATTTAGATGAGTTGATTTTTTTGGGAGGATGAAACCCCAACCTTTCCATAACTGCAAATCTGGAGCACTAATAATACATCTTCCCTCTTTGAGACCATCAGCTTCTAGGTGAGGTCTTTTAATTTGGCAACATTAGAAAGGTAAAGGTATTATGATGTGATGAGATCTGGTTATAATTCCTTTTAGCCTGAGACTCTCCGGTCTGGTGAGTCTCAAGTTTTGAAATGAAAGATAGCAAAAGAACCCAACAAAACCATCACCACTACCAAAAGCAAACAGGAAAGATATTGAAACTAACAAGTGCAATAAACATTGCATTGGACATCAGTTACCACTGAGTACCACTAAACAGGTAATTTTCAGCAGGCTAGCAGCTAGATTACCTACCTAAGTGAATATAGGTTATAAAGCCAGAAAGCCTTGTTATGTCAATTTTCTTGCTGGCAATGCAATCATGTTGAATACCTTTCTCCCCTAAGATCGTTAACACTGTTAGGGAAAGAGCCATTTTCTTATTACCAAAACCCAGCATCCAAGGCTAATGCTTCAATAACACTAAAAACTCTCCTCGCTTTCTGTACATATTGATGTTTCTGTCATTGCAAAGGGAGCGATTTTATCAGCTGAGTTAGAGATGGCCCAACATTCTCTTGTGAACGAACTTTCTTATTATGGTTAAGCAAACTCCAAGTCAGTTCAGAAATCAGTCCATTAGCTGCAAAGTTGTGGAAGGGAAGAATTCTCAATAGGAACTGACATCTGCCTTTTAAGATAGAAACTGGGGAACACTCCTGAATGTAATTGGTAAGGAAACAGCAGTCTGCAGTCTCAGTTCCTTGAGAAATTTTCAGCAGCAGAGCAAGACTTGTAGAGTGCTTTTTCTTACCTTTTGGTGGCTGGAAACATGGCCTAGCCACTGCACATGGTCACTCAAAAACTCACAGTTAGCTTGCCATCAATGCACAAGTGTGTCCTGCTCGTTATTGCTGCTGCTTAACTTTTATTTTATCTTTGACAATTATGCTAGGATGGCCTCCAGCCCAGCTCCCAAACCTATATAGTGGCACTCTCTGCAAAGCTAAAAGCATGGCCTCTGCCACTTCTCCAGTTAGGTCCATTGGTCAGGAGGTGACTAATAAAGTACCAAGATATTCCTCTGGTTTGCATCGCTCCCTGCAGGTGAGTGAGTTATTTCCAAAAGATTTCCAGATTTTAGACAGCATACTGAAAAATATCTGGCCTTGCAGGTCCAGTGTAAGCCCCAAGCACTCTTCTGTGGAAACCACCTCTCTGTTTGGCTAAGGCAGTTAAGCAACTACCCTGTCGCATGTCATGGAGATGTCAAATTATTGTCCACGTGAAAACTGGTCGGCCCAAACCAGACTCCTCACATCCCACCCCACAAACTCATGCTCAAAAAAAGTGTTAAGAGGTGAGGAATGCAAATCTGAATCCCCTTGTTATGGACGGTCCTGGCTCACAGGCATCAACGTGAAAGAAAACTAGGAGTTTACCCCTTTGGATTTGTATGTTTGACTGGCCAATTCCTTCCCAAGGTGACGGTATGAGCTTTTGAATCATACTTCTAAGGCACTTGATTCTCTCATATTATAGAGGGAGCACAGCTCATAGCTCTGGATTTTGGATGATACTTATGGGGATGGGTTCTTTAAAACAGGCATTGTGCTGTCTAACATAGATATATCAAAGTTTTTTGGTCAGGCCCTTGGGGAACCAAAGGCTTAGGTATCTTTGACTTTAGTTGTCAATCAAAGTCAGTAGGAAGCACATTTAAGCCTGGAACAAATACCACTGTGGCACTTCGATGCTAAACCTGCACACAGGTTCTGATTCTATCATTACTGAAGCAAAACGGAGTACGCTATCTGTTAAAGACTTCTCCCCAAAAAGCTCAGAAGTTGGAGGAGTACTTTCTTCCTTCTTCTCATAGCTTCATCTGGTTCCGTCAAAAATTCATGAGTGAGAGGCACCCTTGTGGGAGATGCGTTCTGCAGGATAACACCTCTTTTTCAGTTTATCATTATGTGAATATACACAGCAAATGCATTTCGCTTCTATAGCATACCATTTTTAGAGTTTGACTTTTTGCCTGTTTCATCATATCCCTGCTATGAACGGACGGGAAAAATGTGTGCTCTCCAAAGAAGGGTGTGGTGATGCCTTTGACCTATGATTTCCAGGGCCTATAATTTGAGAAACTTTGGAATATGGAATATTCATACACCATTCCTGTGTTGTTCCTAGACAAAGCTTCTCTTTAATGTTTGATGATGCAATTTCCAAATAGTCTTTTAGTGGAAGACAGTTGGTGTTTGGATCTAATTTCATATAAAGAATAAGGGGTCAGAGTGCTTGTACTGGAGTTTGTTCCATGTCCACCCAAAGAAAATTAACCCCTTTTTTCCTGCTAAGGTTCTCTGTAGAGTCTCTGTATCTCATCACAAGTATATATTGTAGATAATCTAGTCTCTTCCTTGGTGAAAGATAATATATAAATGCAGCATTTTTATTACAATCATAGCATGTATTTTTAAAAAGCACCGTACTAAGATACATAAGTGCAAAATCATTATTACAACAGAAACATATATTTTTAACGAGCCCTGAAGCCAATGTAACAACAATTACTGATGTAATTCACTACCATAATGCAGTAATTTATTTATCATAATAAATTATCTCAGAATTAGAAAATAAAATATTACTTTAGCTACAGTCTGTCAGAGGGGGCAGGTTTAAGCATTCTGCTTTATATGAGACTTTTGAACAGACAAATCAGGCAATTTTATATTAGATAATTAAAGGCCTTTTGAAAGCCAGCCGCATTTGGAAGAAAGAAAAGAAAATGTAATTCCCAACGGAGATGAGAATCCAACTTCCTCTTTAGGAAAAAAAAAAAAAAAAAGAAGTCTAAACCAGAAAGAAATAGTTTTTTTTTTCTTTTTTCTTTTAGGTGAAGAAAAAACAAGTGTAGATCCCAGATTCTAAGGACTAACTTATAAAAAGCCCCTCAGACTGACCTCCAGTATTTTGGAAGAAAGCCCAGTGTGTAATGAGGGAGTAAGAGAAAGAGAAAGACGGAAAAAGCAAGGGTGTTGTTTTTTTTTTTTTGTATGCTTATGGTGCCTTCAGGGACTTTATCTGGGTACGCTGGGTAAACAACACAATGGAATTATACCGGTAGTCTCTCCCTTGCCACATGTTTAAATTATGCAACAAATGTTTGATTGGTGGTTTCTTTGTACTGAATAATGCCTGATCACTTCATCCCTCTGGTAAAAGAGAACATTACTTAAAGGGAAGTGAGTTAGAAAATAAAACAACAGCACACAAAAATTTGGCAGCAAAATCACTGTGAGAGATTGAAGCATGCTCTCTAATATAAGCAGGCAACCCTGAGAATCGGAAGCAAAAGATTTCAGATAGCTTGGGAATTTGGCTGCCTCTGTGGCAGATACAGTAAACAGCTTCAGAAATGATTGTGTATTTCTGCTAATCACTTAGGCCATAAGATAACAGCTAAGTTGACATTTTGTGTGCAAGAAGTGAAACTGCTTACTCCTGTTCCCTATTTTCTGTCATTTTTGCAGAACAGTGACTGTCAGCAGTGCACCCTGAGTGCAATAACATTACGGCACATTGGCAAAAAGACAACCTTGAGACTTATGTGCCCCCAAATGCAAGTCCTGCCTGAAATTCTTTCGTGTTTTAAAATGATAAATGTGACTATCTTCTCTGTGCATCATCTAGTAAGAATGCAAAGAGTGCAAAAAAACCTGGTAGTCGAAGGTTACTTGGGCCTTCCTTTTTTAGAAATATGCCCAGCGCTTGCTCTTTAGCTGGCTTTCTTATCGCACCTCAATATGTAGTTCCATCACTGCTGTTTAGTGGTAATTTCATGACTCGGTGTTAGAACTGGCTTTGGTATTAGAACTGATTTAAAACATTTCTCCCTCCTCTTCATCCACAGATGCACATTTCTGTTTACATCCAGTTTATTGCACCACAACTTTGCTGATAAAATTATTGAGACCACACTGTAATTTTCATTAATGATATAATCCTTGTTAAAAACAGCTCCCTTTTTGGGGAGATAGAAGTAGTGTTATAACTAAAGATGTGAAGAACCATTAATCCAGAGGTCAGATAAAAGTTTGCTCTTCACCAGGTGATGTAAAAACTCACTCCCCTAGATAGGGCATAATCGTTCCAGACCTTGGTCTTAGACATTCAGAAAAGGACTTCTTTCTTCCTGTGCACCCTTCCTTTTTCTTTATTAACAAATGCAGCAAGACTGAAATGATCTATTCATGGCTTGAAGGTAATATCACTCATAGTCTGTAATATTTTCTTCTGAAATTATGCTCTTTCTAAAGTTACAATTAGATTTAAAGCACTGAATCTATCACAAGTATCACTTCACTCTAGAAAAAGAAACGAAATGTTGAAAATTGCCTGCCCAACCTGTATTTCACATTTCTGCCTGCACATAAATAGATGCTCACAGTTATTACCTTGATTAATTTTACAGGCAAATGTGTGATTTTAATGCTGAAGAGAGGCTGCAGATGATCTTTAGCCACCCAGTCTACCTGTCTCAGTGGTGAACATCCATAGCCTCTTTGGAAGAAGCACACCTAAAATAGGAACAGGTTTGTGTGGAAATCCTGACAGTCCACCCTTTCCCTAGTGAAGTTATAGAGATTTTGAGAAGGGGTGGGGGGAAAGATTCTCTTGAAATCTTGCTGAATGCTTCCATCAATGATACGGAAAGTGTCAAATCACATAAGGAGTAAATATGGAAAGTATATTCAATTCAAGCATTTTGGAAAGCAGAGAAAGAAAATACCTAGAGACATGAGAAATAAGCTATATGGTGATAAAGGAGAGTAGAGGTGGATGTTTCCATAGGAACCAAGAGAAAAGAGATTTGTCTGTGTTCAGAATCACTTGCATGACATTTAGAAAGGGGTCAGCAAGTTTCTTGGTACAATTTTTCCTTTTTCCTTTTGAAAACTCTTTAGATATTTGGAAAGTAAAAAGAGTTTGGAAGGTGGGCAGGACTCAAGACTAGGGTTACTGCAAAGTTAATGCTGCCTAATTTACATAAGGTCTTCTATGATATCAAGCATTTTTAAGTGCTAATAAATGCATGTGTGTATAAGGAGCTGATGAGTACTAACTAGGCTATATGTGTCTTCTTTGGATTGTTGGGTCTGTGTGATATGGAACCTAACACTTTTCTCCTTCTACAGAATCATAGAATAGAATTGTTTAGGTTGGAAAAGACCTTTAAGATCATTGAGTCCAACCGTTAACCTAACACTGCCAAGTCCACCACTAAACCATTCCCTAAACACCACATCTACACACCTTTTACATACCTCCAGGGATGGGGACTCAACCGCTTCCCTAGGCAGCCTGGTCCAATGTTTGACAACCCTTCCAGTGAAGAATTTTTTCCTAATATCCAATCTAAACCTCCCCTGGTGAAACTTGAGACTGTTTCCTCTCGTCCTATCGCTTGCTACTTGGGAGAAGAGACCGACACCCACCTCGCTACAACCTCCTTTCAGGGAGTTGTAGAGAGCGATGAGGTCTCCCCTCAGCCTCCTTTTCTCCAGGCTAAACAACCCCAGTTCCCTCAGCCGCTCCTCATAGGACTTGTACTCTAGACCCTTCACCAGCCTCGTTGCCCTTCTCTGGACACGCTCCAGCACCTCAATGTCTTTCTTGTAGTGAGGGGCCCAAAACTGAACACAGTATTCGAGGTGCGGCCTCACCAGTGCCGAGTACAGGGGCACGATCACTTCCCTACTCCTGCTGGCCACACTATTTCTGATACAGGCCAGGATGCCATTGGCCTTCTTGGCCACCTGGGCACACTGCCGGCTCATGTTCAGCCGGCTGTCAACCAGCACCCCCAGGTCCTTTTCCAACAGGCAGCTTTCCAGCCACTCTTCCCCAAGCCTGTAGCGCTGCATGGGGTTGTTGTGGCCGAAGTGCAGGACCCAGCACTTGGCCTTGTTGAACCTCATACAGTTGGCCTGGGCCCATCGATCCAGCCTGTCCAGGTCCCTCTGCAGAGCCTTCCTACCCTCAAGCAGACCGTATGATGAGAAAGCAAGTAAATCTTACCAAAACCAGAACCGGACAGAGGAAATATTACTATTTATATGTACCTAGATGTACCGACTAAAAGCTTTTTTTCCTATAAGGGGACACATGTCCAGGCAGAAAAATGTAATTTGTTTAGAGAACAGAACCAAAATACTTCCAAAGCCCAGATATTCCCAGAGAAGGAACTATGTGAGATGTGTCATACTGAAAGAGATCTGGGGCTGAAAGCAGGCAAATAGCTAGGTAGGAGTTAGCAATGCATTGCAGTGGCAATAAAAACCAATGTGATCTTGTGTAGTAAACCAATGGAACAATCATTCTGCACAGCAGCATTGTTATTGTACCTCTCTGGTCAGATCACACCTGGACTATTGCCTTCAGTTCTACCACCTACAGCAAGGTTACAATACATACAGGGTTACAATGATGGAAGGAGGGAGTTAAAGATGAGGAACAGTTAAAAGGTCCCTACCATTTTACTTAGCCAAACAGCAAATATGGAAATGGATGAGGTGATATATGACAAATATAATTATGAAACAGGGTGAGGAAATGATCCAAACTTAGAATGACATTATGGTTAAATAAATATAGGCTGCATATAAAAACAGTGTATTTTTTTAATGGAAGTATTTTCCCCATGGGATTGCCATCATTTTTACAGCATGCTTGGGGAAAACACTGGAGAGCATACGTCAGAGAGCAATCATGCACTAGCAGTTATAAGAATGCATTTATCATGTCTTTCTCATTATCATTATTATTCTATGAATCATATTCTGTTAAAAATAAGAGGGAGGGGAATAGTGAGTTGCAGGAAAGAGGGAAAGGTGCAGTTATATGCTCCTCATCAGGTTTGTAAATGATTGCAAGAGTTAATTTCTTTGTTATCAGCAATAAAAGGAAAAATATGGAACACAAAATGTGAGGTAAAGGTCAGTGGGAAGTACTGACGCTGAGTGCTCAGCGTTCTGCCATGAAATCATAGTAGCTTTATCAGGTGACATTGAATGGGACATCTCTTCAAGGAAATGCATTTTCCAGAAGTCTGGACTTATGTTCCCTACAGCTTGAATATCTGTAGACTCCAGAGATGAGGTTGCTGGTAATGCTGCTTTCTTAAGGCCACACATCAAAGAAAAGCTTTGCCTTGAGTTAACATTAAAAGTTAGGGTGAAGAAATACACGAGACAGCCAGACTGTCCGGTTTGGAGTCCCTCCAAACCAGCGGTGGCATGAACATGGCCGGGCAGAAGCCAGCTGAAAGCCTGGATTAATCAGGGGAGTTTGTTACCTTTTTCATTTCCATATAAACCAGCAGCTGCTAGCCTTGTTAAAACGGGTTTCAAACTTTCTTGACAAACTCAGATATAGTCTCAGGGCCGTTATTCTTTCACCATCATGGAGATTATTGTTGTTCTCTCAACCCATACTAGGATCTTGAAAATGACACACTACAGTGTGTTGGAAAGTCAGTCATGTAAAAAGTCAAGAAATAAGCTAGTAAAGAAAATCCACGTTACCCTTACTGGCTTTGCCAGTTGGTTTAAATGAGAATGATAGAGTTATGTTTCCTTCACTGGCACTGTAGTCCTTTCTTTAGTTTTCTATAAGCCTGTTGTGGAAGGCAGAATTTAAATGTCATGGATCATTGCCAACAGAAAAAAGAAACTTTTCTTGGGTGGGGGCAGAGAATGTCAATAGCTTGTTTGAGCCTCAGATTCATTTTGCAGACACGCAACTCAATTCAAGGAGATTTGGTAGGATGAGATAAACAAGTGTTGACAAAATGTAGAAAAGAAACAGACTTTCACATACTTATTGAAGGTAGGTAAGCTGCTTCTCTGAAAGGGAACACTTTAGAGGCTGACCTCATGCCAGGCTTAAGCTGCAGATTGTTATGTAGCTTGTCTGTGTTTCATTCCTTTCCTTGGGTTAGGCGTGGTTTCTCATCCTTCCCAAATGAAAGGCGGGAGGGCAGAAAAAGGAGGGGAGGGAACGACGTCTTTTTCTCCAGTTTTGATGGTATCAGAAAGAGGTGATCCAAGTGTAGCACCATCACTGATTTATGTGAAAGCTATCCATACACAAGTCAAGACAGTCTGAAAATATATCTAAAGGAAAGCCCTTGATGTTAATGCTGCACATTAAGTGGAAAATTCAGCTTTCAAACATTTTTTAGTGTACAGTTCTCTTTTACTTTTCTGCCAAGACATCCATACAAAGTTCTGTGCTTCTAGGCTAAAAAAGAGTGCTTTACTAAAAGAGACTGAACGATGCAGCTCTCTGAGCTATTTTACTCCCTGATTTGGTAAATAGATTTTAATGGGATAATTTACATTATTAAAACCAATCACTCCATTAAAGTATTTGTCTGAAATAGGGTCCTATGCATTACTGAGATCATCTTTTCCTGAACAGGAAACAAGATTAGGGCTTTGCAGACAGAATTATCAGTTCTGATTGGGTGGATTTGATGTAATAGTCCTTTCTCATTTTGAATTTGCTTAGTTTAAAGTTAGATTCTCTTCTTGGATTTGTCATCTTTCACAAACTTTTCTGCATACTTACTACCTATGGAATCTCTACATAGGTACTAGTGCAGACTATTAGTTAACCTTCATTTTGAAATAACTTTTCCCATGTAGATTGAGTCAGGTTTTGACCAGTGTGACTGCAGAATAACTCAGTTCAGCTCAGTGATACTAATCTAGTGGGTTTGTATTAATGTAAATGACAGTGGGATTTGTCTTCCCAAGTGGGATCACAACTGGGAAAGGTTGCTCCATCTATGTGGGTTTTCTGCTTTTATTAAGGCCAGTACGGCACTGGTAACGCATAGGTTGAATGAAGGTAACCTGTCAGGGAATAGAAAAAAGGATAGAAGTAACTTTTAATGCAATGCATACATCCTGTGCACAGTTTCTCATTGTATAGATTTTTGTATCCTTAGTTAAGCCCAAATATTAAAAAAACTAAGGACAGGATCTATCGGTAGACTAATATGAAAAACTCTACCTAAACTGTGAAGTATCTATGGCAAGTAAACATGAAAATTAAGTGATTGAATGAAGAGATAGTTTCTTATATATGTTCGAAGTCTTTTGTGTACACAGATGCCCATCTGCATGTGCTGCTTGCTATAGGAAATATGTTAAGTGTGTGTGTGAGAATCTGTATACGACCCAACTTCTTCAAAATGAAACTCTCCATGTGTAGCTATTGTGTTTCCCAAAGGATCAGCTGTTGGGGTTTCTTAAATCCTCTTCAGAGTAGCAACATAATTCAATCCAAACACTAATTCTCATGAATGGTTCTCACTATATATTATGTTGTATTAAAACCGTTTTAGCCTCTGTCTGGGAAATAGTAATATCCTGAGACCTATTTCTATGTAGATTTTTCCATATGTTTTTGACCCAAGCAAACTAAAATGGAGAGAGGAGAAAAAAATGGTGCAAGGCTTAACCTTCTGTCTGTGATTTACGTTGTCTGATGAAAACGGTACAAAAATGCTGACTGTACTCTATATGCAATAAAAAACTCCATGCTGACACAGTGCTAGAGAAGAAAGGTGAAACAATTTCAGTCATCATGTTAATAAACCCCTTAAATTAATTATGTCTGTAAGTTCTCATTTAAAACTTTCTTAAGAAAATGAGTGGAAATGTAACTAAGCAAACAAGTATCATGATTCTTCTAGCGGTAGGCTGGACCAAAGATAATTCAACATTGCATGTGGTCCATAACTGAAGCTGGGATGAAGGAAGTTGAAGTACTGCTCAATGAACCCTAGGATACCCAGTGACTACCCTGTGTTTGGATCCCAGAGCCATCCATGCCCTTAGGCAAGCCTTGAACCAGGCTTTTGTGGCATAAGGATCAAAAATAATCAGGGTGAAATCCATAAACCAACTCTAGGGCAAAATAAATGTCATCAGGAAAAAGAATCAGGATCATCACGTTCATAGGCAAAGAGTTTGCACACCGTTTTCCTTATTCATTGGCCAGTAAAGACAATGTCAAAAGATTATGTTTCCATTTACTTTGACAACAAACACATTTAATCTATAGTTATTGAAGCTGGTTATTTCAATATCAATTTATTAGCAGCATTAACACAAATGCTTATTATTTTTAAATGCGAAGCAATGTCTTTGTCACTAATTTTAGAACTAATTTTAATTTGAACTTGACATTAATATAAATATGACAATGCCACTTTTCCACTATGTATTGCCATCAAGTATTTTTATTTTCTCATGGGAACTGACAGAATATGATTCATAATGACAATATTAATATAAGCCTACGAATAACAATAAGGATTTATAATAATATTAACATACATAACATCATTTGTAGTGAATCTGTCGACATTAATAACAGATTTTTTTTCCCTATGTGGTATACATTTTCATGTGTCTATAAATGTCTTCATTAATATACATTTATGATTACTATTAAGCTTATGCATAGTCTCTTTTATGATGCAAATAAGGGTTATAACATACACTCAAAGACAATGACTCTCCATACATCACTTGTATCTTCAGTAAGTCCTATAAAAAGCAAGTAGGTTAAAAACTCAACCCCATTAATTAAAATTGGTTTGCGTTCTTGAACTAAAAATGTTCATAGTAGAGGATGTCTATGAAGCTATTAATTACCTAGCTCTATTTATTTATATAAAATCTCTCACAAAAAACTATGCCAAAAATGTATTTTTCAGAACTGACAAAAAATAATGAAAAGAAAGAAATTTACAGCTTGGAATGAAAGTTTTATCTCTACACACATCCTGGTACAATTGGGAACAATAAGACAGTCACAAAGGTGGTTCTACATGATGCATAGTTGTTGGAGGACATATGGTACATTTCATTCTTAACTGAGACTTTTTCTATCCTTTTAGTGCTTTATGTTAGAATCTTAACAAGATTTGTTAGTCCAGCTTGTTTTCTTTAAAGTACAGTTGCTGAAAAAAACCAAGGAGGAAAACTAGTGTCACAGCCATCTGTGAAAAGCGCCAGAGCAATAAATGTGTTGAATTGTGATGAGATCTACACCAGTAACGATGAAGGTCTCTGGGGAAATTTTCATATGCTGTTGATCTTCCACTGAACTGGACCATCGAACACATCATAACATTACATGGAAATAAAGCCTTTTTGCTCCGTCTTCTTTAGCTGTGTTTAAGAAGAAAA
Source organism: Aptenodytes patagonicus (assembly GCF_965638725.1). Taxonomy (NCBI): domain Eukaryota; kingdom Metazoa; phylum Chordata; class Aves; order Sphenisciformes; family Spheniscidae; genus Aptenodytes; species Aptenodytes patagonicus. The sequence continues at coordinate 50,583,605 of NC_134950.1, read as the reverse complement.
GCTCATCTGAACAGATTAGTAAATAAACTATCTCAAGATGAGGATGTGAGTGACATCTTTTAGCCCCAAACAGTTTCTAAATTATCCTTCTGTTCTTGTGAGAGTACAATTAGATTAAATAGTACTTATTGTCCAGGTTGAGATAAAAAGCTACCTGGAAGTGAAGGCTTTGATTCAAAAAGCTACTTCAGAATGTCTATAGGCAACTCATACATTTGTACTGAAACTTCACTTGGGAGCTTTCCTGAGCATCCCCCCTGAATGGGGATGTAAGCTAGTTGCTGAAATCCACACAGGTCAGTAATACAGTCACACTTAATGCAGAAATCCTGAGGCTCAATACCATACTCCTTTCTGTAGCCTGTGTCATCACTCATTAGCAGATATATCTTGTCATGTATGATTAAAAAATGTATTAATTAAAACTTCTGTGTCAAAAGGTTAACTATATGATTTATGCTATTTGATTATGAGTGCCTTCAGAGAAATGTTAGGTTGGATTCCTGTTTACACCAGAAGACATGTTCCTTTTTAACTCAGAAAGATGAGTTTTACTAAGAGAAAAGAGGAAGGACAGGCTGGGAGAATACTGCTTTTTCTCAGAAATGGCTTCAAGGACCCTTTGCAGGTAAGCTTGTGTTGGGATGGGCAGGGGGAACCTCGCTCTGGGAACTGGCCTGGCAGTATTGTTGCATATAGGGTGCAAGGAGGGACCATGGAGAACAACTGCTGCTTCTGGAAAGGGCTTCCCAGCCCTGCACTCCAGTGCTCCAGGCCACAGGATGACACAACCTGTCTCTCCCCTTTGGTTGCAGCCATCATAGCCAAGTTCAATGGCCAAGTAACACAGCCAGGTTCTGGCAGGAGTAAAGTTGGGAGTGGGATCATTTCCCACTCCTCCTGCTCCATCTGCTGTTTAAACGGTGGTTTATGTGTCAATGAGTGGCTTTCATGCCAGGGCCAAATGTGGACAACTGCGATTCAGTTGTCGGAAATGCTGTATGCGATTATTACTATGGATGGTTGCTGTCACAGCTGTGAATACCATAGTACAAGGTACTGTTTCAGCAGTTACACAAAAAAACAACTGCTAGAAGCAAAATTAATCAACATGCTTAAAAATTTTCCCAAGAAATGGCACTCATTAGTGGCTTTGGTTTTGTTCCTTTGGGGCCCGCATAGCAAACTAATGGGACCATCAGTGTTTCACTTGGGTTAGGATACAGTCTACCACATAATTTTAGATAAAGCTTGGCTATATTTCATGTACTCTGTTGTATTTAGGTTCCTTGTTCTCTTGGTTCTGTGCACAAGATCTCTGGAGGGCAGAATCAACATGGAATTGACTAGAGTTATGATTCGGGTCCTGGTCAGTTCTTATTATTTCAGCCGGGTTGAGTGGTGTGTTTGCTATCACTCAAGATCTTGAGAGCTGAATCACACCAGGTGAACCCTGGAAGCAATCAATAAGAGTCCCATGTAGACAATGTCTTTCTTTCCTGTTTATTATTTTAAAACTATGTGAAAGAAAAGCTAAAAGGAAAAGCAGCTAGGGAAGGAAAGCATATTGAGCTGGCAAAGTTGGATGGAAATAATTTTTTTAGGCACATAGGTGCAAAAGATATTTCATCTTTATTTTTCTGAATTACAGTTTTGGTCATTGGTATATGGGTTATACTCCTTCCATTAGAGTCCTGAGTTGGTTTCAGGACTCTACATGCTGGATTTGCTACTGGAGTGCGAGTTGAGGCTAACAGCTAAGGAAAACAATCTTTTTTTATGCTCTAGGAAAGATATCTCAAGCAAATCTGTCTGAAAATTTATTGACCTAAGCTGTTTGTTTTCAAATATTCAGAGAAAAATCCAAGAACCACCCCCCAAACCTTCCTCAGAGCAGTGTTTAAGAGTCCTGCTTTAAATTCACAAAAAAGACTGAAAAGCTCAATAGAAACCCTTAATTAATGCATGTTCTGTCACATAGAATACAAATAGTGAAAAGTGTTGGGTATGAAGTAGTATGCAGAATATTAGATTAAACTCTTCATTTGTAGGTTTTCATAGGTATGGAAGACTTGTTTCTGCAACAGGCATTTTGTGGTTGAATTTCTGTGTTTTATTTTTGTTTACGATGCAAACTCTCCTATTATATAGTAAGAGTCATGAATTCAGTTAAAAAAAATGATTGAATTTATTTTCTAAATCCATACTGATAGATTTATTCATAGGATAATGGAAATTTGCTATATCTCTATTATATAGCAATACTGTACAAATCTTTGATTAGATGTTTTTAAACTCTATTATTTTTTCATTTGTTCAAAATGCCATTTTGACACCATCTATTATACCACTGTAAATGTTATGTGTGTAGATATTTTCAGAACATTTGGAAGTAATTTACTGATCAATGTTTGATTATTCTTGCTTTTTAACGAACAACTAAATCTCAGAACTTTTCCATTGTCCTTACAGGTTACTCTAAAGTCTACTGATAAACAGTTTAATTGATTTCAATGGACTGTAACTAAGACGCTATCAGAGGGGCTTAAAGCCATGCACAAGCTGTAAATTACAGCTGACTAACTTAGGAAGTCAGTGGGAGTGCTATGAAGGGATCACTTTATCAAATTGGGATCAACATTTATAGCTGATGAAACCAATTTAATAATATTTGGAAATATTTCCTCCTATCTTTGGATACTGTTTAGTGAGTTCTTGCCCGAGTTAAAATTATGCTTTGGATCTTCTTTATTTTACAGTCATTTATAAAGACCAAGACCAAGTTGGTGGAGAGCAATTGTTCTCTTCCCAGGAAAACTTGATGATTCTGTTAATATATCAGCTGCAAAATATTCATGTTAACCTTTACATTGTCCCCTACTGGCTTCACCATCACCATTAACTGAAGTGTGACTCACTTCCCTGAGGATAAATTGTTCCATTTAAGAGGCCATATCAAGAACATGACCTGCACAAGTGGGGAAGAGGGCTGTGTGGTTTTGCAGATGCCTCTTAAAAGGTGGTATTGGAGCAGCTGATGCAAATGAGGGGAACATAATAACAAGTGTTACAACTCCGTTAGGCTATACTGCCCAGTTAATTGCTCTTACTCCCATATACCCCATGGAATGCCCATGTGAATAAGTGATATACAGAAGTACTGAAAAGGCATGAGAAAGCTGCAGACAGCTGAGCTGTCTATGTATTTGCTATAGGGAAGAGAGACTGTGGGAGTGCATATAAATTAAACTATTGGCTAGTCTTCTGCACTATTTTTGCTACTGTTAATCTTCCCCATGAAATGTCTTTTCATGGCCTGTCTCCTTTGAGGAGATGAGATGAGAAATCATGAGAACCTCATGATTTGATGCAATTTAGAACTGTCCTGGCCATGCTGGGTTTCAGAGCAGCATTATATGTTTCAGTCTCAGCAGTTCATCAGCTCACATTGAAAGCAATAAATATAAGGCCTAGAAAATATTTTTTTTAAATGAAACTAATGTACAGAAGCAGATACAATCATCAGCTAGGTCTTCGCAAACTGTTCTATGCTCAGAGCAGCAGAAAGAGAAACAACCTGCAATAGTTAAGTCTATATAATACCACAAACTGTGTAATTGATATAATTTAGGACCAGTTTTAATAAAAATGCTACCCTTACCAGGGCTTCTGTGAACTTCTGGACATAGGTTTTACTGAATCTTGACTTTCATAGTTGCTTTAAATTATAGATGTAAACTAAAAGAGCAACATATTAATAAATACCACTCTATTGCAGCAAAAAAAATTGGGCCAAAGTAATGTTAGGGCTCCGATTTAAGCAAAGAAAAAGAGGAGGTTTAAGGAAATAAATACCCAGGGTGACATCACAGCATAAATTTCGGCAATCTGAATTGCAACCCACTGAAGGCAGAGTTTGTCTTAATGGCTATAATTATTTTGGAGACTTCCCCTCTGGAGGCTGTTCAGCTTCTCAAAAAACTCTGTTTCTTTTGTCCTTCTGTTTGCCCTTATCCAAATCTATATGCTCTAAGCCACTGTAATATTCAAATAATGAAAATCATCAACAGGATGTGTTGGAGGAGTGTTATTATCCTCAGTTTTGCATGTGGAGAATTGAATTAAAAGGAGAAGGAAAAGGAATTGACCAGAGTTTCAACTAGAAAGACTGTGGCACAGTGAATGCAAGGCTTCTAAAGCTAAGGTTAATTTTCTAACTTCTGACCCATCTAACCTCTATAATTAGTCTCCTTCCCCGTGTCCCAGCTGAGTTTGCCTAAATATAATTCTAAGATGTTGTGTTGATCCTTGATTGGTTTGGTTTTCCATTGGCGTCCTCCCACTACCACGTTTTTATTCTGCCTTTCTTTTATGCGAGGTTTTAGTTTTTCTTAGGAGACAGCATTTAGAAAGTAAAGAAATAGATCAGTTGGTTGCTAAGATAGTCGATTATAGTGTCCACAATCCCTAGTGTTGATTCAAATTTTGTCAAGAATATACACTACATAATTTTGAGATGTGACAAAAACTAACAAATGAGATAACATGACAGACATGAATTTCACCTTTGCTTTTCAAATACATAATTCTTGAATCTTAATCTTCAATTAGAAAAAAAAAAAAGAAGAGAAGAGAAGAGAAGAGAAGAGAAGAGAAGAGAAGAGAAGAGAAGAGAAGAGAAGAGAAGAGAAGAGAAGAGAAGAGAAGAGAAGAGAAGAGAGAAAAAAGAAAAGAAAATGTGTTCATGCTTTGTTACATCCTTTTCTTCACCAGATCTACTGGACAGGAAGATCTTGTAATGCATTAGTGTTGAAAGGTATTTGACTGCCAGTTCTGTCATCTTTAGCTGACCACATTCTTGTTTTCATTGCATAAGAGACTGGTCTGGGAGGACCTTATTTGGACGGAAGAAGAAAATATTCTTTCTCAGGTAGCATGAGGGCAAATCTAGTCATCTTCAGCAGCTCAATACATAAGCCCCAGTTACGTCAAAGCAAAGTCTTAGTGAGATCAGTAGGGACAGAATTTCTGAAGAGATCTATACTAGTGTCTTAAAAGGTTAATGTTCTTGCTGACTAAGACCTCCAGAATTAATTCTTCTACAAGCAGGTTTGCTGAGTAGCCTCTTTTGAACACATATGACCACAAAGTCATACAAGAAGTACTTTACTCCACTTTCTGTCGATCTCAGTCCTGACTTTAAATATTCAAAACTTTAGCAATCATAAAATATCCAAATGTGAAGAAGTTTCTGCAGTTAACTGAGGCTGGCTTTCAAAGCTATGAGCTTTTTGATCTCCCAAAGATCTGAGAGCATTTTGTAGTTTACACTTGCATAGAGTTATGATCATCTCATGTTCATAAAAAAGCATAATGAGTTATTTTTATTTTTTAAAATATACAAAGCATTTATTTCTGTGATTTTTTCCAGAAAACCCCAAGGGTTTATGAGACAAAAGCTCCAAGGAGCATTAACTTTGAAAGAACATAAGCACACATGCAAATTTTATATTCATATTGTTTCTTTCTCATATAAAAAGTGGAAGTATTCCATTAAACTGAAGAAATCTAGCTCAATGACTTTTCTGAATCATATTTTCTGTCATCTCTAGTGGAAGGAAATACATGTAAAGCTTAAGGGGCATGAACTGACTGGTAACAGAAAGGTTGCAGATTAAGAGGAAATACTGAAAATTCTTCAGATCTCTATTTTCTGTGCGATGTATGATTTCAGAACAACCTGTGTATGTTTTAAGCAAGTAGAGATTATAATTGAGAGAAAAAAATGAGCTGAAGCTATTTTATAAGTCAAAAGTCTTTTTTTCTGAGTCATTTCTAGTTTGCATGAATAATCTAAATTACTTGAACTCATCAACAAAGGTTAGGATACCCACATTTGGAAATAATTGAACTTTGCTGAACCATCAAACATATAATTTCCACTTAACTAATTGTTTTCATTGATTTATTTTTTTCCAAGAGAATAAGCAGGTCAATCAGTTATATCTGGGATATCTGATATGGAAAGAAGATACATTCTTAAACATTCTCCACACACTAATTTTCTTCTCTAGAAGTGAAGGAATGCAACATTTTTTAAAAATGAAATGAAATTGCAAGACTGTGCAGAGTTGGCAATAGTTTCTTATTGTTTTGCCAAGAGAATGTTGAGAATGTTGGTTACACTTGAACCGAATACTGTGATTTATTTTAGAAGCTGTGTTATTCAATTTGGTGTTTAGCTTCCTTTTCATCATCTCTGTACATATACCCACTGAGAGCAGAAGTTGCTGGGCACTGCTTATGATTGTTTGGTATTTCTTACAGGTATACTGTGTGGGTTCCTTTGAGGTATGCAATACAAATCTTTCTTTGAGCATGTGTGGCCCAAAAATGAGAAAACTCAAAACCCTAAACACCTCCCTCCTAACTTCTCCGACAACTATTTTCAAAGAAGCTCTCCAGCTCCCTTATCTCATTAGTACACCTGACGGCTCTGCCCAGCAGCTTTCCCATCTCTCTCCAGAGCCCTGGCAATGTCCAAAATGACTGCTATAAGCAATGTGTTTGGCTATTGTTTCAAGTGAAATATGGACAGAAAGTAATATTCTTTGTTTGAGTATCATATTTTTCTTTACTACAAGCTATTGTCTGCCTGAACATATGTCTGATGAAATTGGAGAGCCTTATGCTTTCCTGAATTACCAAGTACTGTTTTACTTACGTAAAACTACTAAAAAATATATGATGATTAATGTATGTACATATATAAAACACATTTAAGGTTATAACATTTAGAAAATGCCAATACCAAGATTGTCTGAAGAAATATGAGCTTTTTCCTGCATTAAATGTCCACCTTGTGCACGTTATGTTTGGTTTTCCACAGGTCTTGCTACTACCATACTATTTTTTGGTAGGGTGCTGGTCTCATTCATTGCAGAGGATGGATAATGTCTGTTGAGCCCTATTTAATATAGGGTTTATTTTCAAGACATACTTCATGTCTTATTACCCACACCATGTGTAATTCTGCGCTGGTGACAGAATAGTTTTCTTCCCGTTGGCTTGCTTGCCTGAAGTCTTCCTCCACTTTTGCTGATTGAAACAATACCAAGGCCCTGGTGTCATCAGCTCAACCAGACTTCTTTTCCATGAAAACCACTGCATAATGAAATAGGGGAAGAAATAGGGGGAAAAAATTGGAGTAGCAGAGATGGTGTAGTCTGGATCTTGTTCCATCGTACCACTGGTATGTGAAGGTGACACATATCCAGGTGATCCCAGGTGCAGAATGTATGTTATGTGTAGCCACAGAGACATGTGTTGTTTTAAAAAACTATCAGCCTTCCATCTGGCTTTCTTAGGTAGCCAAGTACTGCAAAAATGTTTGCCTTATATGTGTAAAGAATTTATTTTCAAAATGCCCATTAGGTAATGTAAGAAGATAATCTCCATTTGCATATGAGTAAGAAGTATACCAAGAAGCTGCAGCTTAAACTTTCAAACATTGATTTTTCAAAGCCTTTAGCATGTTTAAAGCATTTTCTATAGGTAAGTGCTTCCCATGGCTTTAGTTATAGCTGTAATTATTCAGGATGTCTGTAAAACAGAACCCAGGTTCTCAAGCTGGTTACCCAGAAAATAAGAAATTAGGAGAGCCATTTATGAAAAGATTAATATAAGTTACTTGACTTACCTGACACAGGAATTTATTAACAAAATCAGAGATGGAATTCAGTTCTTCAGGCAGAATTTAACTGCCTTAAGCATGTATTCATGCATGTATCCCAAGTTTTGTTTTGGGTTTTTTTTTTTTTTGGTACAAATATACCAAGTTTTGGTACAAATGTGACCGGGGACCCACGATTATGAGCTGTACCACTTTGCTTCACCTGCAGAATACTTTTCTCTGCACCTCATAAGAGTTCCAGCCCCAGCAGCCTTTTCCTGCTAAGTTAAAAATCATCCTACTATCAGAATTCTTCTAATTATGTTTACATTAATGGTACTTAGGACGTCAAAAGAAGGACTAAACTTAAGATCAAATTCAAGTAAGGAAGAACAATTTGACTCCACTTTAGCTGGAAACATGGAATGTATTGATCTGTCTCCATCTGTAATGACCTGCACATTTACAATTCTCTGTTTTAAGACACCTGGAAATATAATCCAAATACTGGAGGTTATATTCACAAAGAAGATGTGCATACACTTCATATAAAGCATGATTAGAAGACCCAAACTAGAGAAGGCTGCATTGGATCTGGGACTGGAAGGCTACCTTTCCATTTTTTTTAAATTAGTGTCTGGCTTAATAGGTACTGTTTACAGTCAGGGCTATGCATTAGCAGGACGGTATTCTTTCAAAACTCAAGTTGTGTCTTTGTACCATGCTGAACCAAAATGTGTGGATGTAGAAGTCTGACCACCATTAGCTTGATGAGTTTGTATCTGGCCCTTGCACAGTGTAGATGAATACCAAGGTGACTAAATGTCCTTTTGCGTTTCATTGGCGTTTACATCTCCATTCAGCCCTTAAAAATCTAGATGCACCTTAAATTCTGCTAGCAATTTTTCTTCAGTGCCTCTTTTGGGTACTCTCATAATGACGCAAGTCTAAATACAATCAAGCAGCTCAGCTCCAACTTCCCAGCTATCTCCTGGAATGAAGAAGATGATAATGCTTTATACTCTTTCCCACAACATCTGATGCAGTATGAGTTCTCTGAGGAGAAAGAAGACAGCCAGCAAGGGGAGGGAAAGCAAACTGAAGAGAGTGATCTGAGCCAGAACTCCTACCTCCCCAGGAATCCTCTAGCCAACAGTGAAGCCTTCCCTCCGAGGCACTGTGGTATTCACAAGTGCAGCAGATGCTGGGAGATGTTAGAAATGCTTGATTTTTGTTCAGTTTCCTACTTAAATGCAATCTGTTGTGCTCTCTATGGTTACAGCTGGGAGGAAGGTTACCTGACCGATTTTTCCTGAATATTTTGAGGCAGGCTGAAACCTCATGTGAAGGCAGAGTAGTAGGCTGCTTTTTCTTACCAGAGCAGAGGAAAGCCTGTCTCTCTAAGCAAGTAGTGTGGCTCAGTTCTGTGGGTTGAATGTCCTTTGGTGTTTGGAATCCATTAGGTGCATTAATGAAGAACTTCTGGTTTCATCTCAAAGATAGTTAGTTCAGGTGCTCCAAGGCAGCAATTTTATACACTCCTGCCCTGAATTAAAAAAACAATGGAGATACTCTTTTGAAATCCTGGAAGGCAGAATGGGGCTACGAATGAGAAATCCAAGAGGAAGAGACTTGCTAGTGTGAGTACCTCCTTGACAGCCCTGAGAGGCACAGGGAGCCAACATGCAGCAGAGAGCAGAAGCAGAGCTCAGACTCCAAGGATATGGAAATAAAGGCCCCTTTATAGGAACACAGAAGGGTCTGCATAGAGCTTGCCTGATGCAAGAAGTTATTCGGAGTTGCTGTAATGGAAGGAAGGACTGGTTGAAAAGATATCCACTATGTTGGGATCTAGTGGACAGCTGGTAGATCTGTCTTCATGCCTTTTATTTAAGTGTCTCTTTCCCAACAGGTATGAATTTTAACTATTGCCAGATCTAGCTTTTTCTAGTTTGTTACTTCCATGTTAGAAGAGAAATTAACCGTGTAAACGGGAAGTCTGATGTGCCTTTTTGTGTTTTGAATAAACGCTAAAGGGCCTATGGGTTAGGGTTTCCGGATCTGTCACGTTAAAGAAGTAGTTCAAGACGTGTTCAGTCTGCTGTCATTTTGTTTAGCTTATGCTGCTTCTTGTCCCTGACTTCAGTAAAAGAACTAGCAGGAACAAGATGGTTTTTGTGGAATATTTCTCTACGTCAGTTTTCACACATGATTTCATCCACAGATTTTCCACTAGAAAAAGGGGTGTTAGTATGGCCCTCAGTTTTTATCCCATCCCCACTGGAACAAAACTTGCTGGCAACAAATATCATCCTGTTTGAATGAGGGAGATGTCAGATTTATTTCTATGTTTTAAACAAACATTTTAATCTGCTGTGCTCTTTTTCATTTTAACAGTGATTGTATTCAGTTTATCATTCCAGACATTTCTTTCTGCAAACTCCCTCACCAGGTTTTGAAAACACTTTTTTCTTACAGGAGAAATATTTCAGACCCCCCCTTTTTCTGAAAAGCAGAGTCATGTGGGAACTGATTGCTATTCACTGAAAGGATGTTTTCACTCAGAATTAATATCGTTTTATTTAATTTATGACATCACATAACATGATAAATTATGAATTAAAAATATCATTATTCGGTGTGTGAATGCTTGTCATCCATTTTGATAGCAAATTAATCCTGAAGCTTTTGGAAAAAAAGCTTCCAGCAGCACACAGTAACATCATTAGTAGCAGAAGCTCAGAAAGGTCCCAAACGTTTGCAAATGGGCAATCCTACATTGTGCACGGCTCTGCTTTGTCTGGCTTTTGTGATTTACTAGATTTTCATATATAATATATTGTATTCAAAGCTAAATAGAATGAATTGTTTGACACTCAAACAATAGCTCTTCTGTAGATAGCAGGATTTAAATGTGACACATGCATTGCACATCAGCTCTAGCAAGGAAGGGGGTATGGATCCATCTACCAGTACTCTATCAAGAAGCTCATTTACAAATAACTAATTTGCGTATCTTCCCCAGCATGCAATTTTAAATCTTTTTGAAATGATTTCTTATAATTTCCTATTGTGCATTCATTTGCTTCCAAATGCAGCCAGACATGATAAAATATCCTGCAAACACCTAGGTGTATGTCTACAAAGAACATCTAGGTTTTGGAAAAAACATGAGACTATTTTTTTCTGTTATTTTAGTATTTCCAATTCTGATTTCACTAGAAATGATGAAGTGATGAGCTAGAAAGAATAACACAAAGTTAATTAAACTCCTTCATATCCTAGACTGTCTGAATTTGTTTGGCTGAAGTTTCAGTCAAAGATTTGTGCTGTTGCTTGTTTAATCTGAACTGATTCACCCATTCCAGTGAATCCAAGAATAGATTTTCTGTCTTTGTATGATTCTTGACTGCCTGTAATCTGAGGAAATGAAAAAGGAATGAAATGACTTTTACATTTGCTGTGGGACAGTACTTGGCTGAAATTCTTTCTTTGGTACTCAGTTTTTAAACAAAGGATCCTGAGAACAGCTTCCAGCTTATTCAGTATTACACATAAACTGAATCAACAGCACCTCTAGGTTGAGTTTCTAGCTGTGCTGCTTGACTCAAATATCTCACACTGCATCTGATTTTCTCTTTTTACTGATTATAGCTGTTATGTTTTTTGTTTAACCTAGGCTAGCTTTTCAGTTATGGGGAAAGCAAATGAAAGTAGGAGGCAAAGATCCAGCACTACGCAGACATCATAAATTCCAGTAATATGAACCAGATAAATATGGCTCAGAAAAACATGGTGAAACTTTATTGGTGAGTTTGCCTTTAATATGCTTTGCAGAACTTTAATTGCAGCCAATTTTGGTTGTTGTTCACTTCAGACAGGAAAGGTGAAATGTGATTAGAGCTACAGCTAATTTGGGTGGTCTATGTATGGCTACAAGTCAGTGTCTGCCTACCTTATTTACAACTAGAACAGCTATTTGTGGTGGGTGAGCTGGATATTAGAGGGAAAAAGAAGCAGCTGCAAACAAAGAAAAAGCAATAGTAAAGGGAAAAGCTTATTCAGAGGTTTCTGCCAGGGGCAAAAAAAATAATCGAGGAAAGGGCAAGCTGGAGGAGATTCTGAGGGTAACTTGCCAGTGCCCAAGGCTGAACATCTAGAGTAAAATGGATTCACTCTAAACACAGTTTGTTTGTTGCTTATTCTGGTGCAAATCATGTGAATTGCACCAAGTGTGTGAGAGGGCAATGTGTTTCGTTCACTGAAATTTAAAGAGCAAGCTGGTTTAGAGCTGAGTGGGGAGGATGGGATGGAAGAAAGTAAATGAGAGAAGTTAAGCCCTGGGAAGTTCACTGGGGTGATATGTATGTTAATGAACACCTAGAAGATCTTTGGTGATAATCAGAGTTTGACACTGCAAAAGGCTTTAGCATCGCTCTCTAAGACATGCATTCAACAAAGTATTTGAGCACATACGATTTCAGAGTCACAGGTAGACCCACAGAAGACACTGGGACAATTTCCATAGTTAAATAAATGCATATGTTTAGGTAGCTTGCACTGATTCCGTGTATGCCATTCAAAGTCCCATTTGTAAATTCTGGACTCTAAGGAACAGCACATCAAATGTGCTAAAAGCTCAGATAAAATAAAGATTATTGAAAAAAAGATTATTCTTTGATAGACATCAGAGCCGTATAAATTTAGCCTTTTAGTGCAGAAGAAAAGAGAGAACGATCAATATAGTAGTTGCTCCAATGACAGTTCAGTGAAACTTTGAAAATATTTATTAGACATGTATTGCTGTTGACTTAACTGGATTATCAGAAGCAGCACATAATACGCCATTAACTTATTCTGTTTAATGATTGTTTAAACAAAAGGTTTATAAATTGATCCTGACTGCTTAACAAACAATAGGTTACATTGCTAGTAGGTAGCAAAAAGAATGCTTTTTGAGAGACTCCAAGTAAACCAAAGGAAACAGGTTAGAGCAAAGAATTTTTTTTTTTAAATCAAATGTGTCAGCCATTTGTAACTCTTTTAAATTTTCCTTTTTCTAAACCCACAGTAAGAACAAGCTTTTTATTGTTAAATTTATGAGGGAGAAAAAAGTATCATTCCCAAAGCAGACTGTTAAATTTATCTTTTTTTTTTTCCTTTTCTTTTTTCTCTCCCTTCGCTGTTTTAACAGAAGTCTTCAGGTTCATACAAGCAGTCGGTTCTGGTCCTGTCCATCTAAACCAGGAAGACATAATTTCTTAGCAAGAAACAGCTAATACCATAAACATACTTTTCAAATATGCAACCCTAAAATCCAAAAAATGCTATATTGTAAAGCAAGCAAGGCAGCATTTTAATGGCAGCCTTAATTCTGTCTCTGTTCCAGCAGTCATTCTCTGCGCACCATATCTGCTATAAACAAAACATGCTTTTTTAGGTATAGCAATGGAGTACTCATGATTTCACCTTTGATGATCAACAAGAAATCTGAAAAGAACACAGGCCCGCCTTGAAGAAGGTAGAAAGCAATTCAAGGTGGAAAACAAATTATAACCTTGAGTATGGATTCACTTGGTTCTTCTATACATATGCCAAAAGTCCACCAGAAAACATGGAAACCAACACAACACACAGAATTTTAATGCAGGCTTGACTACTTTTGCCTTTACAGTTGTTGCTGTCATAATAACACTCAGGGCTAAATAGGGTCCTAAGAGTCTGACTAGTTTGCTCAAAACTATGCCATAAAAGTCACTGGGATGCTTTTATTTTTTTCCAGTGTTATATCTATGGTGGATAGAAGACCTGACCCCTGTCTACAAAACTTGCCTTGGTCCCTTTATAACAGTATTTAGCTTTCCTGTATACTGCTTTCCCAATTACTAACTGGAGGGAAGGGGACATCCTCTGAACCAGATCCAGACTTGAGCTCTCTGACAGCTCACTAGAGATGCTGCCTAATAAGACAACTGTTCAATATAATTTCAGTTATTTTAAACATTGCTATGCTTATTCAAAATCACTGCTCCATTAATGCCTGTGCTCCCCATACCTCAAGGCCTGCTGTTGGAGTCTGCCATCAGAAAGACAATCACAAAATGGCAGCCCAAGTACCCACCTCAGGTTTTGTATCGTTTTCATACATTTATCTATAAATACATGTTTTCCACTATCTGCACTGCAAAGTAGAACCCCAAAGCCTTGTATTTTACCTCCTGCACCATCATCCGGACGGGTGGGTATGGTTTTTATTCTAAAATCTTTATCACTGAAAAAGAGAGGAGAAGAATATTGTCTGCTTTCCAAGTAACATGTGGAGCTGCAGTACTGGCAGTGAGAAGAATCTTGTTTTGACTTGCAAAATGAGCACATTTGATAAAGAAGTCACTGAGGGAGAATAAATGTGAAACACTGAGATATCATTTTTATAGCATCACTTTTCTGATTATAACAGCCACTTTTAAAAAAAGTAACCTTAGCAATAATTTTATTTATTGTTTACATCTACTTTGAGTAAAGCTGAGACATGGAAATGCATTAAATAGTACCAACAACATTTCTGAACAAGCTGAAAAAACCTGTATTTATATTCAGCTGTAGAGGACAAATGCAAAGAATAACACAGAGTATAATAATACTCCTCGTGTACATGTGGTCTTTATTTATTTCATTAACTCAGACCACTTTACATTTTCACATATAATTAGCTTCATACATTAGACGTGCTACAGACAGAAAATGTAAAAAAAAGGCATTAAACCTGCTTGAATTGTTGTAAAAATAGATTTGGAAAGTTGACTTTGATATCTGTTGCAGCCTAGGTACCTGAGGGGATGCAGTAATAAAATACAGTGCTGGGACAGTGTAAAAATCAGAGCAACTTTGCCCCTGGCCTCTTCCTGGTGTGGAAGTTTTAGTGGTTAAATTACAACAGTGTGGTAAGGTCCCTTCCAAAGGGAAATGCAAAGCCAGACTCTAGAATACTTTGGAATAGCTGCAAGTTTTCACTAAGAAGCAAATATTTTAGGAGAAACAAGAACTTATAACAGCTTCCTGAAACCCCAGTCTTCTTGTTATTTGCTTTCATAACTCTTTCTCGTTTCTTCTCACCCAAACTCTACTACAATAGATCAGATCAACTTATCTTTCTAATTTTATAAAACTGATAATAGTTACAGTCCTTACAAGCTGAGGCCTAAAACAGCTGTTATTCATAAAAGCAATGTATTGTATGATATTGGCCATGTTTTGAATGAGGAGGGTTGACCCAAATGATACCTATGGCTCCCTTCCAGCCTAAATTATCCTATGAATCTATAAAAAATGTGTAGTTAATATAATGATGATTAAAGGACTAAAAAGGATATCTTCACTTTGGTCTACATCCAGGCAGGGAGCCTAGAAGCCCTGGAAGTGGTGGCCACAGACCAGTATTGCAGCCTTGTCCCCATGGCCAGGAGTCTGAAGCCTGGAAAACTTCAGTGTTTTCCAGGGTCTGAACTTGATAGCTGGGAAGTTCTGCAGCATGGGCTGCAGTATTGTCTCATCATGTTAGCAATCGTTTGATTAAAGTTGGCCCCCCCCCCCCCCCCCAGGTGTACCATAAAAAGGTTATCAGGACATCCCTGCCTTAATTTGTGTTCCTCTGTCTTCACTGAGGTTAAAGACATGATAATGGCAGCACAAATCAGGCTAGAAGTGGGGAAAACCTCCCACATTTCTGACTCAGGAAACGCTTAGAATGTAGTTAATGGAACTGAATCCGTACATAAGCACTTTGGGTTTTGTTTTCTTCTACAGCTGAAGTGCTAGCAAGAGAACCAGGAACAAGCTAAATTTTGAAATACAGAAAAGGAACAAAAGTATTGCTTATTGCTTCTCAGTTGTCATATTCAGTTTTGTTTAGCTTTACCTTGATTAAAGAATTGTAAAATAAATCTGATGGTCAAAGTATCAGTCAAAATCAAAGCTTAGAAATTAAAATGATGGTCTCACTTTTAGATTAATTTATGTTGGTGAACACAGAGGTGGGGAAGAGATAAAGGAGAGATAGAAAGGAAAGAAAAGACCAGGTCTTCATGAACATTCACTAATTTCTAATTATTTAAATTAAAAAAAAAAAAAGAAAAAGGAAAAGATTGACACTTTTAGTTGTCAATAAAATGGCTTTAGCTTTTAGTAAAAATGTTAATATTTTATTTTTTGTTAAAAACAGTTAGGATTTTCAACAGAATGAAAAAACTGTATTTTTCAGTTTTTGGAAAATACAAGTTCCTTGGGAAAATAAAGCTTTCTTTTTTCCTACAAAAATCTTTTGATAAAGAGGTTTTAATCAGTTTCAACTTACAGGCTTCAACCACTTAACTGTTAATACTCTGTGGCCCCTGTGACATACATTACATTAAGTAACATGAGCAAATTGTAGTCCTTAACGTGATGCACTGTACTGAGCATCCCTTATCAACAGGAGATACACATATATACTTAAGGATGTATCACTACCAATTCTCATTATATGTGGACTCAATGTACATTTTCTGGTGCAGCACCTTTTGAAAGATTTGCTGAAAAGGTGTGAGGAAGAAGTCTCAGTGCATCATAAAACCTGGGTAATAATCCTCGAGTATAACAAAAGGAGACCAGAACTTTTGCAAGCAGGAAAACAACACATGAAATATAGAAATCCTAGAACATTACTGTGCACACCTTGAAAGACCATAGGGACACTTGTGGGAGTGTTGATCTGCTCGAGGGTAGGAAGGCTCTGCAGAGGGACCTGGACAGGCTGGATGGATGGGCCCAGGCCAACTGTATGAGGTTCAACAAGGCCAAGTGCCGGGTCCTGCACTTCGGCCACAACAACCCCATGCAGCGCTACAGGCTTGGGGAAGAGTGGCTGGAAAGCTGCCTGTCGGAAAAGGACCTGGGGGTGCTGGTTGACAGCCGGCTGAACATGAGCCGGCAGTGTGCCCAGGTGGCCAAGAAGGCCAATGGCATCCTCACCTGTATCAGAAATAGTGTGGCCAGCAGGAGTAGGGAAGTGATCGTGCCCCTGTACTCGGCCCTGGTGAGGCCGCACCTCGAATACTGTGTTCAGTTTTGGGCCCCTCACTACAAGAAGGACGTTGAGGTGCTGGAGCGTGTCCAGAGAAGGGCAACGAGGCTGGTGAGGGGTCTGGAGAACAAGTCTTATGAGGAGCGGCTGAGGGAACTGGGGTTGTTCAGCCTGGAGAAAAGGAGGCTGAGGGGAGACCTCATCGCTCTCTACAACTACCTGAAAGGAGGTTGTAGCGAGGTGGGTGTCGGTCTCTTCTCCCAAGTAACAAGCGATAGGACGAGAGGAAATGGCCTCAAGTTGCGCCAGGGGAGGTTTAGATTGGATGTAAGGAAAAATTTCTTTACTGAGAGAGTGGTGAAACATTGGAACAGGCTGCCCAGGGAAGTGGTGGAGTCCCCATCCCTGGAGGTATTTAAAAGACGTGTAGATGAGGCGCTTAGGGACATGGTTTAGTGGGCATGGTGGTGTTGGGTTGACGGTTGGACTCGATGATCTTAGAGGTCTTTTCCAACCTCAATGATTCTATGATTCTATAACAACAGACTTGCTTCAGCTGAATAAACAGACATCCTTGAACATCCTGCCTCCAGCCACCATCCTGAGGGATGTAGATCTTCCAGTGGTCTCATGTCTGCTAGTCCCATGTGGATACCTTCTATACCCTAAGATACCTCGAGCTGTAGTACAGACCTATATTTGGGCAACTGAAGCAAGTTAAGAGAGCCTGGGGAAAAAGAAAATTAACACAAGATTGGATGCAAACACCCTTTGGATCTGGGGAACAGTGTAGCCAGTCTTCTTCTGTGACTGGGGAATACAAAAGAAAGCTTCAGTAGGTTCTGGTGACACTGGTGCAAGTCTCAGTTAGTTAGTTCTGTTCTTTCCTTCCAATAGATCTCCTCCCCCATTAAGAAGTTCCTTTTCTGAACCTAGTAGCATCCGTCTTTGACTCCTCCCTTGAATAATCCAAAAATTGTTCAGGTAGTACATGTAAAAAAATGTTCTCCAAGCATCTCCTACTTGTTTCCCATGTACTTAACCTACCTGACCATCCCTACTTAATTTACCATACTTTTTCCCATTTCTTCATCACCAATTTGTTAAGTGTTTTATGATCGATATATCAAGGAGAAATAATTCCCTAATTGGAATATCTTACAGTTGATCATTTTTACTCTGTTTTGAAATATAGTTCTGTTTTGGAAACTATGAATTCATCTTACAAATACAGAGTTAACATTAGTTAATAGTTACTGGTTCTTTGATTAAAAAAAATGAGAAAGTGATCCAAACATGAAGAGGTTTTCCTCTCCAAAGTAAATTAATTTCCAGCATTTGTTATTTTCTGATGTTTATGTGATTTAGAATCCAACTATCCAAAATTTCTGGTTTTTTATTTAATGATTAGAACCAGGAAAGTAACTCAACACACACACACAAATTTGAATTGGGCCACATTTTTTCAGTGTCCACTGTACAGGAACATTCACAAAACTGATTTTGCAGAAGTTCACAAAAAAAAAGTGTTGAGAGAACTAACTCTAAACTTGGTATCTGTGAATAAAAATAAAGAATTTCTTGCATGGTCATCCAACCAAAGGTAATACTGGCTGACTCATCTGGACAGTCACAATGAGACAACATAGACCAATAGCCGAATTTCAACCAATGTATAATAAAAGTCTTTAAAGATGTTCAGCAAACCAATTCAAATAACAAATGCTGTTCGTTAATAAAATCATGCCTTTTAATGAATTTCATGACTATCAAAAGAAATGCATTTCTTTGTGACACTTTTTTTCTTTTCAATGGTAACAGCTTGGCTTAGATTTAACCTCATAAAAACTGTGGGGACTTTGGGTTCAAATGGGTGACTGTTTAATCACTTTTATGTCACCTCAGCTCTTCAAGTTAATCCTTGCAACCAGCTGAGATGGTGGAAGTGGTTAACCTGCCTCATACCCTGCCAGTCAGCTGTTACTGTCCTCCTGCTGGAGAGTAGCACATCTCTTGCACAGTGGAGAAGGTAACATTCATCCGCACGTCCCTTGTTCCAGTTTAGCTAACAGATGTATGTTGAAGGCTTCTACTGTTTTAACTCTACTGAGATTTGTGATGTTTTTTTCCTTCTCTGTCCCCTGGAGGAGTCATAGGCTGACAGCTCCAGGTGCAGTTAGTAAAGGTGGAGAATCTGGCCCATTAATGGTCTGTACTGGAGCCATGAGAGTGTTTTAGGAGGTGATCAAATGCTTAAAGAGATCCTCAATTCTTGCATTTGCTAAAACTGTCCTGGAAACCTTGTTCCTCAATTCTAAATTCTCATTTAGGACATATTTTCCTTCTTCTGCACAGACATATTTATTCCATATTTTTTCCTGTAGTAATCTAAGCATTTTGTCAGAAGGCTTGTCCATATGTTCTTTTAAAAATGTTTTTATTGCTCTTGTTAAATCCAAGGTATTTTTCTCTTTCTTGGCTGGGATTTTAATTAGTGCTGTGACATAAACCTTCCTAGTGCTTGCTGTTTGTTTACTTTCCAAGGAGCCTCTATTACTGTAAAAAAAAAAAAAAAATCTAATTTGTTTATGTCTTGCACAGTTTCCTATTTTATAAAAATGAGGCACTTAATTTCTATCACATTGATTTAGGCCTAATTATATCCCCCTTGACTGGTAATTGCTCTTTTTCCTTTTGTTTCATGCCCTGTTCCATGCTCTCAAGACATAGCCAGTTTTCCAGAAAGCAAAATAGGGGCTGATGAGAAAGTGTCATTTTCTCCTAGAGGACTAATCTCTCTACAGACCATATTCATTCTAGGGTAACATCACAAAAGTCAATGAAATTGCAGTAGGGCCACATCTGGCCCCAGAATTCAATTAAACTACTTTTGTTACATGGGTCTGCTTCTGCTTTCATTCCTCGTATACCTCTTAAGTTTGCCGAAGGCACACTAATAGCCTGATTCCTGTTACCCCTGTTGTACTTACTGCTTGATGCATAGTTTAATCACTAAATGGCAGAAGGAAGAGAGGAAGAGAAAGGAAGTATCCTTCTTGTTCTACGATGCACATGGTACTGGAGACGCTGGCTGTGCTTTGTGGGATGGGTGTGGACAGAATGCCTGTCCTCTTCTTACACCCTGCTTGACAAGGACAGCAGAAGGAAGTGGCAAATTCGGTGAAGGGTTGTGGGAAAGGATGAGGTTGTGGATGATGAGATCATGCAAGTACACGTGCAGTGCCCAGATCCTCAGAACTACATACATTTCCTTTTTAAATCTCAATTTGTCCTTGTGACCTCGGTTAAGTTAGGCAATCACAAGACAAAGAAAAGCTAAAGGGTTTGTTTCTTTAAAAAAAACCCCACACATCAAACCAAATGAAAACAGACCCTAAGTAATCCCTGCTCCTACATTTTGCAACAATAAAATAGATTTTGGAGCTCATAAAAACAAACTCCCCATATTACTGAGGAAAAGATTGATGGATGGGAAAAGATTTCAGCAAAAAAAGCTTCCATTGCAAATATTACTCTAACTCCTTTTCCCAGAGCGAGGCAATTAAATTTGGAAACAAGTAACCTGCTATGCTCTCTTATTTACATAACCGATCTATGCCATTCTATCAGTTCCCCTCCCTGCATTAAAATCCCTTATGAAATTTATAAAATCCAGCTCCCTTTGTTCTTTTAATTCAGCTGCAGCCACTCAGAAGTCATTCCTGTATGATAACAGGGTTAATTCTTTAGCATAAGCACTAGATGAGAGTATAACTGTGATAACCACCCTGGAGGTACGTAACGTTAGGCCCATTTTCAGGGGTCTTCAAACACTTGCTCAGAATTGCCTGTAGACCTTGTGCAAAGCTGATCTTCGAAGTATGGGGCTTGTCTGAGGATGGAAGTGGGCACTGTTATACATAATTGAAGAGAAGGTCAAAATTGTTTAAATATTTGTTTTTAATGGGAAAAATATTACTTGAATATATTTTTTTATTCACTACAAAGAAACCTTTAGACCGTCTGCTAAAAATGATATTTTCACCGACATTCACACAAGACTGGGACCAGATATGAACTACAGTTAAAAATACTAGGTATCATTGATTTAGGTAACATCATTCTTAGCTGCAAATAGTAAAAATAATGCAACAAATTGAACCATTTGAGGTTCTGCTGGTATTTTATCTCCTGAATATTGGTTTTATCTGTATGCTGTCACCTCAGCGACATAAGCATCTTTCTTTGCAATTGAGAGAATTCCTAGGGACTTCCAACTACACAGACTTGCTTTTATTCACTTAAAACTGAAACCTACAAACAACAGGAGAGAGGAGTGCCATCTCTTCAACGGCACAAGTTTTTGTGCCTGTAAATTCAGTGTCACCTGGAGGAAATGAGTTTTAAATAGACATTCATTGTATGGGAAAAGTGCTGGTGGTTGTGTGTAGTAAGTCTGGGGTGGAAGCGTAGTGCTGGTGACATGCTCAACAAAGAAATTGGAAGGGAATGTTTTTGTGGGAGTTACAAACTCACTGTTTTTGCTAACCTAAATTCTGTATATGCTCTTGCCTGGAGATGACAGTATAATTGGCATATATTATTAAGCATGATATGGAATCGGGAAAAACACACTTATGGTTCTTCCGTTATTCTTTAACATGAAGGGTCTAGATAAACCATACAGCCACCAGTGTAGTCATACAGCATTAAGAGGGAACAGCGGGTGCTGGAAGTGTCATCACAAGCTTGTGGCTTTGGCTCTGCTTGTGTTATTTAACACTCAAATAAGTGTAAGTGTGATACCAAACAAGCAAAGCAAACAAAGAGACTAAAAGCAACCTGCGCTGGGGCTGAGTTGCTGCTGTCAAAATGGAGAAGTAGAACTTGACTTTCAAGTACCTGATGGGCTCTGCCACATCACATCAGGCAGTAACACAACTAGATGTGTCAGTCTGATAAACTGTTGGGTTACAATGTGGTCATTCAAAAGTTAAAAGGAATAAGAAAATGAAGAAGGTAGCAAATGTTGTTGCCCTGTCTCCTTGCATCAGGCTCCCTTCTTGTATTTGGGCAGTTTGTTGTTCTTCAAGAAAGCATATTGAATTAACATAAATACAGAGTAGCCAGGATAAAAAGATTAAACAAATCTAATAGCTCCCTGTGCATTTTTTCATGGTGGAAAATAGGTGACTAGCAGCTCAATGATGCTATAAAAACTACTTACTCCCTGACCGAACACTTTTGATTTACTTTAAACAAATCGCATCCTGTTTCCAAATACCTATCACAAGAGATGTTTCTGGAAGACTGCCTTTTACCTTCAAAGATCTCTCAAGATGCTCCATCTTTAAACGGAACCTTCCATCACCTTTATACAAAGAGCAGGTCTCAAGCATTTTGCTTCTCTTCAAAGTAGCACTGTTTTAAATAATGAACAGTTGCCAGGAGCAATGGCACAGGCTTATTTGTGGTTGTGTATTTGTCTGTCTGATCATTATTTCTGCTCTTTGGCCACCTCTAACCCGGCAGGTACAAATAAATCCTCAGGGCTTAAAACCTTCCTACAACAAGTTATTTTCTCTGGTCACCTGTCAACAGCATCTTTTTTTTTTTTTCTTTTTTTTTTTTTTGTTCTGATGTACACTGTTTTTTTTAATAAAAACAGACCAAGCTATTGACATCCAATGACTTTATTTCTGTCTCTCTTTGACTATAATTTCTGTGAATATAACTTGATGCTCTACAGACAAGTAGAGTTGAAAAACATGTAGAAAAAAGCATATTGCTCAATATTCTTAAGAACAAAGAGAAAAAGGACTAGCACAGCATTAAAATGTCTACTTCTTTTAATTTTTCATCTTTCTAAATACCATGGCAGCAGAAAAGGAAAGGGTATATGCATCAGTGATGAGCAATAATAAAAAAAAGTCATACGTAAACACTATGCCTAATAATGGCACTTCTACATATCCTGAACCTGATCTGCAGCTGGTGCAAGTAAGAATAGTTCAACTGAAATCAACACATAATTTTCATTCCTGGCAGAAATAGCACATTCCATGAATCAGTGGTAGATTTTGTGTACTTCAATAAAGACTTGTCATTATACAACTTTTAATGCTACCATATTTATACTTTATGTGGGTATTAAAATATTGAAACTGGGGGAACAAATTCTGCAGATCTGATCTAAGAGTGTCGCCACCACTCTCCTGGGAATTGATCCCTTGTGTCTAGGATTCTCACTGGGCTGGATAGCAGAGTCATTAGGCTTAACGCATGTTTTAATGTGTATTAGAAAGAGAGGCCCTCTGTCTCTTTTAACAAACTTCTTGTCTACCTGGGAAGTTACAGTTATTTGGTGTGATGATTTATTAAAATGGAAAGTTCTTATGAAACTGGTCCTTCTTTGCCTTTCATCAGCAAAGTTAATGAGAACTGAAGGGAGACAGTATTTCAAGTGGGTAAATAGTCCATAGCATATTGAGAATGGGAGACTGCATGTCAGTATGCTGCTCTAAGGCGACATGCGCATCCCCAGTTCAGAGCCCTCACAGGGACTCTGCTATGTGAGTTCCTTCTTTCTCTACACTTGCTTTTTAAGAATTTGGTTTTATTTTAGAGGAAATGAGGACTTTTCAAAATATTAACCAGATTCTGGTTTTCTGAAGCTCAATTACTGCTGTTTCAGAGAAGCAAAACTGCAAAGGATCTTTCTATCAGGAATTGCTGCACTGCTGCAGAACACACTCACAAATCGCCTACTTCTTAAACCAGTAAATTTGCCTTTCATTTGAATTCAGTAGCTGCTCTGTGAGATCATGGAGAGATGGCATTTGATTTTCTCCTATAATCTGAGAGACTTGCAAGTGTGTTTTCTTTAAAGTTAACCTTTCAATGTTGTTTCAAAACTCTGCAGAGTTCAAGATCCAGTGAGCTTATCACACAAAGTGTGACATAACCTGAATTTAATTCTGGAAGTTATTGATCAGTTTTCAAATACTTCATCTCAATGTACTTAGAATGATTTTCTTTGCAATTAGATCCCATGAGATGAATTTTCCCTGAAAATTTGCTGGTAAGTGACACAGCAAATTCATTAATTTAAATATCCTAAACATACTCTAAATCCACCAAGTGATTACATATCTTACTTGGAGCATTAAAAACCTTTGAAATGGCTAAAATATTAATAGTAATTAATGAGTAATATGGTTTATGCTTGACAGACTATGACACTTATTTATGTGATCAGATTTGATTTAATAAGAAAAAAATCTTGCCTTCTTACAAGGAAACTAGGACAGTTAGAAATACATTAAAAATAAAGGTCAATTTTCAACAGAAATAGAGAAAGCTAGAATTGGTCAGATGATATAACTAGTTCAATATTATTGATGATTATTCAGACAACTGCCTGGCAGTTTTGGAAATGTGCAAAGATACAAAACTTTCAGGAGTGTATTCACAAATCAATATTAATCTTAAAGATTCTCCTACAAGTATCATATGCTGTAAATTGCAACCCTCTAGTCTTTATTCTCTAGCTTTAATGTTTTAGTTATCCAGATGAAAGAAGAAATATTATCATATGACCAAGCCGCTTACTATAACAACCTCTAAATAATCAAAAAGAATACATCTTAAAGAGATATTAGGTTGAACACTGTTTATCTCAAAAGTGTACTTGTTGAGATCAACATTGACTGTAACAATTCATGACTAAGCAGGATATAAATTTACAGAGATTAATTTGAAACGTCATAATCTGGATTGTTGTAACAGTTTTTTAGTAGAGCAGAAAAGAATTACAGGAGGTTTATACTTTGGAGAAAAAAAAATAAGTGGGACGAAAACTCCCACTGTATACTTTAGTTCTTTTAATACTGTGGCAACTGAGTAGTATTTTATGGAAGCACATGTGTCTCAATAGGCAAATTATCCCCTTATAAACCTCCTAGTGACTTCACAGAGCATGTCAGGAAAAACTTGGTGCTTCCTTTTCTGTCTGGGTCAAATGAAAGTTCTGCACATTAAACTGTCAATTCAAGCAAAACCATTCCAGATCTCACCTACTTTAGCTTTCTTAAAGTGTCACCTTCATGGCTGTCTGTTTTGAAGCTTCAAATTTTGCGCTGGGAAATAAAAATGGCTCAGAGCTTGAGAATAAAAGAACAAATGAATGAACAAAAGAAAGAAAGAGGAGGATTCTGTCCCTGCTGATACTTCAGGAGATCTGGGAGATGATTTTTAGAATTTTTGGAAGTTTCAGGCAAAATTTTTGCTGATATGAACATGCTTCCTCACATTCACTTTAAAAAAAAAATAAAAATTGCAGCTTCATGAGGCCCAGAAAATTCTAATAGAAATAAATGGTGATATTACTGAGTTAACAACCAGAAAAGAAGTGCCCTTTAATTGCAACAAACCAATCTACTTCTCTTCAGCTATTGAGCATGTGGTATCTGAATGAGCAGATCAAGAACGTCCTTGTTCTATTGGAAGTCATAGACAGTTACTTGATATGGGCAGTACAAAAGCAGGAACAGTTTCCAAAGGGTAAAACATTTAATATTCTTCCTTTTAGATTCACCTAATTCATCTCTGAATGCAACCCATCCCAGTACATACATATGTATCAGTAAGAGATCAAGTGTGTTTTTATCTAGACCCAGTCAAATCCCATTGCTTCTGTTAGAGCTGGATATCATTTTAGCAAAGGTCTGTGTATGAATATTGGCAAATGAATGTTAGTAAATGGTAGCCATGTTTAAAAATGACCCAGATGACTAGTCCAGACCTTATCAGTTAAAAAACTAATCTATAGTTTATTTTCCTATCTTATATAGAATTAAGGCAATATTCAAAAGCAAATTCATAGTTCCCCTCTGTGCTCTGTTCTCTCTACATGATTATGCAAAGTTTGTATCTGATGAATTAAAATTAGAAGCTGCAAAATAACCTATTTCTAGGTTAGACTTAAATGAATGAATGAATAAATCAATTAATGAACCAACATCAGGAAATAATAAAAAAAAAGCAGCCAAGGAGGATTGGAGTGAAGAAAAAGAATCTGCAAAATTATTGCCTTACATTGGTATAAAATGAAAGAATATCCCAAGAAATAACTGCCCAGCTCCCATCTTCTGCCTCAAACTGACTATTCAGTTTCCTACAACTACGGTTCAAAATGCTGGGTGGTAAGGACTTCACTTCAAGTTGAAGGTGTATCATGATGTTAATAAATAATATGGTACAAATCCTGCTAAATAAACTAAATGCCTCTATTCTTTGAGTTAGATTTACAACTGATTTTTACCAGGCACAGATCTTTCCTCATTTATTTTATTCCCCTTCCAGATTAATATTACTGTTGACCAGACATATATCGCACCATCTGACATAATTTTTGATCACGTCAGACAAAGGCAGCCACCTCAGCACATGTAGGATATTTTCTCTTCAATTGTAGAGGGTCAGTGTATTGCTTCATGTATTTTTCAAAGCTGCTGAAACTTCTGACCCCAGCAGTAACTGAGAGTAGTTAGGTATTTGGCAAGCAGTTATGTCTAATGGGCTTTTTTGTTAAATTACTTTATTTTTTCCCCAGCTATGCAGTTTCTATGAAAATATTCAGCTCCTCAGTGAGTCAGCCATCTTGCCAAATTATGTAAACCAGGTCTCCTGTAGACAGTGTTTGGTTCTCTAGATGAGGAGTCATTTACAACTGCAGATTTTTGAATCTACATATCACGAAAGCCGGTAGAGAGGCCTCAAGATCATCAGATCCAGGCTCAGAAATTGTTTCAAGCTTGCCCTCTTGCATGATGGTTTCTGAAAGCTGTAACCCTTGGATTTTCATGCCATTTGAACTGGGAGGGTGACAGTGACTGAATGCGGGCTGATGTCAGCCCCCATTAAATGGTTACCTGGGAAGACAAGTGTCCCTGTGAAAATGAGACGACAGTTGAGCTTTCCTCCAGAGTGCTAGAATTATTACTCCATTCAGAGTCACTGAGTGTGTGTTGTGTAGGTACTGAAAGAATTCACTGTAGCGTGGTACATAGTACACGGAGCTGCAAATAGGGTCATTCTTCTGTTCAGAGCCCCAATGCCCAGAGTAATTAACTTCACATGCCATGGCTGAATGCTGAGGCTGAGTTCAAGTGAAGTGGTGAGGAGCCCAGCCCTGAAGGGCATGGTTGCTTAAGTTCTTTATTACAAATACAATGAAAAAAGTAATAGTCTTTGCTACACAATGTTGCAGTTCTTCTGCTCAGGAAACGAATTTTTATGTGTTTTGTATCTCATGAATTCTGCATATTTTATTCCCTAGAGTTTAGTGTAAAAAGCACTTTTTGTATTGCTAAGTAACATGACTAATTGCACAAACAAAACAAACCAGCCTCGTACATTACGAGGTTGAAATGTCAGGAGCCATCAGGAGGTCCCCAGGAAAGAGTGCCTATGTCATTTTAAATAGTCTTTACACAGCATTATCTTACGGCAAACACAGAATGTTTTAGCCAATTTGTGTTTTAAGATTAATAAGAGCAAAAGCTATTTGGGTTTAACTTTATTTTTTAACTATCCCAGGCAAAAGATCTTCAGCACTGCAGGTGTAAGATTTTCATGTAACAATTTGTGCATATCAATGTAAATAACGTACAAAGTAAATAATAAATGCTGAGAACCCATTCTCTTCTTTAAACAAACCAGCAATCGTCCCCTCAATATCAAACCATCTGGAATGCCTTGATTTGAGTAAATTATAGCAGTCTAGTCCGGATAATACAATGCTTTCCTTCCCCTCTCTTTCTAATTGTGGTACTGATTTCAATCCTCAAATTTATATTATGTTTTTTGAATGGGGTTGGGAATAAATAACTTAGGCACCAGCCACAGGGAAGGCCGTCACCACCAGTGGGCATTTCCTGAAGGTGTGCTTTATTTCTTGTCTTCTGCTACTCATTCTGCTGTCTACCTAAGCAGGTCATCTCCATGTTCCCTTTCAGTTTGTGCACTGATAATAATATCTGTGGGTTGTTTTTGAGTTTGAGCTGGCTGCTGCCTGCATTGAAGCTTCAGGAGCAGACAATTTAGAAATCCAGAGGTTTAGCATCCTGGATTTTTTAAAACTTTCCCTGGCCTCCTCCCCTGTAATCTAGGGGCTCCGCTTACATACCAGAGGGGAGTATGTGGGGAAGTGGGTGAGAAATAAGAGGGAAGTTATTCAGACTTCTTTAACAAGCTGTTTGTTGTAAGCAATTTTGTTGTGCTGCATATCTCCCACAGGTTTCAGTGAATTGATGCAGACAATCAGCATGTAAGGAGGCATACCTGTTATTTCGTCTCCTGGGGAAGTTTCGTATCAAAAGAAATAGAAGTGGCTCACAGCAGAAGTCATCTACAGTGAGTGGTGAATGCGTGAGGGTTTGTCTTGCAGATTATCTTTATTACAGGCTTCAAACCTCTGGTTAGACGTCCTGATGAGTGTGATAATTGGGTAACATCTTCCAGTTTGAAAGGAAGCTGCCAGATGAATATTTTTACTATTGTAAAACCGTAGTCTTTGAAGTCCTGCATTTGCAAAATATACTGGATGAAAAATGAGTAAATATTTTAAACAAATCATAGAAGACCTTCAAGAGGCCATCATGTCCAGCCTTTGCTCAAAGATAGAATAAACTGTATCTGTACTTTGTTTTCTGAAAATCCTTCATTCCTGTGGAGAACTACTTCACATACTGTGAGTTATGATTAAAAAGCTGTGGTGAATTACTGAATAGTCTGTGTGTGTTGGGGAATTTAATTTGTAACCTACTGAAAAGAAACCTGCATCTATAAAACAGGTCGAAGGACAGAACTCATTGTCCTATACTCAACCAGTAGCCTCTTAAAAACTCTGAAAATCAGAAATTTCAAGACAAATGTCTTTGAGGTTTCCAGGGAAGGGGGTTCAGTCACTACTCTCTGTAGCAGTAGTAAAGTGACCTGTGGAGTTCCGGGTCTTTGCCCGGGACTCAGTAAGCTGTTTAAAGCGGACAATGGCTGTGAGTCTAAACAAAATTCACTCCGTCCTAAGATTGATCTCCACATGGAGGTGGCTGTGAATATCTTCCAGAAAAAAATCTGTAGCTTGTTCCTCAAAACTTCTTATAAAATCCCGGCGTCATGAGCTGTGACTCAAACCACTGGCTGAAACCCTCCAATCTTCTGCTGTAAACTGTACAAGTGCATTTACAGAGCTGCAATCTGGACACAGCTGCTAACCTGTTCCTTTCATCCCCCTGTCATTAAAAAAAAAAAGCTGCTTTGCTCTGCAAATAGGATCAAATCTTGACAAAGGGTTTCTGTAAGCAGTGGAAACAATAGGTAGCATTAGTCTGCTGGGCAAAACATATCCAATAACAGAGCCTCACGTGTATATCATGTAAATAACCAGGCAAATTATTAAGACTAAAGTCTGAATACCACTACAAATACTGTTCTGCAAACTGAAACATGATGCAGTGCTGGTCATGGAAAATGGGAAAAGATCAGGAAAAAAACCTGCAGCTTGATGGGTCTGAAGGGGCAAGGAAAGGAGAGAGAAGAAATAAGTTAGTACTGCAGAACAGAGCTACGAGGAGCTTTACAGGTGAATACATGAAATTTGAACTTGATTTGGTTGATCAAGCAGAGGGAGTTAAAAAGGGTCTATATTTTCACTGGTATTTAAAAAAAAATCATACCTTTTGAATGCATCAGAGGGGAGCAATTAAAATATCAGGAGAGAAATCTTCATCAGTACATTCATTCAAACATTATTGACCTTCTCTTCCATTTACCTATTTACTGCTTGATAGGTACTTTGTATAATTTACAAGGCACAAATTAGTACTCCCTAGAACATCACAGAAATATGTACTCCCAAAATCAGTTGCCAAACCCAGGCTGTTTCTCCTGGATGAATGAGCTCACTAAAGACATGAAGAGTGATTTGAAATTCTCCGACAGGCAAGTATGTGAAGTTAAGCCAAACTGCTGCTTCACTGCCAGTCTGGTTTTTGTCTTCGGGATAAGTGGCAGCCTCATTGAGCAGTAATACAGATAGCACAGTGCTACCTAAAATGTTAGATACTTATTAGATTAGTTACAATGGGAGGAGGATTCTATCAAATCATAACTCTGTTCATTAAATGACCTCTAGAATTATGGAGAGCTGAGAGAAAATGTTTTCAGCACACAAAGAAATGTCTCCCTATATATTAATTTAAAGAAGGGAGAGCAGACATTGCATGTGGTGTCAGATTTGTAAATCTCAAAGGGTAATGTACGATTTCATTATCTTAGAAACATTCTCACTAGATGATAAAAGAGTTACCAACACTACAATTTTCAACAGCTGAACTATGCCTAATGGCACACATACAGTACAGTATATCTTTTCATAATTTACAATATAGTGCTGAGAAAGCTCTGGCCCAGTTGGGAGATTCTCACTTATTCAAGTGGTTCTATTTAAGTCAATGAAATGACTTGTGCCAGGGCTTCTTTGCCTTTTCATGGGAAAGGACGTCTTGAATTCAGCTGATTGGCACATTTGAATTTCAGTGATAATGGTCTGATTATTTATTAGGGTTTTTTAAAGGGAGAATAGTCTTATGAACATCAATATACACTTTTTTTTGTCATTCTATACAGAAATGGGGCACTATTTTACTTTAGAATTGAAAGATTGAAGAGACTAATTTATTATTTGCTTTATGTAGTTTGTATCAAGGCATAACAAAATCTCACTGGATTGAATTCTGTAAATTTCCCAAACCAAAGTTTATTTGAGACTGCTACCAACACTAATTGCGTTTCTGGGTTGCTGTATTTTTTTTTCCCCAGATTCATATATTTTTTTAAAAGTTCATTTTATATTTGCTCAGGGCTTTTCTACCTACTGGGAATCATAGCATGTGTGATAGAGGTGCCAAGATTTATATATTAAAAAAAATCAGGAGAATTCATAAATTTAACAACTGAAACAACTACATTTGGAAAGCGTGATAATAGCTCTTAAGAGACAACACAGTTGTACATTTATGCTAATCAACCAATTTGCTATTGCTTTCCTTAATGGTGAAAGGTCTTTTTAGTGCACAGAGTTCTGCTCCATGAATGATAGATTGAACATTAAGATAATAACTCATGTCAGCTTTTCCTCTGAGATTTGGACTGTGTGCCTATACACAAGTCCATCCATAAAGCAAGTAACTGATCATGCTGCTAAGTTAATGCAGGACACAATTTTAAAGGCAGTTTCAAGAAACATTTGTCATTACTTTTTTTTATAATTTCTGGTGCTTTCTCTGGTGGAATTCCTACTACTCTGTTTATGCCACAAAGAGGGCTCTGAAATTTAGTGACTAATCTGTTTCTGGGACATATGGTTGCATGGCATAGAAACAGGTGGCAGCACTGTGACAGAGTGGCCCACAGCTGTCTCACACCTGTGTGGTGCTCTGGTAAGGCTGGTATAAACAGAGAAGCGAGCACTTTGAAACTAGGTGACTGCAGAGATGAGTCACAGATGGTTTGAAAAATGCCCCAGTTCAGCGCTGAGCTCAAATGAAGTGAGAGTATTGTTGGCTTTTTGAAGCTCTACTGGTTTGTCTTTATGAGACTTGGCTTTCTACACCTTGTCCCATACTCAACTGTGACTGCAGTTTCAGACTGAATAGGTGCAATAATAAGAAAGGACACAGCCAGGACCTGTGGGTTATCTCAGCTATTTTACTGGCTTTCGGCTGATGATGTGGTTGCTCCAAAAGAGCAGGGAGAGCGTAAGGTGAATGTCTCTCACAACCTGCTGTCTGTGCTGGGAGGCAATTATGTGTCATAGGTATTGCTGTTCTGGCATGGATCCTCTGAAGTCGTCTGATCCCTAGTAAAAGGCCTGTCTTTCATAGATATCTTATGTGCTGCTTCTGTCTGCTCCTTGCTCCTGCTTGCATCAAGATATAACTATAATAATGAGGGGATACCACTTAAAGTGACCATATGAGAGAGGTTAGTAATCAGATAAGAGAGGAACAGGAGAAAAAACAGACTTACTAAGCAAATGCAGCTCCTCCCTCCTAAGCAAAGTTTAAGACAAACTAAGATAATTTAACTAATCTCACATTTAGAAGTATCATTACACTTCTGAAGAGAAATGTGTGTGATTTTTACAAGAAAATAACACTCTAGTAAATAGACCCATGGCAAGATTATTTGCAGTAGAAAGTACTGATAAAAGTTTTACAATATGACTGCTATCTTCTACATTGGGAATATGTCTTCTGGGTTTCCTACTTAGCCATAAGCAGAGCAAACATACTCATTATTTTAATATGACTTGCTTTCAGCCATGCCTAGCATGTGCCTTTCTGTGTGGGGAAAAGAAAACCAAAAACCAACAGCCCTTTCTCCACTTTCTGGAGTCCCTGCACTAATGTTCCAGATGCTCCAGGGAGTAAAGACTTGCTCCTGAATCCAGATGTTTGTCATTTATATCACCAAGAGCTGGGACGTGTGAGAAGCTGAGTACTTTCAGCTTTCAGGAAAAGTAGTTATCTCACACCAGTCAATAGGCTGACAGCATCATAAGTGCTATACTTTTAGAAGACATTTTACTAGCCCTACAGCATTATACAATTTTGCACTTACTTTACTAATCTTTATTAGTTTAATAGACCATTGCATACAATACACCTGTTGTGACAGTTGCAAACCTATGTTTTGCTCAGGTACCTGTGCTAAAATTTTAATGCAAGCTGAAAAAATGATGGTTACAGTCTGGCCTTTCAGCGGCATGCAGTAATTGTTGCCATTTAGTGTACAATGCAGTTTTACTGAAATAAGAATGTTGGATGGAAAAGAAAAGCAAGCATTTCAGAGTTGTTTTTTTTCCTTGTTGTATAGATTGCAAGCTTTTAGGAGAAAGCGGTCATAATTGTATAAGTGCTGCTTCCATTAAAGAACAGCTGATAAGGCTAATACTTTTGAAACTGTGTAATAGGAGTTTGTAATATCTAAAAATAGTGGCGCCTCTTAAAGACTTGATTCTTAACTCTTAGAATACTTGGGTGTTAGTGAGAAATCTATTCTGGACAAATAGTTCAATGAGCTCTGGAGAAGAGATGGACAACTGAACTTTGTTTTGGGCCAGATGACGTTTTGCAAGATACTGTACGGGATATTCTGGGAATCTGCCAGAGAAGGAACAAGAAGGTCTAAAGACTAAAGATGTAAGGCAGTAGTCAGCATTTATATGACTATTCATTAAACAAATACTTTATCTTCTTGCAGTTACAGCTGTAATGATATAAAGGAAATTATATCATTATAGTGGTGTTGGAAGGATTGGTTAAACATTGAGCTATCTGGGGACAAACTACTTCCTTTCTATTTGGAAGCATCTGATATTTCTTCCATCTGACCAACAGAAATTTATTGTAGACTTCAATAGAACAATTCTTTCCTGAGCCCAGCCAAAATTCATACTGCATTAAAGTAGACAGGACTCTTCTCAAAACCCAGTTTCAAATGCTCTGTCTTTTAGGCAGGAAGTTTGGATTTTGGTGTAAATGTATGTATAACTTGTTCTTCCATTCAGATATTCATTCATCTGTCTCAAGAATGTGTTTGTTTCAAATATAAATATATGTATGTAAATATGTAATTTACATAATTTGCATAAATACTGTGCAGA
The DNA here is from genome assembly GCF_965638725.1 of Aptenodytes patagonicus. Taxonomy (NCBI): domain Eukaryota; kingdom Metazoa; phylum Chordata; class Aves; order Sphenisciformes; family Spheniscidae; genus Aptenodytes; species Aptenodytes patagonicus. Next base: position 50,550,146 of record NC_134950.1, on the reverse strand, counting down.
TAACACTTGAGATCAAGGCTAGTGCCTTACATTGATGCTATAAGTTGGCATAACTCTGGTCAACTCCTTTTGTCTAGGTGTGGAGGAGACCTGCTCAGTTCCCATCATGTAAGTTCTGCAATTGCTCTCATCACCAAATATTTGAATAATATCCAGTAGTGCATTAAGCTGGGTGACTACTTTGTGCTATAGGTAAAATTCGTTTTCTTATTCTCTTCCCAAGAACAGACTGTGAGCAACTGCAATTTTGTTTTGGTAAGGTTTTAATTAGAGAAGGTTCTTTTCTCATACGCATTTACATACACCTCCTTCAATAGTACAGGTGTTGTTAATTGTTCATTTTTTCATGTAAGAATAAGAAAAAGGGTTGAAGAATGTACCTTGCACAAGGAGAGGCAGATCTGCATAAAATGATCATGAATGATAATCAATTTGGACACCGCATCAAAATTACAGGCAAATGAAGATGCAAGTTAGCCACAAGTTGTGGGATAGTAATAGACTTTACAATTACTGACAGGCTTTAATCCTGTGTATTAAGCTCATCTACTGCACCTATGTTTTCTCAGGTCCTATTTGTTTCTTGATTGGGGGAGAGGTAAATACTCATATGCTGTTTATTTAGGAGTTGCCATTTTTATTATTATGTGTTAACCAGCTATACACAACATTTCTGGTTTGAAAATATGCTGTTTACAAGAAATATGTAAGCTATTTTCTGTAGCTAAATATGGACTGATATAATCCTTTGAAAAGAGGCATGTGGCACCAATGTGGCAGGGTTGGCACATGATAGGGCACTATCAAAAAGACATTTTTTCCCTTTCTGGCAAGCTACTTATGCAAACCCACTACATTTTATGTTAGGGATAGGGATCTGGGCAGCCCCTGAGCAGGCACCTTGCCACTATTACAAATGAACTGGAAGGAAGGAAACTGAGGATGTCTATCAACTATTTCTGTAAATATCACAGCTATTTTTCAGGGTCATTAAACTGACTGTCCATTGTGATTATGTCTAAGAGTCAAAGGTATTTAGGCATACGTGACAATAAGTATTTATGGCATTGTGATTCAGTCTTTCTTCATATAGATTTGGAAGGTTTATGTAATTAATTACATTGTACTCTTTGTCTAGCTAGTTAGTTAATGTTAGTTTGGAAAACTCATAAGGTAAGAACAATGAGCTGGGTACGCTAGCAATCTCAGTTGTCAAAGAACATTATAATAGTATTACCGTGAAAGCCAGAAGGTTCATAAAAAATAAATGTATTCATGTCTGTACATTTGAGGGACTTAAAAAAAAAAAGTCAAGACCTCAGCTGTTTGAAAAGGAATGTCACTTTCTTTATGAATGATGTGGTCCAAAGGAATTAATTAACTTGGCTAGCCCACTTGCAACCCTAAAATGCTGTGAGGACTCCAGAAGCCCCAAACGTCTGTTAGCACAGGTGATCTTGAAGGCAAACTGTGTGAGTGGTTTTTGCCTTCAGACAGTGTCATGCTGCTGTGACAAGATTCTGAGAAAAGGGCTGCCTCATACCATGCTGCATGTCCAAGTGAATATTTCAACACCTGGTAGGTGAGTTTTCCATAGTACACATTGCCTAGCAATGTTTTCCACAGCATGCACCCAGGCAAGATTATATCCGTCTGGTATTTCATTCTTTTCTCTCTTTTGCTATAGAATTGCCAAAGAAATGCTATTTGATTTTAAACCATCTCACAACAAATTGCAGGGCCATTAGAGCAATCTCTGAAGAATCTCTTGGAACACGCAGTGTCTGGGGGAAGGCGGAGCCAGGAATAGGTTCTGTGGTGGGGACCAGCTCCAAAGCACGGAGGAGCCTGTGATGAAGCTGTCAACTTTCAGGAAAACCTAGTCAGTAGGGAGTAAAACCCCCTCTTTCCTCAACAGCACAAGCTTCCGGAATAATGAAACTTTTCTTTGTGTTGAGACCAGCTTTCCACAGAACGACAAGTCATGTTTCAGTTCCTGACTTTTGCCTCGAGCTGCTCTGTGGCCCAGTCCTGCCATGCGGAGAAGCTCTGCAGACATTTCAAAATGGAGATAGCTCTCTTCCTCAGGCACATGGGAAACAGTTATCTCACTGGCAGTGAAAGGCAGCCAGTGAAAGAAAGAGAAGAGCTAAAGCATTGATCAGAAGATGGGCAATGCCATTCTACAGTAACTAAGGGCTATCACAGTCCCACACTTTCCAAGACATATAGCTGCAGTTCATAATAAAGTTGGTCTCAGGGAATGACACGAGCTCTTAAAGACCACAGGGACAGTTAGGACATGCCTCAGAATGTACTAAATCATGGGCAATGCAAGATATACTGACCCGGTTTACATGACCATGACTTGCTTTCCACAATAACTGTAATCTACTACTTTCTTATATCTAACAATATTCTTTAATTCAACTAGTAAGAAATGGGTGTTGTGGTTTTGGTGGTAGAGGTTCAATCATCACTTGGGATCAGAGGCCGTCAGTAAACGCAGCCGCAAATAGGTTGCAACTATTAGTGGCCAGGGTCTGTTGTACTACTTAAATATACAGGTTGAGCTGAACAAAATAGAGGAAGTGGTGTAATACAAGAATGTGTAAAAGGAGAAGGAAATTGCTGTCAGGCTCAAAGTTAGTCTGGAAGAAGTTAGATGTTAGTCAGCCTAAGTTCTATTAGTATAATTGTTAAATGAGGAAATTTTTATAATACTTGTTACAGAAATGAATACTTTTCATTAATGTTGAATTTTTGGAAAATCATGCTAGAAACATATTTTGACTTTTATTTATATATTTTTTCCCCCTGAAAATACTAATGGAAATTGTCCTGACCAAGAGGGTACTGTAAGAAATGAATATATAAAAAGTAAGTTCCTTACGTTTACTTCTCCTCCTATATATTTTGTACAGAGGTACATTAAATTAGTTCAGATGGGTAAATATAAAATGAGATTTAATCTGAATTTATAATAATACTAGTGGAGAAGAAAGCCATGTCATATAAAATCTTTCTAATAAGAAGCCTATTATAAGTAAACCTGTAGATAAAAGGACCTTGGATTTTGTAATGGGGTTTGAAAAGAAAAGACGTAAGTTTCATCAACAATTAAATAATAAAGGTTGTAATCTGAAATTGAATACATATCCTACATCCAAATATAATAATGTTGGACATACTATACTTGTTCAAACCAGTCCACACTACAAATTGGACACCGAAGTGTTTCAGAGACAAGTCTAAGAACTTGCAATGATCAATAACCCTCTTACAGAGAAAGCTTCTTTTTTGATCCTATCCACTCAGGTGACGACTAGTGCTTAGAAGCCTGAGGATTAATAACACCAAGGTAGTTATGTTAGTCTTAACTGGAAATGCGGCTGTTCATTGTCCTCTTATTAATGCTCAGTCCTGTGCTGGATCGCTCTAAGATTTTGACCTCAGTGCCACCCTTGTGGCAAAGACTTCTACAGCTGAATTTTGTGTACATAGAGGATTTCCTTTCAACATTTTAAAAAATGTTCTCTCTCCAATTTCACTGGATGCTTCATTGCTGGTTTAGCAGACCACTTTATGAAAAAGGACTACTAGAAGTGCTTCTCTCTATACTATAACTTGTATTAGTATATTTATCATGATCTTTCTTTCATTTTCTTTCTAACTAAGGCTTTTCAGTGAACCTATGTGGACATTTTTCTGGGTTGCTAATATTCTTGTTTTCTGTATTCTGAAACTGCCTAGTTACAATTCCACTTACAGAATGGGACTAAACCCCGTAAACTAGAGGAAGAAGAGATAATGCTATACATTTGATATTAAAATAATTCATACATTATGTACATGTAACTGTGTGAATATATAAATTTTACATATATATAGATGTATTAAATATTTTTTTCCTTTTTGTGTATAACTTCACTATTTTGATTTTCAATAGTTAGTATTTCAACATCAGTTTTGGGTACATTCCTCTCATGCTTCTTACGATGAGAAGAAAATACCATTGAGCTATCCCAGGCAATTCCTCTTTTCTTCCCTGACACATTGCAATTAATTTGATGTGTATTAAATTTTATGAGCTGAAGAGACAAGTCAATTCAACCCAGATCCACTAAAATGTTTAGATGTCAGGTATAACAGGAAATCTGTTGCAGAGCATGGATTTGCAATCAGGTTAGTACCAGCTTTATCTCTTTGGTTTGGAAAGAATGTGCCTATGAACTCTAATTGGGAGCTTATGACACATATATATAAAGGACATGAAACAGACAAGGAAACTTAATCAATTTTGACTAAGCATAGAAATATTGGACTAGCTCTTTTCCTATGCTGTTCCTTTAAAAACCAAACAAACAAACAAACCACCCCTCTCCCCAAACCCCCAACAAAGAAATCAATAAAGTCATTAGAAAAAAGTGAATTCTATTAAGGTTAAATAGAATTTCAGCTGACTTATTTGAGGAATTGTCAATACTTTCTTATCAGAAAAATAAAAAGGCATGTGATTTACTGATTGTATTGATTATATTAACAGAAACCATCTGCTATCCAATCCTGCAACCTAGAGTTTTGTTTTCCAGTGATGGTTCCTGAAGGCACAAAGAGAAATAACTGGCAAAAATCTATCTGAAAATCATTGGTAGCTGATCATCTACCTCACAGTTGCATTCTTAAGTCTTCTACTGTAGCAATATTATTAAAGGTATCTTCTTTAATCATTATTAGCTGGCAGAAAAATCTCCATTGGTGTGTGATAATATTTGACAGTCTCAGCATCATGTGTAGAATGATGAATTACTAAATACAAATGTGAAATTTAGGAGGGCAGGTATCAATTTATTTGTTGCTGAACATCTTAGAATAAAATTTAGTTCTGATAATGTTTTAGGAGGAGCAGATCAAACTGAGGATAATTTTCTCTTATAGAAGATATTTTCTTTTAGGTTGACTTAAAGACTATCTCAACTGACCTGGAACTGCTTTGTTCCATTATTTGGTTGTCTTATCAACCTGTTCTGTTCCTCTTTACCCCCCTCTTGCATTTCTCTATCTTGGCTTTAGACTGCTTTGCAGTCATTTCAATGCTAAGATTTCTAGAGTAGGAAGCAGGAATTTTTGCCTTATCATGTATATGTCCTGACTTCCTTTTGGTATTAACTTCCTACTTCTAAAAATCTCTGGGATGTCAAATGCTAAACAGGAGTTAAAAAGTTAAATGATTTACGGGATTCAGATACCTGTCCATAACTGAACCACTGACCATGGAAGTACATCTACACTATTGCACATGATGAATGAAGTTTATTTCCCTCACCTCTCAACTTTTTTGTTTTGCTTTTGTTTGCAAAGCTATTGATGCTTCCATTTTGTTGGCTTGACTAACTTCAGTGAGTTAGAAAATATTCTCTTGCTAATCTCAACTATGATTATACTGCTATTGCTTGATTATGGCATAACCCATATACTAAATCTTTTAGACATGCTGTTGTTGTGCTTTTATTCTGTTATTTTTGGTTTTTATTTTGGGAAATAGTTTGCTCTGATACTTTGCCTTCTTTCCTCCTCTCCACTCACTGTCAAACTTTCTGTGAAAGAAGTAAGATGTCTGAAGGAAGGGTTTTGTCTTTCTTTGCCTGGCAAGACCCTGAATAGGATCGCTGCTATTGTGATATAAATACTAATGGACGACAAAACCTAACTGTTATGAATATATTAACAAAAAGGACAAGAAATTTTTCGCTGTAAATAGATCATCCTTGATGCATTTCCATCAGCTTAGTCTTGCACTGGAACCTGTAAACTGGTGTGTAACACTGAGAAAAATTTCAGGAGTAATCAGCGCATGGGGCAGGAAAAAGGAACTACTACAGCTTGACCTTTCTGGTTATAACATGGCTTGAAAGCAAAGAAAAATAAGATACGCTGTTCTTCCAGATTTTCACTGGTATCCTCAGCTCGTTAATAACTTTGCAGTGTGGAGACTATTATGAGCTGGTTACTGTATTATGTCAGTTAAGCAAAGCAGCAGCTGTAAACAAATTAGGAAAATTCAATGCTGCTTATCTGAATTAAAAACAAGAAATTAAATTGAATGTGGGCAATTTTACATTTGGTCGTACTGTAGATAAACAAGGATAAGTAAATATGTACAACATTTGCAAATATATGCAATATTTTAAAACTTTTTATTTTTTTAAACCAAATATTTGCTCTATTTAATAGCTATCTGTTTATTTTTGCAGGTGAAATAATTGCTCTACTCTCTGCCTTTATTAAACATTGGGTTTAGAAAAGATGAGTTTATACAAACAAAAACTCAGCTTTGCCTATACCACATTGAATTGTTTAAAAAGCAATCATGCCCTCTTCATAATCTGGTGGTTTGTATTTTAGTTTTTAGTACATAGCCAGACACATCTGTATGGTTTAGAAATATTTAATGCTGTTAAAGTGTATTCCATAAACTTTTAAAATATTTTGGCACAAGCCTTTATTTTCATTTTTATTTGATACGTCACAAGAATCATATTTCGTCCCCCTCACCCCTGCCTCTCTCTCTCTCTCTCCAAGGTAGAGCCATTGAGAATCTATGGATTATTGAAGAGATCTTATACGATAGAGATGTTACATTTTGAAGTTATCTGAAGAAATAACTGGTACTTTGAAAGGTCACATTCAACTAAAAATAAAAATACATTCCGTCTTAGCGTTTTCAGATCTTTAAGCAGTATGTCCTGAGCTTCCACATCAGGCAGAAGTAAATATAACTTTCTTTTTCTTTACATGCATCTCTAAGGTAAGTACTGATTCATTTATGTGGGAAATACATCTGCCTTCCTAAGGACAGCCAGGCAGCTGGAGGTACTTCTTAGAGAGGTGTGTTCACTTAAGTAATACAGCAAATTACTGAAATAGAAACAGCATCTCTTGGGACAAATACTTCTTATGAAAAACAAATACATTAGGCTGTGCAGTCAGATTCATACACTTGCAGTTTCCTGGAACTGCCAAGATATGTCAAGCTGTTAATCTTGTTCTGAAGATCATCTATTGACTCCAACACTTCATTTTAGTAGGAAGTGTCATCGCTGAGGGCTGGGTTTTGCATTCCTTTCTCCAGCAAAACTCCCAGCAGAGTATTTTGCTAAGCAAAGTTAGCAGGATATTATACAATAGTACATATTCACATGGTTAATCTTGTTCTCCCTCTTCACTCTCGACACAAAAGAATTTTAGATGTAGTGGGAAAGGAGGGAGTACTGCAAAAGAGAAGGGCATGGCAGTGACATACTTTGTTAATGGACAAGAGTTGACTTCTGTTTTGATAGCTCGGTGTCATAACTTAATGAGGTATACTTTTGGTTTCCACTCTACGCAGGCTCAAAAAGGTGGAAAATACAGTAGACTGTGATATATATCACTGTGTACCTGTGATATAAGGGAAACCATTCTTTTCTTTTCATGGTTTATTCTGGCTCAGTGAGAAACTAGTCTAGCAGGAAAGGCAAATTGCTTTCCCCAAAAATTTGTGAATACTGGAATAAATGCTGTAAACACATTATGTTTGCCAAGCCTCAGTATCCATTACAAAAAAAGGCACTTTGACAAAGTGCTTGTGTTATTGACTGACTCTGTGGATGTTGTCTAGAAGATACTGGATATGGATCTATCTGTTTCCTGGTCTGATTATCAATATAAATTTTACTAAGACTCCTTGTTTAGCACAACATTGGTGTTCAACTTACAAGTGGAAGTTTCATCACTTGTTAAATCTGAGAAACTTCAAAGAGTTCTGAACGTGGAAGAAAAAAAAGAACATTGCACCTTTCTTGCCCTGCACAAGACAATGATGACCCAACTGGGAAAAAACCCTCAAACATGATGAATTGAGGAGCATGCACTCTGTCAGCCTTTGAGTGATCATGGCAATCTTGTACGTTCAACTCTAATTACAGCTGAAAGCAATCAGCAGTCATCTGATTTTCACAGCTGGTAGTAAATTTCTTTATCCACCTATGAGGAATAGGAAGACTAGTAATTCAAAGCTGTTTAGTCAAGGTGCTTCACCTTTGTACTCAAATGATGGCCATGAGGTACCCCTCAAAAAGACAGGATGGTTTCTGTATCCATTTAAACTATCAAGGGAAAGCAGCAGTGAAACCAGAAACAGGATGCCTTTGTTTACCACCATCTAAAGCCCAGGTACTTTTGGACCAAAGTGTATTTTTAAAATATTATGATGCGATTAGTAGACAGAATTTATACACATGTAACAGGAAAGGCATGCTTGTTGTATGTTTTATGTCTCTAGGGAGTACAAACATATGGAATGATATATATGTTTATTGTGGAACCATTTTCCTCTTTGATATTCATAGTATGTTATAGAAAAACAAAGTGTTACTTTGCATGAGAAAATCACTTTGTGGCATAGCTATGTGAATCTCTGTACATTTAATAAGGTTTGCTGTGAGAAAGAATCACTTTGGCTCTCTGGGGGAAAAAAAATAAATAATTGAAAGAGGCTGATTATATAGCTAATATTACATTATGAAAATATGCAACCCAGGGAGGTTTGGCACACAATGCATTGATTTATATGCTGTTTAAAGGCACCTTATCTTTCTGTTTTGTTATTTATAGGCTGGACTCTGTGTTTATGAGGCTGTATATCCAGAGAGAACTGAGGAGCTGCTACGCGCCTTGGTGTCTCAGCCCACACTTTGGAACTGCTTGAAATGGGGATCTGGTCAGAAAGCAGGGCTTAGCACACACTCGTATATACCATGAACTTCGGCCTAAGCTGAGAGCCCTCGGGCAACTTCAAGAAGAGAGGACAAATACTTCCCTCTTGGAAGTTTTATTTGTTCTTTGGGTGATGGGTCAAGTGAAAGAATGTTTGACAAGGACAATTTTACAATAGATTCCTGTTAAAGTATGGTGGTGAGTCACCATATCTATTTACAGCAAAATGATAAATAGAGGTACTTTTCAATGCAGAATCTCTCACTCTTAACAAAGAGGGTTGAATTTGAAAGAGAAGGAAGTCCTCATTTAGAACGCTGTCAGAAAAGATTATAAGATGAACTAATATGAATTCCTAAGCTATGAATTTACTTCAGTAGTTTGTTGAATAAAACAGGATTTAAGCATATAAGTTGCATCATCAATTTGGGTACACACCTCTGGTTTTGCTAGGTATAAGCAGGGAGTCCCACAGAAGCCTAATTCTGGAAACATGCAGAATTAATGAATACTTCTGGTGGTAGCCCTGGAGGCTAGCAATGTATTTTTGATCTTGTCTTTGATTTGCTAAATTTTTAAAATGTAGTTTTCATCCTAGTTCATGCTAGTGTCAGTGCATTTGAGAACTAAATTAGCGTTCGTTCGTCCAATGTTGCTTCCACCAGATGGAACTGGTGACGTTCATCCTGTCCTGGGGATATAGCTGTCATAGAAACAGTAAAGAGCCATCAGTTGGTGATGGCTTTTGGATATTACTGACATGGATCAGATTTGATCTGTGAATTGAAGTCTTATATTTTGTGTCATTAATTTGTAACAAGTTACTGTTTTTTTGAAAACTATATTAATCTAAGTTGTTAATTTATGCAAACTTTTCTATGCATGTATTACCCTTCTGTATCTGTTCAGGGAAAAAAAAACAACTGGAATACTAAAGTGAATTAATCATAGATCCAGCTCCATAGCTTTAGGAAAGCCAGCAGCTCACCATATCTTCCCATTAGGACAAGAGAATAGTTGAGATTTTTCAAATTGTCTTTCACAAGGGTAGATGTTATAGCACACTGGACTGAGATGACAGCAAAAAGTAGCTGGAGACTGTACTAGTATCTTAGCATATGTTTCTGAAACACTTTCTGTTCTCAAACAATGGCTCATGATGTGTTGTGAAGCCACCGATGGATCATCTATCAAACCCCCTACCATGATGAGTAAAAGCTCTGGAAAACAGTGATATATTACGAGACGGTTTCCTTAAAATTCAGCACCAGCAGATTATCTTTGAAGTGAACTTTCCTTAGTATTTTTCTGATTTTATGTGACTGGGGAGAATTCTGTCTTTATCAAAGGTCTTTTACCCCAGAGCCAAGGTGTTGATGGCCGGTGAAAGTGTTACAGAGCCTTGTTACATTCAGCACCTTAAAAGCCAATGAAAACTAATTTTTGTCTTGTTACACTCTTTTTTACCTTTCCTCCGGAGGTCTTTGCTATTGGCAGGGTAAGCTATTAAATGCTTCTTTAATCTGAATCAGAAGACTTTTCACACGAGGTTTAATATTTTCTTTTTAAGTAGCCTGTTATCAGCTGAAGGAAGGCTGAAGACTAGAGAGGCTTCATTTATCTTACCAATGACAAGAACTGAGAAAAAAAAAAGTAATTTCAATGTACTATTGATGAGTGTGGCAGCTTCCTGTGATTAAAAGCTGCATTACATGTGGATAGCAGTAGTGGACACTATTCTTTGAAAACTATGGCCATATACAGTACTTTAATTGAACTGTAAACACATGGGTGATCAATACAAGGTAAGATTTGTTAGAATTAAGTTTTAAAGTGAAAGAACAGCCAGGCTGGAAGCAAGGGAATGCTTATGTCGTATTTGGGGAGAAACCAACAATTGTTGGACTTGGGTCATTTCATCATTGTCCTGGGAGATCCAGGATCTTCAGGTTTAAGCAATGGGCTTGGAAAGTTTTTGAAGTGGTTTGCTGAGCAGCAGTTTTGGAAAATGCTTCATTGTACTTCTCTCTCTCCCTCTTTCATTAAAAACAATTCATAGTGAGGCAGGACATTGCACGCTGAGGATTACTTCCTCTCTTTTTCAAGCCTTACATTGCAGTGAACCACTGCACGACAAGAGCCTGGAGCATCTTAGGAGCTGCTATGGTGACTACACATCAATGTCAGCTTTCTAACTTTCCAATTTGAACTAATTTCCCACACTTCCTTACCTCCACTCCTACCTTAAAGAAGACAGATGCATCTCTGTGACCTGCTTTGACAGACATTTAACTGTTCTTTGTTGCTTTTTCATGTGCCTTGCTGTTCTTACCAAAGCTGAAATCTGAATATCCCGGCAGAGCAGCTGAAGACTGATAAACTGGTACAACAAACTAATGCTGTCACAAAATTAAACTATAGTGCTGAGGTTTATGTGGAGGAATCTGCTTCCATTACTTGATAAGATGCAGATTTTTCCTATGCAGGCTGTATTAACACTGTTTTCTCCTTGAAAAATACCTGTTCTCTGTCTCCATTACTTGTATCCTGACTGGTATAACCACAAATCTCATTGTTTTCCCGAAGCAACCAGCTTTCAGGCATGTTTCAGTTATGGCCAAGAAGCTTTTATTCTACCAAGTGTCTTTAAAAAAAAAAGAAAAAAGAAAAAGTACTTTTTGAAAGCTTATGTGGTGAAGATGTCCTGAAATGAATTAACAGCTTCTTAATTTTGCCTAATACTTAGACACTCTTTGTCACAGCACAAGCTTCTTCTTTCTGTTTTTCACTAACATCTTCCCTCTCTCAAATAAGGTGTAAATTAGTCCTTCTTGCCTCATTTAGTCTTATGTGTGTTCATGTCAATACACCTCCTTTATTTTGTATACTCTTGTAATAAAATGTGTCATTTATGCTCTACCAATGTTCCACTCAAAATTAAACCATGCATCTTTTAGCCTCACAGCCCTCTTTCTACCCTTTCTAGACCCACAGTCCTGATTATCTCCGAATCACAAAGGAAGAAGCAACCTTTGCATTTAATATCTCATGAAGATTATTTGATTTGGAGCAAGGCGTGAAGACAGCTGCAAACTGGATCTCTAATTTGAAGGTCATTGCAAGCTTAGCTGTCAAGTGACCATAGTAATTGGTAATATGAGAGTCAGATTCACTGGCTACCTCTCACTGTATTATTACCCAAAGCAAAAAACCCACATGAAATCTACTCATCAAATTGGAGCCATATTTAAATAATGACAGGGATCTCAGTCTCTTGTGCAGGGGCCTTTTAAGTCATTCTGTGTTCAGTAATGTAGCTTTCGTGTGCTAATTTTAGACGTTAGCCACGTGGTTGAGATTATAGGAATTTTGCTTTCAGCTCCTATGGCAGCGTGTACTTTTTTCCCAAGTACTTCCTATTGTAGTTATTATCAGTAGAGGTGAACCAGTTGGAACAAGAGGGAGAGAGCATTAATGTAGAGTCGATGGTGGCCTGAGTGTTTGCTGTGTGCTGCTGATAAACTGCTGGTGCTTTGAATGTGTGTTGTCTACTTCTGTTAAAGTCAGTTAGGCACAGTATAGTGGTGAGTATGCCAGAGGTCATCAGTGCTAGGTCGAGCCTGAGCGTTTTGTTTCCTTAATTGCAATAGAGGCCATTTTGGCAACAGCTCTGTAGCAGATAGGGCATGACAGGCCTGTGTTTACTGTGGCCTCCTGATTGCAGATTTTCCAGCTCTCTGAAAGCTTGGGTCTTGAGGATAGCATTATTTTCCTTTTGAGCAAATCCACTCATAATGTTTAGGTTTGCAGGTTTATTCTTACTGTGTTTTATTTCAGGGCAATATAAACCAACTGTTATAACAATAAGTTATTTAAATGGTATACGTTGGTTTATGTGCAAGTGCCTGTATCACTGAAAAAACATGATAAAGTAAAATAATGCCTATTATTCCTACTTTTGGTGATATAAAATGTTTATAGAACTGCAGCATTGATATCATGTAATCTGAAACAAAATGGGAGTGCAACAGGAAGGGAAGTTACATTTCTGAACATCACTTATTCCGGTGCTGTAACTGTAAATGAGCTGTGCCATATTTCACCAGTGAAGAACCTTCATGTACAAAAGCATACTAAATGTAGGTGCATAAACAAAAGTAAACACACCCATGAGTTGTCTCACTTATTTCAACTACTTACAGATACAAATGTAAAGGCCAGCAAACCAGGGTCCTACATGGGTTTGTGCAAATCCAAATGCTTATGCATTCCTGAAACAATGACTTAATTAAACTTATTTTTGTTGGTTCTGTAGGATAATCATATTCTTTAGTTAATAAGTCACTGAAAGCTAATTCAATGAATTTGACTGATGTTAGGAATAGACTTAATTTTATTTAACAGATTCCCAAATACAGGTAATGAAGGTTTAAATAACCCTGGAAATTGCTTAGAAAAATATTGAAGGGTGCATGAATTTTCTTTGCATGTTGGTAATGTTAAAACCTTGCCATGAGACTGCCCTTCTGAAGAGGTAAACTCTAGCTAAAAAGCCAGTGCATGGTAAGCTCCCCAACACACTTAAAAGCCAGTTAAAAAGGAAGTAAACCAAACCAAACCAAACCAAACCAAACCCTACCCCCCATCATGTCACAAGGGTGTATGGCATTGCTGTGTTATGTGGGATTTATGATTGCACCAGTTCTGTTAGGATATGGAGACAAGGCTGAATATGATTGTCTATGTGATGGCCTTAGATGTGACCCTGCAGCTCTGTTTCAGCTGTTGGAACACACTGCATTGCTGTTTCACACAAACAGCTGGGAAATTTCAGCTGAAAAAGAGCTCTAAATACCTCTCCCATCAGCCTAGTGTGGATGTTATATTGGGAAATATCTTGAAAGATTGGATTTGGACATAAAAAGCAATAAAAGTTTGCTACATTTGTTATATCACAGTGTCCTAAAAACCCAGGTGTCCAGCAGCCCAGGGGATGACATGAGCACAGCAGTGACCTAATTTCGTCCATTTTTCCGGGGAGATAATGGAAAGGATAAGAAATGGACTCTGAATAGGCTAGAAATAATGAAATGACACATACGGGTTTGAAAAAGTATAGTGAGCTATACTTTATATACTATGTGGACACATTTCAGACAAAGATATGGTCACAAGCTTCTCATTCATAGTTAAATTCATACACTAACACTTGACAAAATGCATAGTTGAGTAATGCAGTGTGTGGTATAGCTTATCTTTCCTTGTAGGGCATGTAAGGACACAGGTGTTTTCTCTGTCTTTCAGCAATACTGATGTTTGGTAGTATAACAGACAATTCCCGACTTGCCTGTAGGAAGAAGGGAGGAAAAAAGTGTGAATGAAAATGTTAACTTTTTTAAAAACTCAAAAAAGGCTCAGTAGAAATTCAGGCCTGCTCTTATTTTAGCTGATCTGATTAACCTATTTATAATAATAATAATAATGACTTGTTATGTGACTCCTTTGAAGTTCTTTGACGGATGTCTGATCCTAAAAACAATGCCAAGTTCTGCGTACTTAAGCCTGTCTGCTGTGGGCTTTTGTACTCATTATAACCAGTTCCCTGGAGTTATTCAATGCTCTGGAGCCTCCACACCTCTCCCCATGAGCTTCCTTCAGTCTGTGAGGACTCCCTTATGGTATAGCTTCCTTCCTGAGGAACAGCACTCTTGGGAAGAATAAGGTTTGACTTCCAAAACTGATGGGAGGTTTAGAAGAAAAACAATGTTGTCTTCAAGAAGACCCATATTGGCTTGGTGCCTGGGCTTCCTAACAGAGTTGATCCCAGAGGCATAAGACTGCAGGTGCTTAAGGAGAAGTTTGTGTCAGGCTTGATGAGTCTTGCATTTAATTTTGGGCTAAGTGAGGAATGGAGAAGGAACTGTTTTTTGGTTGTTGTTGTTCCCCCCACCCCCCACCCCACCCCGGACATTTTCAACCAAAGTAAATAACTACTTGTTTCAACCAGAGCAGCTGAGACCTCTGAAATGGTAATTTTTCCTTTTCTAGCATTTGGGTACAAGGTGAGTTCCCTGCAGGAAAGCCACCAAGCAGAAGACCATACAACCCATGTGGAAGATCGCTGTGCTCCAGTTTCTCTGTTACATCTATGCCGTGGATGCAGGAGTCCCTCTGTATATACCATGGGCACTTCCCAACCCCAGTGTGCCACTGTCTTCCCACTTCACTCACCCTTCATCCACCTTCTGGCTACCACAGAAATGCAAGGAACAGGTATCTGGAAATCATGCCAAACAGGTACGTGATTGGGATGATTTCTGGGTCCAGAGATAAGCAAACACAACTTTCCTGAATTTGGTACCTAGTTCTTTTCATGGCAAAGATTATACAGATATACCCTTCAGGAATAATTTTCCAAACACACTCACAATTTGGACCGCCTCTGAAATTTCTACTGCACCTTTTGGTAACACAGTAGGGTGCAGTTTGTAGCCAAAAAAGGGTTGGTTTTTGTTTCAAGTAGGACAGATACAAAAAGTCAATATTGTGGATGACCACCAGGTGTTTTTAAAGGGTTTTGGCATTAAGATAAAATTCTCTATTTATCTATACCTATTAAAGGACACAGACTATTTTAAGATTAAGTAGTGCCATTTAAGACCTTGTAGAAGGTCTTGTTAGTTAGGAAAAAAAAATAATAAAGACTTCTTAGCTTGAAAGTCTGGAAGAAAGGTCCTCAAAAGATTGAGAAACTCTTTAGTCCTCACTTGACTAGACTGAAGCTTTCATATATACATATAAATGTACCTATAAATGTTTTGAGAATAAACCAGTAAAAAGATTGTACATCAGGAATGAAAGTTATATCAGCAAAGACACAGTCCTGCCACACTCTTTGTGTGAAGTCCCGGCAAGCATAAGGTGTGCTAGGAATTCAAGGTAAGGCTTCAAATTTCAACAGGACACCAATTACTGTGTATGAGTTGTGAAGCACTTCTATTGTTTCCCTCTGAAATATTTTTTCAAGTGAGTTTAGTACACATGAAAGATATGAGAACGACAGCTCTGGAGAATGAAGGTTTCTGTTTATCTGTATAACAGGTAAAAAAGCAGGCAACTGGGGAGTGAGTTTCCTCGGCACAGTTCTGGAAGGAAACTTCTACGAGTGGGAGCACAGTAATATATCTTGACCTTTATTAAATAATTTGAAGAAACCATACAGGCACTGTGAGTCCGAATAATCGCATTCTCTAAACATATCCTGCATGCAAACCTGGTTACATGTATTCACGGTTGCTCTGACTAATTTTAAAAAAAGACACAGTGAGCCCCCATAGAATATTTACAAATAATTAAAAAGGATATTATCCCCTTTTTTATATACTACAATGCTTTGGTTCTCATGACCAATCAGCCTTTGACCTCTGTTTACACTGCTACAGAGATATCCATTAGTGCAGAAAGAGTTGGTTTTTTCTAGATGTTTGCAGAAGCAGCCACCTCTACACCAACTCCAAAAGCACTGCAGCTGAAATACAACCGCTGGAGAGTAACAATGATACAACAAAGCAACAGGAACTTGGCAATAGTTGTATTGTCACTAAAAGTCCATGCTATGGCTTTAGAGTCTTTCTAGCTGTTTTGGCAACACAATGGCAGGAAGCCAGTTCATTAAGCAAGGCTGGTTTTTTGTTGTCTTATTCTTTCTTTTTTTTTTTTCCCTTCTTTTTTCTGATTTACTTCAGGAGCAGACACAGAGTGTTGGTGACCAGATCACTCTCTGGTCTCAGTTCCATAGCACTTATGCACATGTCTAATTGGGCAAATGAATAGTCATATGTATTGTAGGTACCATCTTAGTGCAAACCAGTCTTTCAGACACAACAATTGCCCTTCTTTATATCTAATTCAAAGTTTTAATAGACAGTGCCAGCAGCTAGAATGCAAGCTATTGTTCCCTAGAAACCTTTGGATAAATTATAAGACATGAATGCCACTCTTAGTGTGATTTTGAAAACAAGACTAAGCAAAAATTAATGGCCGTTGCTGAAATGGCTGTATGTTTTCAGCAAAATATGCTGAAAATATTGGGCATATTGACATTTGCCAGTTAAGAATTAATCAGCCTGAAACACCCCAGTGTGGACAGAGAAGAGAAGGATGGCTGCACTCCCACAGTACAGCTGTTAGAGAAACCTTTAATTATCCATATCACTCCAAATTATCAGTGATGTGGAAGGGAGGGCTTATCCTGCTCCACTTTCAAATGTGTGGTTTTAGATGACTCACATTTTCCTCCACAACTTTCTTGGAAGACTCCCCAGTCCCCCTTTCATCATCCTATTTTGTCGATAGGCTTGTGTTTCGTTATATAGGATTCAGGCATCTCCGGACAGTATTGCTATAAATCTTGATAGATGACAGAACATTAAAGGAATTGCTGTAATTTTTAAGTGGCTGTATTCTGGCACTGCTGAAGAAACTTAGCGAGCACGTAAAATGAGATGGCAAATACTAAGCAAAATGATTGTAATAACTGAAATCAGAGGTCTAATTAAATAATAGACATACATTTTTGTGTTGCTGAATTTTAGTTTCCCAGACCAAGGAAGGGAAATGGAATATAGATGGAGAGAAATATTTATATTTTGCCAGCATGACAGTGTGTTGTCTTGCATCACACCGGATTAGTTGCAATAAATTGCTTTCCTTCCTTTCCGGGATTTAGACTTTGTGACCTGGGAAGTCTTTTGCAGTCTTATGTTCCTCTATTTCTTTCATCCTTTCTTTAAGGAAAACAAAGACTATTTTCATTTTAAATTAACTAATCATAAATAAACTTCAAACACGGGTCTTTATTGTAGGCTATTGTATAAAATTGGACTGATATTCAAGCATTTTGACCACTTAGAGCTCATACTAATTTCCAGGTGCCAAGCCTTCTTAAAATTAAACTCTGAATGTGTTTTAGTCTGATTTTTGACAGGGATCTTTTGGTGTGTAGCATGTGATTTAGATGCATGAGTTTCAAAACTGAGATGGTAAGTGTGTGGCAGTCTATCTAAACATACCTTTAGATTTAAGCACCTGAGTGCTGTCCTGGTTTCGGCTGGAATAGCGTTAATTTTCTTCCTAGTAGCTGGTACAGTGCTATGTTTTGGATTTAGGATGAGAATAATGTTGATAACACACTGATGTTTTAGTTGTTGCTAAGTAGTGCTTACACTAGTCAGGGACTTTTCAGCTTGTCATGCTCTACCAGCTGAGAAGGCTGGAGGTGCACCAGAAGCTGGGTGGGGGCACAGCCAGGACAGCTGACCCAAACTGGCCAAAGGAATATTCCATACCATGTGACGTCATGCTCAGTACATAAACTGGGGGAAAGCTGGCTGGGGGGGTGCTGCTTGGGCACTGGCTGGGCATCGGTCGGCGGGTGGTGAGCAATTGCATTGTGCATCACTTGCTTTGTATATTCTTTTATTATTATTGTTATTATTATTGCTATTTTATTTTATTTCAATTATTAAACTGTTCTTATGTCAACCGATGAGTTTTCTCACTTTTACTCTTCTGATTCTCTCCCCCATCCCACCAGGGCGGGGAGAGTGAGCAAGCGGCTGTGTGGTGCTCAGTTGCTGGCTGAGTTTAAACCATGACAGTAGTCAATCTGGTTTCAGGTCTCATGCCTAAGACTAAGGCTGCGCTTACGTGGAATAAACATGGACTTCATTAGAATAGGACATGAGGGTTTGTTTCATAAGAATGAATGTAACCTGCATCAGTGACAAAGATGACATGTCATTCACTTCAAAATAATGTATTCAGTGTTTTCTATGAAATGTTTATGGCACTTCTTGCCTTGGGGCTTTTGCTTCTGCTTTCCCACTCACCTGATAAGTTCCTCTGCTTGGGGCCCGTCTTCTGTCAAACCCGTTATTTGGAAATGTCACCGGAGCAATGACATAAGAGGGAGGTGAGAAGCTGACATACCAGGCTCCACATATACAGCAAGGCTCTGTTGCTCACGAATGATCTGTGATAGGAACATGTGATAGGAACAGCAGAACTTCTCTCTTTTGAATAGGGTATGATCAGTTCACGTGAAAGGGGTAAGCTCCTAATTCCAGACTTGCGGCAATATATTTTATTGTATCCGTCATTCTACACAACGATTTGGGTTTGATTCACAACACATTTATAGCTCTTTTAAGCCAGTATGACTCTATGGATTTCAGTGGCTTGGTCTTATTTCAGATGTGAGTACTGATCACTAACCTGTTACACCAGTTTTATGCTAATGGATTGGACCCTAATTCTGAAATTATATCTGCCATCTTTTCATTCTACTGTACATCACCTGGCAGCTGCATATGTAGTTGCTATGTAATTTATGCTTTGCAGGTGTCAGTAACTCCATGTCAGAAAACAGAATGATGCTTGGATGTATTTGGTAATTACTGTGTTACTAACAGGGTAATTGCACACTTATTTCTGTCTACAAATTACATGGTAGTCGCACTCAGAATTACCATTAAAGACATCTTCAGTAGTTGCCAGTGAATAATTGCTTTTTAATTACAATATAATTACATGCTTATTACTGTCTGGTAGAATAAAGCACTGCTTGATTTTGTATACTTTGTGGCATTGTCACAGCAGCCAAAGGTCCATGGATGTAATTCGAATGAACACTGTCTGTGGCAACTCACCAAAATTTTTGGGAGTGTTTTTATCTGAGAATAGGAAATGGCTATCTCTAAGGGGGTGGTACCCCTCTTTGAGCAAACAGTTTACCCTGTTAGTGAAGTCCCTCTCAGTTAAGGCTAAGCCTGTCATGGTTTTCAAATGTCATAGTGACTTCTCTGTTTTAAGCTGACAGGAACGGTGTCCACAGGTGGACCAAGGATAAGAGTTTGCCCAGGGGCTTCCACCAAGAAAATTCCAGCCCAAAGCTCCAAATAACCACAGAACACTTTCCCATTGACAGTGGTGAACTCTCATGCAACGGTTGACTCTAAGCTGCCCTACCATAGCCTGTTTGGCTCTGAATTTGAGAGCTGAGCTAGTATAAAGCAGCACCTGCCATGAGTTCCAGAGTTTCAGAAGAAGATGTAAGCCAAAGCTTAACGTGTTTCTCAGACTTGACAACTCCTGATAAATTACAACACGTAAAACTCAGGGGTCTAAAGGTGTAGAACAAGCAGTATTTTATTTACCTAATTATGCAATAATTAAATAAACCCTATCATTAATCAAAAACCTATCTCTGTCTTTGTTTATAAGCAGTGGAGAATGGCAGAATATTCAAAAGATAGATCTGGTTTCAGGGAGGTGCACCCAAATGAATTCCAGGGAATCCAACAGAATCAGTCTACACATCATGCCAGTAGAAAAGCCTACTCCAGATCTCATGGAGAAACAAACCTTTCACTGGCTTGAGATCAGACTCTGCTAAATTTCCTGAACTTTCTCAGCAAGGGGTACTTTCCTCACTGAACCTGGCCTAGAGGGACTACAGGATTTTAGCTACAGGATCACCTTACCAAGAAACACGGACTTGCTGAGATACTGTTAATCATGATTAAGTGCTTCACTCTAAGATTTTAGAGTCTGTTTTATTGCAAATACAATAGGCAAATTAAATGAGGTTCAATTAATCATCAAGATTTGGATAGCTTGAGTTCTGCAGAGTGTTAATCACAGTTTAAACAAATAGGTAGCATTTTCAACCATTTAGAGCATGCTGTGCCGTTCAACACGCTTTACAAATGAATGAAATTCTTCCTGTGATTCTGCATGGAAAAACAAAACAAACTAAACAAAACCAGGCACTGGAGAAACTCAATCTCTGTTTTGACTTCTGAGTTGTAAAAAAGCTTTCTGTTTGCTAGTTTGTCATCCTCCCTAGTGGCACTTTCAGGCAGTGCTTATTCACATACCTTGCCACTTTCAATAATGCACTGATTTGCAGATAATGGGGAAAATATTTTCTATCTCAAGTTTCAACCTGAATCTGATCTTTCATACATGCAGAAAGTGAAATGATTAAATGTAATAAAGATGTAAAGGTTTCAGCTAATCATGGATATTGAAAGAAGAGAAATACTTTCAGTTAACATTCAGCCATGTTTCCATAAAGTCCTTCTAGTTGTCCACTCTGCTTACATTTTTCCCCCTCAAAGGTAGTTTATATCTTGCTCATAAATTCTCTTATTAATAGACAAAGTTGAAATTCAAAGAGCACTCAACAGTCACTGTGAGCAGAGTCACTAAAACTATTTTCTTTTTCACATACTCCTTTGATTTGAGTTTATTTAAATCTAACTTGAAGGACTGGCAAAATAACAGTAGGCTAAAATAATACATTTCTTTGTGCTTAACTAATAATACATTTTGTTTGAGGTCAGAATTTTCAAAATTATTTAGCATGCATGACATATTGGCAGTCTTTATTTTCGACTTCGCTTTTAATCTAAAATATTGCAGTTTATTTTTGAAACTGAATTGCTGGGGTGGAGAACAAACTGCAGACCACTCAGTGTTATTGCAAATAATTCAAAGGGAAATGCAGTGTTTGAAAGCAGTATCATTTGCTAAAGGGCATTTGCTAGCAGACGGAAGCATGAGACAGAACTACTGTCTCAGCTGAACTCTGCAGCACGGTAAAGGCTAGAGCAGGTGTGCACTGGGATTTAGAAATTAAAGACCTTCTACTCAAATATTATAATGAGATTTGAGTGTTAAGTAAACAAGGAACTGCAGGACTCCCAGTATTCTCAGAAGCCAACATCAAATGGATAAAACAATGCTTTCTTCATGGTCTTTGGGACGCCTAGCATGATTTCACTGAAATGTATTTATGCTTTCTGTATGCTGGAAGTTTTCACTAACTTTTTGTCTTTCAAGTGTTGGAAACCTGTTTCTGATCTTTTGTTTATGATCCATCCAGTATCTAAACCAAGATAAATCTGCATCAAGGTTTATAAAAGCTTGAAAGAGTTAACTGGAAGTTCTAACTCTACTGCAGAGAGAGAAGTGCAGTCACAGGGGCTCCCCGCTTTGGAGTTAGATCTCCAGTTAGAGGGTACATGCTGAAACACACCAGGTTCTTGGAATAAACTTTTTCACCTTCAAAGATTTTTGCTGAAGCAGCAATCTTCTGTCAAAAGCATTGAAGCAGAGGAGTGTTATATAGAGTGGAGAGAAGCAGGAGTTTATCTGGAAAAAGGCCCATTTCAACTTGATGCATTCATCCTAAAAAAATCAAGTAAAACTTTCATCCTACATGCTCCTGATTCATGCATGCTCCATTACTGGAATAATTGAACCTTGAGTAGTTCCACTAATCAAAAGAAACATAAAATCAAAACATAAGAGGAAAACAAAGATGAGGATGGAAAAATCTGGTGGGCTGAGGCAAAAGGCTATGAAGCAGGAGATCTGAGTTTGCAGCTTGCTTGTCTTACATTTATGCGATTTGAACAAGTTGTTTAACCTTTCTGTACTTCAGTACCCCAGGTACAACACAGGAATAGCAACCCTTCCTCTGTTTCCCTTTTCTACCCTGTCTATTTAGCTTGTCAGATGTCTGGCACGTGGGCTCACCTCTCAGTGTCTATTTACAGCGTTCCAGTTTTGATGGGGATGTCTGGCTGACACGCGTAATTGATGCCAATAACACAAATCAGAAGTGTTTTACATGGACCTTTCCTATGTGGCCAGGATTTACAGCAAGTTATTATAAATGGCAAACACAGTGTGTTAGCCCCTCATTCCCTCTCCACACAACCTTTGAGGCCGGTTTCTGTTCATTTGCTGAACTGTCTTAGCATGCAGTTAAGAGCCTCCTTTTTAAACTCTACTTTTGATTTGATCCCTTTGTGCCTCTGAACATAACTATAAGTTCAGGGTTTCCTGAAGCTTTTATGTACATAGACCTGATGTTTTACAGATATGCCTCCTTACCTAAGCATAGTATTGCAAACTTTCCTGTAGCCCCATTAAAAGAAATAAAAAAGAGAACAGCGTATAATTAGGCTAGTGTCATGTATAGAGTAGGTTTGGGCTTTGCTATTAACATTAATAGAGAGTATTATTTACTTAACAGTGTCTGTGTGCTGTATCTGTGCATAGTCTGAACAGAAAGGCTCAGGAGGAAAGGATATTCTGAAGAAAGTTGGTGTGAATGGAGTTTTCTGCAAAATACAGCTGTAGTGCTGCTTGTACCTGTTTTATGTGTCAGACACTTTATGGGAGGAAGTTGAAAATGCAGCTGGAGATGAAGAGCAGCGTGGAAAAGAGAGAGGTATGAGTAAAGCTACAAAGATGGAAAAGCCTGAAGAAATGCGTGAGGAGCAGCCAGTTTGGTAGGCTGTATTGTCTGAGTGGGCAGTGACGGGAGGCAAGAGAATAGGGAGGGTAAACTGGAGGTGAGGATGAGTGGTTTTATTTTTAATTGCATAGGGAATCCAGGAGGAAGGTGCCAGCAAGTGGCACCCAGGCAGCCATTTACTTTCAGCATGTTCTTCTTGCCCTTTTCAAAAAGCTACACATCTTGACCAAGTGTTCAGAATTTCTTTTACAGACGTTGTCACAAAGACACACATGATCAGTTGTCTATAAATTAAAGCTTGTTTATGATATTTTGCTGTAACTGTGGATTTGGACACCAAGAAGAAAAAGACATGTTGCATGCACACACTGTACAGAAAAATCTGGTTACAAACAACTAGAGACTGCCTAACAAAGAGTGTTACATCATATCCAGAAAGAAAGAATAATTTCAGGCTGACAGCATCATTTTAATTTTATTATAACGTGCCTCTGAAATGTGTTGTGACTAATCATATGAAAAGTTAACATTTATTTTTGAATGGGTGGACTTAGGCATAAGAAAGAATACACTGTCAACTAGCAAATCATTTTTATATTAGCCAAAGCAAAAGCTTCACAGCGAATGTATGTAAATCACTAACTTTCAGTGCACCGAAGGGAATGTACTTCATGGTATAACTTAAATACTAATGAAATCAAGTGAAAATGATAGTCATTAGTCAGCTGTGCCTTGATAGGGTTCCCTGTGGACTGATATAAATTCACCATTAGAAATGGATTCTCTCACAGTCCACAGTGAACATTTAATCCTTCTGTAAAGCAGATTTAAATTTGATGTTTAATATGTGGTTTTTTTTCATTTCAGGTCTCTCATGTTTCCGTATTTGCAGCTTGTGTTTAATCTTTTTTAAGTCACTCTAAGTTTTTTATCTGCATTCTTTCGGTTTTATGTGCATATTATTGGCCTATGCGAATCATACAGCCACAGGTATTAATGATAATCAGTGGAAGTGAACTAATTAGCACACAGCTCAAAATAATGTTTCTTACAAGCCAAATGACCCACTTTGGTTTCAGTTCATAAAAGGAATGTGTTACCCGATAGAAATTTAGGGGTAGCATTTTGAATGGTATCCAAGAAAAGGACAGCTATAAACATTCCTCATCTCTTTCCTTAGATGAATACAATTTTAAATACTTTTCCAGCATCTGATTCTGACAGATTATTTGAAAATAAGTAAGCAGAGGCTCATGCACATGTGCGCGCACACACGCATTCACACATGCAACTTCTGAAACCTTAGCTGAGGTCATATGAGAGGAGTGAGGAGCGAGATTCTTGCCAGCATTCCTGCGAGTCAAATCCTGCTGCATGGCATCAGGAGTTTGTGCTGCCCACTCAAGTTTTGTACTAATGTTAGCTCCTCATTCCCTTACACTTTTGTCAGATCTGCATAGGAAACACCGAGCAGCACCAAGCCTTGATTTGAAGAGAATCTTTACTCAGAGAAAACTCACACTGAAATGAATAGGAACGATTCTTTACATAGGAAAAAACCATAAGAGAATGGAAAATTCATAGCATTCCTTAGGAATATCGTGCTATCTCCAGGTTTTCTTGGCTTACTACTATATCTACATAATGTTTGGTATTAGACAATTGTCAGACTATGGAAGAAACAAAGCACAGTAGCAGTGTCCCATGTGCACTCTGCCCTTTTATAGTCGGAAGGAAATCTCTAGGAGTAATGAGAACTACTGTGGGCTGTGTGTTATGTAACATTATAAATTATAAGTCATAACGCTATGTAAAACCAAACCAGAGAATGAGCTCAAGCACGGACTACTGATTGTCTATTAGTCAGTGTGTTCCCTGTCTAAGTTTTGGCTTTTGCCAGCCAGTACTTTCCAATAGAACAATCAGACATGGTTCAGGGCATGGCTATATCATTCCCAAAAGGCGGTATGGATGAGACAGCACAAGATTTGGTTCTCTCCAAATATCCAGAGTAAAGTTCAGTCCCCAGAATGCCCCTCCACACCCTCATTTTATCCTTAGGCATGCAAAACATGCCCTCCTCCCACCCCGACAGCCTTCCATTCTACCAAACTGGTCCTTTTCATTGTTTATTTAACACAGATGTATGTTAAATGTCTTCTCCCTCGTCAGTCTTTATACAAAACCCCCAAATTCTTAAACACTTATAAAAATCCCTTTTGGTACTGGATTTGAAGCAAACCATGATGTTGTTGATGTTGAAGACACCATTGTGGCAGACAGACGTACAAAAGTTGTTCTCTGCTTCTCTCATAAGCACACAGACCTGATCTGACACCACCTGGCAGCCAGGTGCTGGAGTGATGCTCTCCTCCTCTTTTGATGGTGTCCAATCTCTGGTGATGACGCAAGCAAGTTGGTGTGACTTACTTTCCTCCTAGAAAGCAAAATCATACCTCTTCTCTAGTTGGTCTGCTTTTTCAGTCCGATTACAAGCCAAGGGTCTTATTGGTCTAATCAAGCTCTAGTCAGGAGTTCCCCAATCCTGTTAAATTTAAATTGAAGATTTTATACTCACTATACTGGACAGGAATTAAACTATTTCCGTATTGTAGCAAGATAAACTAGTGGAAAGCACCTTCATACATAAGTCATGAAATTGTTACTTTGAACTTTACCAGCATGGGAAAAACAGACAGCTTTTGTGTAAATCTATTAATTTAGACATTTTGGACTGAATTTTGAAAAAGTTTGGCCTTTAACCTAGCAGACTTTTTGTGCAAAGTTATAGACTTTCGACCTGCTGCTATTGCTACTAAAAATCTTAGCTCAGATCAGTATACAATTTGCATGCAAAATCCAATCAGAAAGCATTAAAGAGAAAGAGAAAACAACTTAGATCAGCCAGAGTTTTCAGCACTGTCCTGATTTACACAAGACTGGGTAAGAAGCTGTGGGCTTGACATGCGACTCCACCTTCCCGTCCCGACGTGCGTCGTTGCGGTTGTGCTGTGCGGTCTGTCATCTCACCTTCCCAGGGCTCCACCTCCACAGTGTTTGTTTCCCACTCTTATCTTTCACAGTGGTCTGGCCTCTGCCCTGAAGAGCGCTGTTAGGTGGGAAAGCGTGGGGTAAGGGAGAGCAGTGAGTGCCTTCGAAACATGATACCACTTATGTTCAGTTTACAATTAAACGATGTTGAGGATAAGTATGCCGGTTTATGACATATTTTGTTTTCACAGTTGCTGAGCAGGGGATGAAGTGAAATTAGTAACCTACCCTCTAAATCCAAAACAAACTAAAAAAAGCAAACTTAAACTCTTTTTGCATGTAACTGCCCTTCCTAACAAATCTGGAGCTGCTGTCTCATAATTTATGCTGGCCTGACATTAGTTTGTTTTCTGGATGAGTGTGTTGGTCTAATTCCAGAAGCATCTGCCTGCAAAAATACACAGAAGAGAGAAGAGTGTATTAAGCTTAGCCACTGCTTAGCAAATACTTGAGGGGGGAATCGTTAGGTCAGATTCTAGTTCAGTGTTATGAATCTACTGGACTTAAAAGACTAGTTTGACTGCTAAGGCTCAAAGCCCAGAAACAAAGCACGAACTCAGGGAGTGCTAGTGACAACTCCTTCCTCAGAAGAGGCTATTAGGCTTTTGGAGAGCCCAATCCTTGCTGTGGGTATGTAAAGAACTTAGTTTAGGGAACCTGAAACCGGCAGATGAGAAAGCTTTTTGTAAAAAATGAGTATATGGACTATTGATTTTTTAAAACAAAATGAGGCACTGACAAGGCAGGGACTTTGTTGCTGCTGCTGACATACACACATTTTGTTTTAAGAGGCTTTCCAGATAGAAGAAATACAGGTTCCTGAACTCACTTCAACCTATAGATAACGACACCTCAATGTACTTGATATTTTGGTCTGGGGCACTTAAAGTGTGATCATTTTAAGGATTATGGATTAATAACTTTGATGTTATATGCATATTTATCAATAATATCAGTCTTAATATATTCTTTTTAACAACCAGGACTTCAGGTTTGATGCAATTAATTTTCTTGGTGTATTTCATAGTTTCTGAAGTGATCTCTGACGGTCAATAATTCCAGTAAAATGGAGAAGTAAAAGGAAATGGAGTCATAGAAAAAGCCAATTTTTCAAGGCCAACTAAAAGACCTATAGTACACTGTCCCTCTTTTTTATAGCTAGCTTATCTACAGAAGGTGCAGTGATGTCTAAGATGTCAGACCTCAGTCTCAGTTACTTTTCATAGCCTCTCCCATTTGCAGAGCTGTAGTGCCCAGCATGATTCCCTTGTGGAGAGTTGGTCTATCCACCCTCACATACCTCAGACAAACCAAGGCAGCAGCAGCAGTAACATGAAGCTGCAGGAACCACATGGGCACCCGGACAGAAGTGCTGAAGCTAGGGCTTGCTGAGGAGAAGTTTGTAGCCTCTAGAAGATCTCTTCCAATAAATTTAAGTTGACAAGGTACAAGGGCTATGTCTTTGGCCTTTTTCACAGAGAGAACAAGTTCTCCTTGTGCATGGGCTCAATAAAAAGGTGGAAAAAATCTGATGGCTAAAATTCTCAGGAATCATCTGCAAAATGCTCTCTCTCCTTGCTCTCCTTCCTCCCCTCAGGCCCTGCGCACAGTCTGAAATCAGAATTTACTGCCATTTTGTTGATGATTCAAGAGGCAGTGACCTTCTTTCCCAGAAAAATAATGAGTCATCAGCACAAAGCACAGTAAAACGTGGTCTTTGAGTGGCCCTTTTTCCATGTCTGGCTATTTATCTAAAGACTGCAAAATACATCATGAGCATTAATGCCCATAAATTAACTGGCAGAAGGTGTGTTGATACTTCTAATCCAGAACAGATTCCCGACGCCTTCAGTGGGATCAACTCTATTTTAACCCTACCACCTTTTGGTGTGTTTGTTTAGCTGATGAAGAGACACTAGCTTAGCAATATTTAGCAACGTGCTCAAGGTCCTGCATGAGCACTGTGGCAAATCCCGTAATGAACACAGAGATTTTAACTCCCACACCTGTGCTTCAAATACATTTTCTTGGTATGCTCCATGGATGTTACTCAGACGACACATAGGAAGCAGATGTTTTTGCCAGAACTGCTACTTTTCTGGCAAGAACATCATTTCAATGCGATGGTTATTTGAATAGCACAAATGAGTGGGAGCCGCATGACCTCCCTGTGCTTTTGTTATATTTGTTTGAGTTTCCTTTCTGAATTTTAGCTTGAAATTGTATTTTAAAGGCAGCTTCTGGCACCATTCATAGTAGCACAGCAGCTAATAGTTCTGACTGCCCTGCTTCTCTTTTTCTCTTCCCTTTAACAAGTATTTTACTAGCTTTCATCAGTGCAGGTGAGGCCTGTGAACCTGGCAAATATAAAATAGATCTCTGAGGCTCACTCATTAGACACATTTTACTTAAATGGGGGTGCAGCTTGCCATGGTGCCAAGCCAGGCAATGCATACAAGTGAACAGCACAGCCAGCACTGATGAGAGATGGGAGCTGGGGTTTGCTTGCTGCTCTGCCTTGTCCTCACACTGCCACATGCTTCGGTGATTAACCTGCATTACTCACACAAAGCTAGACACACCAAGAAGGCTGTACGGTAGGTAGGATTCAAACATATAAATCCTAAAAATTTAACTTGAACTACGCGTAGTTAACCTTAAAACATAAAACACTTACTTAGGCATACAGCTCAGGATCACAATGTTTGCTATGCTTTGAAGGTCAAAAGTTTTCTCTCTCCTTGCACAGCGATGTAGTTCAATACATAACGAAATGGTGTGTGCTGCTGGTCATGTGTGTCTGTACATACATCTTTATACATACATCTGTATGCATATTCTGTAGTATGTGTGTGTGTGCGTATGAACAATATATGTACTTACACACAAAGTGTGTGTATATGCAATCTATGCAAAGTTTATCAGATTTCTCTGAAGCTCTGTGAAATACGTGTCTTTTTTCTTAACTAAACTGAAAGAGAAAAAAAAAAAGAACAGTATGATGTCTTTTTTCTCCAACTTCTTTGCAATGAACTAATGCAATGTGAATGCTGCTACTGGTTGACAAAAAATCCTTACACATCTGGTTTGTACCATCTGACATCCAATAGTGTATATTGGATCACTCTCCCTTTAACCACCTTCTTCTGCTTGCTTTCCTGTTATTCCCATTCATGCAAATTATTTGGCACACTAGAAAAGGGATCTGGGTAATGACCTTACTAGTGCTAATGAAATATAAATGTTTCCTAGAAAAAATAATAGGTGTATAAGATATTTTATAGATATTGGAAGAAGAAATGTGTCCCTTATTAGGTATTTTGTCCCTTCTGCAGCTAAGATGTTTGTAGTTTTCTTTCCTATTTTGTTTTTGAAAGTTCATAACTCTAGACCTTGTGTGCATCACAAAGACTGCAATAGTATTAGGAAAAGATATAGCATACCTCTATTCCTAGATCAAGTAAACTTAAAATTTTATTAATTACATCTCTTTTTACATTAGATCTGCTTAAAAGTTGTATTCAAACTATAATGTCATCATTAAGGCTCTTTCAGCATGGCAGAACTGACAATAGTTAGTTCCAGTATGTAATTAGGACATATAAAAATCTTCACTATAAACAGAATTTTAATACCTATGACATCATCAGAGGAGAGTTTTTATGGATTGCTTTTATCCTATTTTGAGCATCTAGCATGAGCTGGTGTCTTTGTTAATGTGCAATGAAACGATGACAAGATCAAGTCTACTGGCATCCAAATTGTCTCATGCCAGGAGTACTTGTGGGCTTTTTTTCCCTAGCAGCCTCACATGGTTTTTCAGTGCTAAGGCAATGCTGAAGCAGTTCTGGTACGATATGCAAGATTTAATAATTTAGACAGTATTCCACTCTTATGTAGCCAGTCTCTGTAATTTATTTTCCATTACTGTTTTATTTCTTTTCGCTACATGTGAAGATAGTAATAGAGCTAACTTTTGTTTTGAATAGATAGGTATTAGAAGGGTATTCTTTATCTTTCTGTCCATATGGATTTAGCTAGCATTAATTTTCATTTGCAATCCTGATTGCAAAAGGCACGCACAGAAATCTTATCCTTATATTGCTCAGCGTTCTTACTGGAGTACAGAGGTGTCAAATACTAACAGGTACTAAATTAGCAAGGACATTTTCACTGAAATTGATTTCTTGAGTCTTTGGAATCCTTGAAATCACTCAAAGTCCTTGTTGCTTTTCAGGTACCTTATTAATCTTTATAGGGTTTTATTGACATTGTTGGCTGCAGCTTTCCTGCTCTGCTCTCTGGGCAGATGTGAACAGACCACAAAGGGGCAGGGATCCACTTCTAATTCAGAAGAATCCACATCAGGTCTCTAAACTGAACAGAAAAATCATATTAAAAGCAGTCATAATCACAAAGTGTAAATGAGACGCAGGGTGCTGAATTTGCGGATAAAGACAGCATCCATGTCGATCTCACTGCTGACTTACCTTTGCTTGTCTCTAAGTGTAGTTTAAAATCTAATACAGAAGTGGTTTGGAGCTAGGTGAGTGATTCTTATCAAAACTCAACATCTACCAAAAAATAATAGTAATAGTGGAAAAAAATAAAGAAAAAAAAAAGGAAGAAAAGGGAAGGAAAAAAAACTTGGAACAAGGAGTAGGGAGTCTGGTAGAGGGAGGGAAGGAGGTGGACTGCAATTGTAAGACCCCATTTGCAGGGAAACAAAGAGCAATCAATGTAATAGCAGTATAAAGCAGTCAAAAAAGGACAAAGGCTGCAGTCTGACATCTTTTATTCCTGAGCCCAGGTGGAGCTATAATTGGCAGTCCCAGCTTGGAGATGAATACAGTGTAAAAGAGCCCTCCCCTTGGAAGAGCAGACAAAGAAGTGTCTTGGGTTTTTAGAAGAACAGTCAAAGAATCTCTCTAGTTCTTTAGGGGAAAAAAAAAGAGCAAAAAAGAAAAAAGTCAAAGCGGTCATGGGGGGATAAAATCTTGGCATGTTATGAAACTTGGGGCTGGAATCTGTGAATTCCACAGCTGCTTGAGCTCTCTTTACCTTCCAGCTTGCAGCCCTTACGAAGCAACAGGGACAATCGGCTAAAGAGTGCCTGACATCCTTGCAAAGTGTTGCTGGCCATATCTGCTAATTTGGGTGCCGAACGCTGACCTCTCTGTTCACAGTTAGCAGGGACGACAGAAAATTTGGGCAGGATCAGTCGTAATCACTGACATTTAGATTTTAACTAAGGCAGAATGGCATCTCTCTTGCTACACGAGAAAGAAAAGGTATTTTGCCACAGAATATCACCAGCCATTGCTCAGAATTACAGCTATAAGGCCCCTTCCACAAAGAAGTACACACAGCCTTTGTGTCGAAATGTAAAAATATTAAATATAGGCAGACAGATAAAAATTATTTATGTCCTTTTCAATGTAATTTACTATCAGTACTTTGCTTCTCTATTTTTTCCTGGCTTCAACTCTGTAAATTTTTTTTTTATTAAGTTCTTGAAGTACCTCTGAGGTACAGACCCCCAAATACATAGATTTGGCAAAAAAGAGTGCTTTATTCCTTTTCTGAAAAAAACAGCAACAGACCTCAAGAAAACTATCTGAAAATGTATAAAAGACAATATCTAGTGAAGAAGAGCAGCATTACAGCCCCTCCTAATAAACTAGTTTCTTAGGGAATAACTGCATTAAAATTAATCAGACACCTACACTTCAAATTAACCAGCAAAAAACGCTCATTTTCTTTTCAGGCACTATATGCAAGTGTGCTTAACTATCATTTACTCAGTGGGGGACATGGATAAAAAAGGCACATAATATGAATGGATTGGTTTACTCCTTTCTTCTGGCCAAGAATAGATAGGAATAAAGACTTAGTTCTCTGAGATTGTTAGTTTGTAGTCATTGACCTTCTGTTTCAAGTCTTAATTTGAATTTTGGGTGTAAAATTTTTTTAACCTCTAGAAAGTTCAACTATTAGTTGTTGACCTTCCAAGAGGAAGCCTGTACATTTATGGCCTTAGAAAACCTTTTTAAAGTGTTTCTTTACGTGTGTGTGGGTATGTGTGTGTATGTCTATGTCTGTGTGTATACATACATGTACAGATGCACAGCACACCTTAAAACATAATATAGTCACCATATTGGGTCTACTCCAGCGTTCTCTTGCCAGTAGTGGCCGTCAGCAGATGCTTAGAGTAAGTGCAGTATGTATGTGATGTTTACATCTAATATTTGCCTAACATAAAAGTATTTTCAGCTGAGACAATTTACTGAGCTGGATGTGGTTCTTGAGTGCTTAATAGTGCTCACTGTGTTTACCATTCAAGCATTTGTCCAGTGTATTGCTGAACCCATGTAAACCATTAAAAGTTACAAAGCTTTTTCCAAAAAAGCTAGCTGGCTTTTAGAATTTAACCCATTGGCTAAATCCTGATGGGATCTAGGTTGCAAAGTCATGCTGAGTTGTTCTTAGGAAGCTAGTTGCTGGTTTCCATATAGATAGAAAACAGACCTTCCATAAAGTCCTACTGTCACAGCCAGCTGGCAGGGGAAAGACTGTGACCACACAGTTATATTAAACACCCCTGGCCCATTCTCTTCCACTGACACCAACAGGCATAGGATAACCTGCATCCATATAGAAATGTATTTCGTCGTTCAGCACAGGGTCACCTCATCTCTATTGCCTATTGGGAATAGTCTTTGTCCTGGCTAATTCTCAAAATATACTTGAAAATTATTAGAAAGTGTTAATGTAGGATCATGCAAGTTGGCTGGGTCAAAAATATGCAAGAAGTGTTTCTAGAAGCTTAATATTATAGAGGAATGAGTTCTAGTGCTTAGGAACATGTCCAGGCACCCTTTAATTTATTACCATGATTACAGCCTTTGAGAAGCAGTAACTGTTGGGAACAGAGTTCCTTGCCTTGTTTCCTGACCTGCCATCCCAATCCTAATTGCTGGTCCTGATCACCTCATGCAACTTCACTCCCCTTATGCCTACCCTTCTGCTTCTGCATCTTCAGCCTGATCTCCGTGTCTCCCCTTTGGCGTATTGTTTGTGGAGTTCATAGTTAAGGCTTCACGCAGCCTTATAGCCACAATATTTGGTGATCCATACAAGCAAGATGAAGTCCCAGTTAGTTATTTTCAGTCCAGATTGCATAATGCAGTCAGTGATGATGATCTTTTTGAGATCCTCATCTTCAAATGTATTTTGTGATGTGTAGTCTTTCTTCAGTACAGGGAGAAGAGTCTTTAGAGGAAGTCACTGTGAAGAGATGTAGATGTAGATTTCATGGGTATTTCCTGATGGTGGGGAAATCATGCAGGTATGTCCTGCACCTCAAAAAGCTATGTCTAAGCAGTATATAAAGTGCTTCAGAGACAACTATTTGCTCCTGAGGGCAAATGGTATGGCCTGGCTTGTGTCCACGTAGCTTGTGTCTGCTCCACTCAGAAGACAGCATGACAGCTTTCAAGCTGCCTAGTGGGAGTAGCTCCTGAAAGATGTTATTCCCCAAACCACATCCACGTATCGTCTGGCACGTGCCAAAACTCTGCTAAGGAGTGTGATAATGATAAAAGAATGCAATGATCTTGGTATGGTACTTAACTGTACTTCAGACTGTGCCCTGGCCTTATTTTATATGGTAGAATAGGTGTAGGCTAAGTCATTTCTCAGTAACCCTCCATACATGTGGGCTCTTCACAGAGTTCAGTCTACAAAAGTAACAACATCTGGAAACAGCTGTTTGCTTTGCCTGAGCCTCTCTAGAGTGCAGCAGTAGATGGGGTGTCAGCATGCCTTCATTCTACTCCCATTTCTATTTTGGATCCATCCATATACATTTCACCATGTGTAAAATCAGGATGTTAAATGTGAGTATCTAATCAAATACATAAAGTAGGTGTTGATCTTCTAAATGACATGTCTTGCAAAAACAAGAAAGGGGAGAGGACGGTAACAGTTGCTACATGTGGAGATGTTGGTGAGCAGCCGAAGTATTGCATGTGCGTAGACCATAGCCCTTGTTTTCACCTCAGATATGCACAGCCTGATTTGAAGGGTCAGCTCAATGAATTCAATGAGACCAATCTGTTTTAAATTCCAGGGCATTTTACAATAGGGTAGCTGATTTTTTCACCGACTCACTTTGCTACTGGTCCTTCTATGATTGCTAGGCCTGAATGTCAGCCTGTGCTTGTTTGCTTAATGTCATCCATCAATTATAAAATGGCATCTCTCATTGGAATCAATGTAACCAGGTCGTTGAAACGTATACCATAAACAACAGTTATGATGAGAATTAAGGAGAGTTTTCTAGTGAGTACATATATGGACAGTGATTCAAGACTATCACCCTGTCACTCATTTTCAATTCTACCTGGTGCTCTCTAGGCTACTTTTTGCAACCCATTTATTCAGACTTTTCTCGAGCCTCTTTTCCATCCTAACAAGTATAAAATAGGATAATGATGCTGAAGCATATTAATATGTATTAGCTATATACATGCAATGAACTGAGATGTGCAGGAAAAACACCTACATGCGCTCATGATTAGATGCCTTCCGATATACATGCAAAGCCTTGTGATTGCTGATAGTCTTTCTCACTAATTTTTAACTTTTTGTGTAATGCATATACATATGGTTTCTAAGTGTATCTAAAATTATTATCATACTTTTATTCATGGAATTTATCTGCATGCAAGCATAAACTATTAAGTTTCGTACCAAAAGAGCTGAAAAATCAACTGCTAGAGTGGGATGTTGAAGACAGGGCAAACATAAAGCCTAGGTAGGAAGTTGGGACATTTGTTTTCTGATAAATTTTATGCATTTTATTTTTCACTCATCCAGCTCTGTGCTATTTATCACTTGTGTTTACCTGCTGTACTTGCCACACAGACTGCAACTGCCTGAGGCAGGGACTGTTTTCTTTGTTATATGTCTGTACACTACATCGTACAATCGATCCTCGATTAGGTGCCTAGGCAGTAGCGTGGTGTAAATAAATAATAATAACTTTCCAGTGCATGGCCTTTTGTGACTGAATTAAAGACAGAATGGGATGGTGAAATAGCTGTATTGTAAATTGAAGTCAATAAAGACAGCAGACAAGCCTTGTTGTCCCTGAATACATTATAAAAGTAACATGCAAGAGGTTAACAGTGAAACTTTATTTTGGTTCAGAAGAGCCAATAACTGGCAATGACCTATATTCACTTTATTTCTTCATATAGTGGGGATGAGCTTCCATACTTGTCAGCCAGGACCCAGCTGGATTTGCTGCCAATGCCTTAGAGAGTGACAGGGCTGAACAGTCTTCATAATCTGTTAATCCTGGTGCAGTCTACCAGTATAAAAAGAGCTGTTAATTAATACAAGCAGTGCAAACAGTGTATGAAGTAGACATTTGCCCATTTGGAAAATATTTGGAATAACATACTCATGAGAAGATATATTCATCATAGAAGAGTACAGCGGCAAGGTGTTTGTGGTCTTGTGCTACTAGTATTCATTTTTAAAAAAAATCGTATTCTCTCAAGTTTATGTCAAAAGAATATGGAACTACTTAGTAGTTGGCAGCTCAAAAGGAAGGTCAGTGGGCAGCAGCCTGAGTTTGTGGCTGGGCCCTGCACTATTCCTTGAAGGCCAGCTTATCCAACATCAAGTAACTGAAAGGAGGAAGAGTTAAGGCTGTGAAAATCTGGGATCAGTCATCATAGAGTTTCTGCAACCACTGTTAGCACGTGTGTAATAGCTGGACTTGACTGCCATAGGGAGGGATGTAGCTTCTCAGGCACTTAGGAGTCTGCAGAAATGGGAGATTTAAAGGACCATATTGATCCTTGAACAACTCCTGAAAGTGGATTTTAGGGCCTAATGAGGTCCCTGAGGTCTGTGTGATGAAGCTGACTGGCCATGATAATCCTCTCTAGACAAAGCTTCTGCCTGAGGGATCAGCTTATGAAGGTGCATTTACTGATCTGTTCTGTAGGTCACAGTGGCACCGGTAACTGGGATGAGCTTCCCACCTAAAAGAAGTTGTTGAAACAGTTCTGTTGATCATACAATTAAGAAAGGAAAACACCGCAAGGCAGGAAAACCTCTTAGGAATAGAGGGCAATCAAGAATATCATTATACATTAAAATAATATGCTGCAAAACTTACTTCTCAAATTCATAGCTGCCAAAGTCTTTACAAATGTCTCCAGTAAACTAGCTTTATTTATGTTTTACCTTGATCTTGACTTCCCCAGTCTGTTCTCATCCAAGTCCCCAATTCAGGAAAATATTAACACGAAGATCTTCTGGAAAAGGAATTCAGAACTGCCCTCATGACAGTGGTGATATCATCATCTTCATGATGACTTGGCTAAGCTTACCCATTGATCTTGACTGTGTGTTGAAAATGAGGGGTTCTACAGAGCCTTACGGCCATTGTGGGGCTGAGAAATTGCCTGATCTCATTCTTGGGAAATTCCCAGAAGCAAGAAGCTGGGCCAGCCGTGGAGTAATCCCATCCAAGCCTGATACTTGTCTGGCAGTGTAAAACTTGCCCAGTTTGGAGTTTCGTGATGACCTGTGATCACTTTCACTGAGAGGCTTGTTAACATTTTCAGCCTGAACAAACTATTACTCGGTAGAGTTTTGATAAGACAGAGAGAGATTTAGGTCATTCTGACAGAGCTTTATTTTTTAACTCTGGGAAGTTCAAATTAGAATTCAAAACTGTGAAAAAAGCAAATAAAGTCTGAAAAAGTGTTTAGATGTAGTGCACACCTTAATGCCTTCCTATAGTACAAATGTTTACACGCTGCTAGCAAAGACTGAGTAATTTTCCCTGTTCTCACATTTTTAAGCTTGCATTAAATTTCAGGGCAGAAATTTAGCAAGTATCCCATAGCCATCTGGGACCACCTTAAATAATGTGTGTGATTTGCCTGTTTTACCCTATGACAGCTTTGAATTTGCTTAGCAGAGACTTTGCAGTATATGTAGTGTATCACATGTGGCTGTCAGGGTGGAGAAACTAAAAGCAAGACAGCAGGGGAAGTGGGAAGGCTTGCAAATAAGCATTCTAGGATAAATTGTTTTTTCTGGACTACATTGTTGCTTCTGTGGTCTGAAGTTTTGCAAGCCTCACAAACTAGGTTATGAGTTCATAAGGTTCACAAAGCCAGTTGATGCTCAGAAGTACAGTTTTTTCCTGTAATGTAAGCCTACATGCCATTTGGAAAGATGATTGAGCTAATGCAAAATATACCTAGGTAAAGAGAATCCTATGCTGTTTAAGTGCAGTATATTCATTTGACGTGTGTGTGTATACACGTATGTGTTTAAGTATATGTGTGTGTGTGTGTATGTATTACGCATTTAAATTGGATTTTCTTCTCTCCTCCTTTCAGCTTCTTTATTCACAGTATCTCAGTCTTGGCTCAGTTACTGATCCATTTTTACATCTTAGGTAACATTTTCAAAAGTGCTATTGTATGTAAGAAAGTAAACGGCATTCAAGCTCTGAAGGCAATTTAGGTGCTTTTGAAAACAGGGTCAAAGTTCCCTTGTCATTTGGATGCATAAAAATTTTTACTTTCTGTGCTTATAACAATTTATTATTAGTATCACAGTAACATAGAGGAGGGCCAGTCATGGGAACAGAACTCCATTGTGCTAGGTTTTGAATAAACATATTCTAAATAGACAGCCTCTGACTCAGAGGATTTAGGAATTTTTTTTCCCCTGTCTGTCCCTCTATTTTCTTTTTATTAGTTGCTTTTAAGCAGAATGCAAGTAATGTTAAAATTTAAATCTACAATGTTTGCGTGGTTTGGAAGGCAGAAAAACTGAATTCACTCATCCATAATCTTTAGTAAGGGAAATGATCAGTTGCAAAGCTGAACTCTAAGAAAACAAAAATGGCACAAATCTGAAGAAGCAAACACTTGATTGAACAAGCAAAAACCTCTCCTGTTCACAGGTAATAAATGTTAGTATTAAGAAAAGCACATTTAAAAAAAAAATCAATAATTAATTAATGATTTTGCCAATATAAATTAATAATGATTGGATATTTCAAAAGACCATAGTATGTGATGTAGTTTTTACTAGTTTTTCTGTCTTGACCGTGATCATATGTGAAATGAAAGTGATTTGTGAATCTGTAAGAAAGTATGGCTGAGCCCCTTTGATTCCAAATCAGTGGAGCTATCTCCCTTGTTCTCTTGGTTTGCTTTCAGTGAGGATTATCCAGGGAAATATCAAGGCTTTTTGCTGTGGGAACAGAAAGGGAGAGAGTATTATCATGTGGACAACCCAGTATTCAATGATCAAATTCATATATCCAAATCAAGTTCTACAGGTATTTCCAAATCACATAGTTCCTTTAATCTTCTAGATGCTGTTCAGTGATCACAGAGTTACTTATTTATTAAGAAATAATAATAAAAAAAAAATCCAACAACCCCAAACACAGAAGGTATATTAGGAACCTATTCTGTGTCACTCATAGTATAACACTGCAAATAGCATACAATCACGTTTTGTTCTTTGGTTGCTTGAATCATCTTTTCTTTTGGATGGTACAGCCAAGAGTTGAATTCTCCAGCAATTCTGATTTCATTACTTTGTACTGCTGTTAATGACCCATACAGACGTTTACCAGTTATTAAAAATTCCAGTTTATTGGATAAAATAATTTATTAGATTTTCAGGTATTGTACATTAACAGAGACACCTATTGATTTACAGGAGCAGGACTGTTAATTTATAAGTATCAGCCCCATTGGCTTCACTTAGCCTCTGGAAGCACTTAAAGGACTCTGGCTGTTTGAGTAACTGTGGACAATATGCTTTGCTTACGTAGATATGTACATTTGTCAGCAGGGTATAAGGACTTTTCCCCCTTTTACTCTTTGCATGGCCTGCTTAAAAGCCAGCAAAATTCTAGTCTGTTGTGGCAAAATGTTTCTTGGAAACTGCAAGAAATGAATGGTATTTCCTTCCCTACTCTGCTATTTGATTAGTGCAAAAATATCACTGATGTCAGAAAGTCTGAGCTAAATCCTGAGGAGATGGATATGCATCTAAGCTCAGATACTTCCAAACTGACAGGTGTGTGTGCTGTGGTGTGCTCGGGTTCTCATCCTCTGCCATCAGGAGAGCACCAGGACTCCTTCGTTCTGCATATTTCTGGAATTCTTCATCACAGAAACCACATTGTGTGGAGGCTGATGTTTCCCCTGATTGTCTCACAAAGTGAAGTTGGAAAATGTTTGGGACATTATATCTTAACACAAAAGCTCCTGAGTCCCCCTCAGAGATCAAACTACTAGATGCATTCCTCCATGTCCTTAAAACCACAGAGTGTCGAGAGGATTGTGCAGAACCTAATTTCATTGTGTTAAATATATGAGATCTCAATTAATTCTTTAACTTTAATGTCTGTGGGCAAATAATAAGTGAATTTTTCTGTTGCATTTGCAAGTTTCCCAAATTGATTAAAACATTTGTACAGAAATTAAACAACTGTGACTGAACTAACTGTTTGGGAAAGGAGAAGATTAATGCATCCTAACTAGTTTTTTTTTTGAGGGGGAGGGGGGAAGAAGGGTTGTTTTTGTTGTTGCTGTTGTTGCTTTTTAACCTGGAGCTGCCTATGAACTCATTGGATTGAGCAGATAGTTCAGGTCTGACCTAAGAAGAGTAGTGAAATATAAGGTGTCAAGAACGTTTTTGCAGATTTGTAAACACAAACAAGAGAATGGAAATATATTCATAAATGGAGTCCATTTTCTCCTTCATTCCTTTCTTTCCCCCTTTCTTTCATCTCTCATCTTCTTTTCCTCTCCCTAAATATTATTGAAATAATCTGTACACTTGCACCTTATTTAGATTTTCAGCTGCTAGGTGCTGAAACTTAACCGTTTACTCAGTAGTTTTCAAATGGCCCCACCTTCTCAAGCTCTGGGGATCTTCTGTTATGTGACTGAGACAGAAACGCTGCACAGAATGACCCATGCACAAAGAAATCTGCTAATCAATAGAAAACACTAGAATCAATGATTAATAAAAGTGTCCTGAAAATCAATGCACAACAGGGATTTGAAATGTTAGTGATTTCACCAATGTTTCAAGATCAGCTTTAGAGTCATCTACCAATGTCAGCTCCACCTTAGCATTAATTTCATTTGGCAGGAATC
The DNA here is from genome assembly GCF_965638725.1 of Aptenodytes patagonicus. Taxonomy (NCBI): domain Eukaryota; kingdom Metazoa; phylum Chordata; class Aves; order Sphenisciformes; family Spheniscidae; genus Aptenodytes; species Aptenodytes patagonicus. The sequence continues at coordinate 50,509,778 of NC_134950.1, read as the reverse complement.
AGTTAAGTGTTCTAGGTTTTTAAAGTTATAAGAGCCTTTTTGCTGAAAAAGCATTGTATCCGCAATCAGATGTTCCACTGACCTAGCCGTATTACATACACTCATACACAAAGGGCAAGATTATTGCATTTGAACTCTGCTCCTTGTAGAAGACGTAGGTGGAGCATTAGAGAACCGTCTATATCTACTTAATTTATAGCCCTGGTCTTGGTAATACTTACAGCAATTACTGTGCTCACTAAAATATGTCTACTTATATCAGAGCAATGATGGAAGTCTGGTTCCTCATGCCCAATTACACTGCAGAAAGATCCCCTTCCTGCAACAACAGGCAGGCCGTAAAGAACTGGAAAAATGCAGCTGGTACCGGCCTTCGACTCAGCCCAGCTGAGCGAGTTGCTGGTTCATCAGTGGTATTGCACTGGAATTTTCCAAAAGCCTACTTTTTTCTTTTACCTTAGCAGGTTGATGCTTTAAACCAGCAAGTTTTAAAAAAGACATTTCATATGTGAAAGTCTCATGTTTACTTTTATGTCCTATTCTGATATTTTAAATGGAATTTGTGAAGTTGCTTCCTTTGCTTCTCTTCTTCAATTTTCTGTTCATTCAGACTAAAAGTTGTTAACTGCAGCAAAAACAAAACAAAGCCTTTCTGGGGAGATGGAGGGACTTTTCATTTGCAAATGAAGTAAGAGAAAGAAATTGAGATTTTCCTGTGTTCTTGAAAGTATTCCTTTGTCAGAAAATCCATTTCTCCTCCTGATCTATTCCTCTTTGTAGAAGAATTCTTTGCCTGACCTTTGCAGCCAGTTTGTGACCTCTTTGCCTCATTTTAATATGTATGTGTACATGTATATTCAATGCTCAAAGCTAGCATACTGGTACTTTTTTTCTCATCTTTGTGCTAGATGAATAGATTGCATGCTAAGGATTTTCTTCTCCCTACCATGACCACCGTGAATATGTATACACATACACAGAATTCCGTCTAAGTCCCTTGTTTCTAAAAATGTTTAAACAAGAAATAAAACCATAAAAATACTTACGGATTAGAAAGTTGACATAAGTAGCTGGGAGTTCCAGCTGGTTTATGTGTAATCTTTCATCTCCTTCTATTAACTCAGCTACATTTTATTGGTCAGTCAAACTAGTTAGCTAAGAACATTTCCAAAATACAGATACGCAAGTTGTGTTCTGCCTTGTTTTTACTATGATTTTTGTATTCTTGCCACAAGCATCTGCTACTAGCACCAGTCGTAAGTATGAATGAATAACAAAAAGATGACAAGCTTTGTAAGAACGTTTCTTCTATTTTAGTAAAGAAAGTGAATGCTGCATCTTGATTTTTGCTTAGTTAATCCTATTACTTCCTAAAATAATTCCTCATGACTGGTCAGAATCAAATCTAACAGGAGCAGCAAATGCCAGTTAGGTCTCACTTAATCTCATCCTAATCTGATGGTAGACGTGGTGCCTTGTTTCAGCATGATCTTTATGTGTTTCTTTGCTCTTAAATGACTAATTGAGTTTCTGTAATCAAACAACGTTATGCAAAATCTGGAACACAGAAGTTAATCTTCTTGTTTTAAAGCTTTATTGTTACAGAAGTGGAAAGTTTCCACAGACAAGCAACAAAGAAGATCTGAAATATGGTAGTCATGTTTTTGCAAAACATGGTTTATTCTGCATAGAAAAAAGCTAGAGGGATATCAATGGTAAAACTGGCACTGACCCTGTTGAGAGCTGAGGTAGTTCAATGCTGAGTTTCTCTGAAGGTACCATTTTAGTTTCTAGGTGTCCTTCCAGAGAGCTTTTATATGAAAGAGAAAGAGAAGAGAGAGAGATTAAAAACTGATACCACAGGGAAAGATCTATGTAACAGATGAAAAGCTATAAACTTTTTTACTTTTATTCCTATGTTATATTAATACAGTTTTCAAATCTGAATGAGTTAACTAGTCATGGGTTTAAATAGGATTATCCACACATGACCCCACATATTAGAAAAACAAAATCAAAGCAAGGAACTCCAAGATGTCAAACAAATTAGTGGAAGAGTTGGAAAAAGAAGATGGACCTACCTGGACTCTAACGTATGAGCATCATTTCCAAAATCTTAAATAGTCATCTTTTTTTTTTTCCCCAGAAAAATATGCTTAGAATTTCAAATACTGATATTCTAGTGATACTACAAGCAATTTTTGTAATCTGAAAATTTTACCTGAATTTTTTTTGTCTGAATTTCCACATATAGATTTGGTCATTTTAGCATTAATATTCTTTCAATATTGATCTTGATTTTCTTGAAGTAATTTGAAATTGTAATTGTTGTTATGTTTTAATTTTTTTTTCAAAAATTTTTAATGGTTAAGAGAAATAGTAGTATAGCAAACTATAAAAAAAGAAACTTTAATTTTGGCTGGAATAATTTTCACTACTTTCCCTTGTAAATTTTTGTTGAGAAATTAACAGCTAAAAGCGATAAAAACTATTAAAATGCATCCGAACATGTGAAGATTTGTTCATTGTAAGGGCTCTCCATAAACAAGGAAGGCAATAAGTATTTTTGAGTGGCTTTATAGACATAAATGTGCCTTGTATGAGCTATAGGTAATATGGACAAAATCAGACTATTACTTTTTTACTAACTTCAGGGTTTGGTCCCAGTAAAGATGATCTGAAGACTGAAGCCAAAAACATGCCTATACTAAAAAAATCTTATTTTGTACCCAAAATGCATTTTTTTTACAAAGCCTGTTACTTCTCACTGATCACACTAGATCTAATTAGTCATCACTTCTTGCTTCTAAAATTTACATGCACAACAGCTTATTTCCAGAAATATTTCTTCAATCAAGCAAAAAAAAACCCCAAACTACTTGTTGGCTTATGGGGGTATCTGAAGGAAAAATGTATCAAATTGAGTCCTCGATGAAACCAGAATTTGCATTCCTTTCCTAAATAATTTTTAGGACAAAACTGTCCAAGAGAAATCAAAACAAGTAAACTAGCTGCTGCCATTTGATCCTTGGTGTCAAACCTGTCACCTAATTAATCACCATTCTCCATCAGGGCCACTTCATGCTCTGACAATGTCCCAGTTTTCTTTGCCTTCATCTTGATCCCCCCCACTTCCAACAGTTCAGTGTTGACGGGGTGAGATGTAGAAAATAAACAATTTGGGGAGCAGGGAGTAGTGTGCTTCTCTTTAAAACTGAGGAGATTGTTACTCATTGCTGGAGGTACTGGTACTGGCACAGCATTCTCTGTGCCACATTTGCTAAGTTTCACAGGTGTTTTGAGCATTTAATTCCTTTTTGGATCACTTGAACTAATAATGCTCATAGTACAACTGGGCAGCTTCTATAGCCATGCAAATTTGCCTAGAGATGAAAGGCCATAACAATTTTCAGATTCAGTGGGAACTCTTATTTGTTTTCTAATGAATTTTGCAATTAACCTTCTTGATGGCTTTAATTTGTAAGCCAAAACAGTTCCTTTTTTATGTTAAAGCAATGGAATCCAAACTCCAAAGGAACCTGTAAACTGAGACAATAAAAAAATAAAAGTACAATCTCTCTAGTGTCACCATACGAATTTGGAAAATGCCCAGAACCTATGTGCCTACACTTAGTTTTTGGTTTAGTACTGTGGCAATGTAGAAGGCCAATACAATCAAATCTAAAGGGCACTAAATATATGTCCCTACTGGTGGCTTGACTACGGGATGCATTTGCATCCAGTCTCCACCTCAAAGACATTCAGCCTTAACGTTAAGCAGGTGAATCAGGACTCTCCATATCACCAGGGGGTTCAGACATGTGTTCCCCACCTTCCAACTCTTCCATAATTTGTACTTGTGTGCCAGAAGGTAAGGAGAGTTTTGAGGGAAAAGATTGTTGCTATGTTCCTCTAAGATGTGGATGTGTTATCTTCCAGGACTTCCATACAGCTCCCAGCTGGCAACGCTTCCTCCTTACCAGGGGGCTGTGTCAGGGCTGGACGCCACGCTGGAGGGACAGCTGTGGGGCCAGAGGTATAAAACTGCCCGCTTCACTCTCAACAGGGTGACCGGGGAGCCACCAGGCAGCCCTGCAGGCCAACAAAAGTATGGGGAGTTGTTTGGAGGGCTTAAAGTAATGTTAGATTTTTTCCCTAAGCTGGATTTACTGGTAAATATGGCACTAGGCTAGCTAATAAACTATCGTCTATACACTGGTTTTCGTGTTCAGATACACATACCCTATTCAAGAGTTCAATTACTCTGGAGCCCATAAGGAATTCTTTAGAAGGGGAGTTCTTGCCCTTTATCTTCTGGATTCACCTGACTAGTATAATTCATCAAAAGGATAAATAGTATTTCAGGTGAATTAAAGTGTAGGTTTGATGTTGTTAGAGAAAAAAAAAATCTTGTTGTTTTACTTGAATTTGTCTCTTCTTCATTTTTCTTATTATGGAGATATTTCTCCCACTGAAAATTGTTAACAATATATTTTACCTAAATCACATTTTTCTATACATTTTTGAAACACTATTCCACTCACTTTTGTAAAATTAGAAAATTACCATAGAAACTGTTCCATGTTTTAAAAAAAGATGTCATTACAGAAAAGAGAACTTAAAAATAATGCCCACCTTCCAACAGAAGAAAACACACAGTTATACTCAGTCATTTACCTAGTTAATTTTGCTTCCTAATAAAAATAAATGTTCTTACTAGTAGTTGATCTTGGTAGCCTCATTTAGTTTACATAATAGGAAATAACAGCAGCTTCTGACTGTAAACCGTGGGTCTCAAATGACAGCACTGGAAGGGACCTCCAGAAGCCATCTGGTCCAACCCCTCAAGCTCAAGCTAAAGCTAGTTGCCCAGGACCGTGTCCAGATGGCTTTTTAATATCTCCAAGGATGGAGACTCTACAACGTCCTTGGGCAACCTGTTCCAGTGCTTGGTCACCCTTACAGTAAAAAAAAAATTCTCACAAGGTAAAGCGATATTTTGAAAGAGAGACCATTAAGGTGGAGACTAAATACACATCTGTGGGAATCTTAGGATGTTCTGCATCTTCACTTCCTGTTCAGTTCAACACAAGTTTGATGAAGCTAGAGACACTCAAAACCTCAGAAATGCTTTTCTTTACCTGCCAGATCCAAGTTCTTTGTTTTTGTCCACTTCAGGGGCTCAAGAACACATTTACTCCAATTTGTGCACTCAGGGCATGTAGGTATCTTATTCTGATTGTGCACAACTGGAAGCCAGGATGCATCTAATCTGAAAATGTATCTTTTAGAGTCAGGGTGAGTGTTTAACATATTAAAAGTTCATCAGCTCTATGATCTCTTCTGCACTGGTGGCACAACAATTATTTTTGGAGAAACAGCATGAGATGTCATAAACACAGGGTTATGACTTCCCTCAGCTAAAGGAAAAGCTGATTTGTGAGGGAGAAAGCTGTTCAAACACTATCATCTTTAATAATAGCAAGGGGAATAAAGAATGTTGCTATCTAAGGAAATTGCTTTTTATATGAATGTGTTTAGGTTGTGGGGTTTTTTTTAATGCACTCAGAATGAAAGGCTTCTTTAAAGGAAATTGAAGGAATTTCTTCAGGATTTTTTTTTTATTCTTTTAATTTTTAAGGAATTCTTCTAGTTTTTCCTCTTCAAGGAAATTTTAAACAAAAAGGGAAGGTAACTGATTATACCCAGCCCTCATTACTCATCATGTTTTTGGAATAATGTAATACTGACATCATTCGCTAATCCTGAGCACAATCATATACTTTGAGTCTAAAATCTAAAGACCAAATCCCAGGCTTTCTAGTCAGTCAGGGCTGTGAGTTATGGCTGTGAGTTTCCTTTGAACAAGGACAAAAGCAAGGTGAACTATTCATGGTAAAAACGTAATTTGGTTAATTTAATTCAGGTTTTTATACCTGAAAATTTTTCACAGGATGAGATTTTTGCCTATTAATTAGTGTGTTCGAGTTTGTGTGGAAAAAATGAATACATTTTACATTAAGGCACCTTAGCCTGTTATTCCAAAACTGATTCCTTCAGCTACTTAATATTTATTTTTGTTAGTAAGCACATGAAGGCACCAAAAAGCATTAGGCACAGCACGCACTGCAGGCAGAGGAGTGGAAGGGAATTTTAGTTGCTCCATTGACCGATGAGGTGCACGCTCTCACGCCTGCCCGCACACCTCAGGGCTCGCATCAGGGCTGCGCTTACGCCACTACACGGAGGGGCATGATGGACATCGCCAGTGCTAAATGAGGGGAGAGGAACAACACAGCTGAATAACTACAGTCTTAAATAGGGATAAGCATTTCCACCTTATTATTTTCTCTATTTATAACGGCTAGTTTTTCCTATCTGTCTTTTCACTCAGTTCTCAGAAAATTGGGTGATTTCTTGGACATCTTTTTGGAAAGTTAGGACTCAAGGAGAGATTTACTCAAATGTGTAAAGGGGAGAAGAGTTTAGCTGGGAGACAACAGGCTAATATGCGTGAAGTGACAGGAATGCTTGCATTTATGTTGACAAAGAAGCAAACAGGGCTGGCATATAGATAGAGATGAGAAGGTAGTGCATTTACTTTTGAAGAGAACAGTGTTCATAAACAAGAAAAACCTGGAGCTGTGGAGGTCTTTGGAAGCTGAATGTGCTAGGAAAAATAGTTGGTACAAATTGAAAGTATTGGACAAATAGTCTCAGAGATATGGTTATAGTAGTTATAGACTGGGGAATAGCATATCAAACAGTACCTTTCTTCAGTCATTTAAAAGTAGAATGTAACAAAAATATCAGAAATATTTATGTGTGTATGTAATATATACAGGACAATATAATATAAGTAATAATATAAAATTATATTCTTTATTACAAATGAAAATATAAATATAACATAAACCATTCTTTGATATATATTCTTAATATAAACATATTTTTATATTTCTCATAAAATTCCAGAACAGAACTTATTTATATTCAGTGGTCAAAATGGAAAGCTAGAAGTCCCCCCACCTCATTGAAAGCTATTCATCAATGTCCAAAAAGTGTCAGTATCCATGATTATGGTTCTGAGAAGTGCTGGGAAGGAATCATATATCAGCCCTTTTTGATCAGTGGTTATATTGCCTTCAGTTATAAACTACAGCAGTTCTTTTTCCAGCTGCAGGAAAGAACTTACCGTGAAGCAGCTGCTATTATAAGATTTTCATTTAAATTGTTGCGGCTCCCATTTTAGCATGCAGTCTTTGGATAACATTTGGATAATCAATCTTTTGGCTGCTTATCCAAACCAAACCTAACGTGTTGAGATTTGTCCTTCACCATCGATGTGAATTTGTTTTATTAGTCACATCAGTTAGAGTACTTTTAATTATCGTCATTATTCAGTAATAACCTCATGTCTGACAAGAGAAAGGATACCACTGCATATTGGACCCCTCATCGAAAAGTAGGAAGGTTATTGAGTGAGATCTATTTTAGGAAGAGGAAAAGAGCAGATGAAAGGCAATATTCAACGCCCTTTGTAATAGATTTATAGCTTAGTAATAGATTAATAGCTATTAAGATAAACACGTGTGGGTCCCAAATTCTGATACTAGTCCTGTTTGTCTTTGTGAATTCCATTTAAATGTGTATCTTTATCAAACTTTAACAAAGAAGACAGGCTTTTTTTAAGTCCCACTTCCAGTATTTCTGAAGTTTCACTTGAAGCTCTTGATTAAAAAACATTTACTGAGGACAAGCTTTCTCCATGGGAACACAATGAAAGAATTGACCAAACCAATTTCACTCTAATTTGAGAATGCAGTGGTAATACCTCTCTGCTGAACCTGATCTGTCTCACCTTGTACCCTACTGTGTTGGGGATGGGGAAAGAATGTGTTTGAGCACATGTCTAATGGGCTTGAATGGTGTAGGATTGAAACCTATTCTGGTAATGGAGCTTTATAAAAGGCTCCATGGTCTTTGAACCTGGCTCTTTTCCAAAGCAGAGGGGCACTGTTGTAGCTTGCTTGTCATTTCTGCACACTAAATAAAAATGAAATCAGACTCCAAAGTAGTCCTTTCCCTTTGAAAATCACCGAAGCATACTAGCAGGGGGCAGCAATGGAGGAAATTAGAGGCCAAAGGGTTTATTCCAAATATACTGCAGAGCTCCCACGAGGAGTAGAAGGGAGCAGCTGAACTAGCACGGGGCATAACAGAACGGTCAGCAGGAAGGAGAATGTTCAAATAGTTAATGCTAGAGGTGAACAAATTAGAGTACATGGGCTTGTATGTGATGAATTTCCCTTCTGTTTGTGAATTGTTAGCAAACGGGTTGTCAAAGGTTGGTATTTCTTGCTGCACACAACACACACAAATATGTGCAGCTAAAAAAGAATGGAAGTCTAGTCTGAATACGTGTATTGAAAAGGGTATAAATATTTTGCCATTTCATTTCTACTTCAGAGAGGTTTTGAGCAGCTAAAAAGGCAAACCATCCAAGGCATGGCACACTGTAATGGTGCTTTTCACTCTGCTAAGCACTGAAGTTCCAGTCCTGCCAGCACTAAATCCAGTGGAATGAACCATGCCCTGAAGCTGATCTTGCAGGATACAGACCTTCACCATCCCACCATGCAACACAAGAGAAGCTCAGCACCTCTTCTGAACCCATGGCTCCCTCTCCTGCTTTACAGATGCCTCCCTGGACTTCTGGAATTTTTCTTTGCAGGTACTTTCTAATTGCAAAGCTGGACTAAAACAAGTGTTTTAGAGTGGGTTTAGACAGCAAAGCAAAACAAACAGATTAAGGTAAAGGTAAAGCAGAAAGCTATCAACAGTCCTATGCCTTTGCCTAGTCAGAACAGAATGTTAAATCCTCAATTGCTTCAGATCATGTGGAGCATGGGCTATAACCAGTCATCTCCAGACTATCCCAACCACTTCACAAAAGCAGCTTTTCTTCACGCTGCTCTTTTTCTCTTGTTCATATAAACTGGCAAGTTTGTATGGACAGCTACTGCATTTAGGCATCCTATTAATTGAAAATGACAACTTCAGGAAACAAAACTGGGTCATTTCAGCCAAAATGGAAAAAATACTGGTTTTGTTTTTGAAAAGCTAACCGTTTAAAATATCTTAAGTGAAGATTTTTTTTTTTTTTTAATATTGCCGTTATTTTCTTGATGTTAAAAACATGAATAGCTGAGTTACACATTTCATTTTGGGTCAAAACAAAAGAGAATTTATTTTGGTTTTTTCCTTCCCTAAACCAAGAAAAAAAATATTCAGAAAACTCCAGTACAGCTGTAATCATAGAATCATAGAATCATTGAGGTTGGAAAAGACCTCTAAGATCATCGAGTCCAACCGTCGACCCAACACCACCACCCACTAAACCATGTCCCTAAGCGCCTCATCTACTCGTCTTTTAAATACCTCCAGGGATGGGGACTCAACCACTTCCCTGGGCAGCCTGGTCCAATGTTTCACCACTCTTTCAGTAAAGAAATTTTTCCTCACGTCCAATCTAAACCTCCCCTGGCACAACTTGAGGCCATTTCCTCTCGTCCTATTGCTTGTTACTTGGGAGAAGAGACCGACACCCACCTCGCTACAACCTCCTTTCAGATAGTTGTAGAGAGCGATGAGGTCTCCCCTCAGCCTCCTTTTCTCCAGGCTAAACAACCCCAGTTCCCTCAGCCGCTCCTCAGAAGACTTGTTCTCCAGACCCCTCACCAGCCTCGTTGCCCTTCTCTGGACACGCTCCAGCACCTCAACGTCCTTCTTGTAGTGAGGGGCCCAAAACTGAACACAGTATTCGAGGTGCGGCCTCACCAGTGCCGAGTACAGGGGCACGATCACTTCCCTACTCCTGCTGCACGCTATTTCTGATACAGGTGAGGATGCCATTGGCCTTCTTGGCCACCTGGGCAAGAATAATACCAAACTCTGTCCAGTGTAAAAGAAATCAAAGACTGAATGTCCCCTCATATGACAAAAGAGAATTTTAAACCTGCTAGCATTAAGTTGGCCCTTTATTACAAATGGAGCTTAATGTTATAATACAGTATCAACTTTCTTCCTTTTGCCCTGCCTGCATTAATTGCAGAGCCCTTTTGAAGAAATGAGTGTGGTGCCAATTACTACAAAAAATATGTGAAACTCTGATTCATACCTATGATTCAGGAGACCATGCTTACGTTCCATTTCTTTGAGAGAAAAAGTCAAGGGGAGATTGATGTTTCATTCCCCCCCCTCTTTTAGATGCAAGTACATTAGTACACTATCCGCTTCTCATCTGACTCATAAAAATCATGTTTCAAATCATAATGTTGTGCTCTTTGTGATAGAGACAGGGTTATTTTCTACAGGGCTCTGTGAAAAAAATTCATGAGCAAACCCTTAACTCCACTAAGCTTGCCTGCTGTTGCGTTTTTGTTACCATTTGGCAGTTCTGACCTTTCTAAACAGAGTCACTAATTTGCATGAAAATTAGTGGGGATCTGGGCATGATCCCCATTCCAGAAGTCGTGCATGAAATATTGCTTCACCACTGACTTATGAGCCTACAAGCCATTTTCTAAGGCACTGAAGAAAACGCCATTACAGGAGACTGAGAGTGGGACGAAGGAGTAGTAAATAAGGCTAGGAGACCAGCAGAGGGAGAGCGCATTAATTTTCTAGCCCACATTTTTCGTTGTGAGTTAAGTTATTTCATTAATCCTATCTCGTTCATTTCTGTTACTTTTTGATTTTAATGACCAGGCAAGGATCAGGTGCTTGGGGTTTGAAGGCAGATTTGAAATCTGTGAAGGAGTGCAGTATAGGCTGTCACCTTTGTCCTTTTCCTCTCCATTTTTGTTTCAAATGTAGCTGTTAGAAAGAGTCAAGTCATTGAAGAAACACACAAGCACAAAGGAAATACAGGGCAGGAATTAAGGTCAATGATTATCTGCTGCTTCTACAGTCATTTTCACCTTTTCAAAATGAGCCCAAAGTGGTGATAAACCACTATCAGGACCAAGCAGTATCAATTCACATCCACTCTGCGCTCACACAAGTCGCTGCACGAGGTGGAAGGTACCGGAGGATCAGGTCCCTAATCTCTTTATCCTAGTCAATTCATGACGTGCCTTGGACAAATTGCCAAGCCGCGGCCCACTCCCGCTGAGCCCGCAGAGGGCTAAGCCATGCTGTGAATGGAACATATGGCCCTTCTGACAGCACTTAGGCTGTAATCAAGTCTCAGCATGACAGAAGGATATCTTTTAGATCCATTATATATAGACTTCAGCTCAACTGTTCCTGTTTGTTGCTCTGTCTTTTATAAACTAGGAAGGATTTTCAGTTCGATAAGCAGGATGCACATCCCTGCGCGTTATGGTCTGAAAACATGCTACGTGATTATATTCACAGTGAGGCTCTGCAAGCGTAGCAGAGCAAGTTGTTAAGCCTCAGCTTTCTGCAAACACAGCATTATTCATAAGGGGCAGACCCTGCCAGCCCTTTTCGATGCAGAGGAGTCCCCAGGTCACAAGGGAAAGACAGCTTTGCTTGTGATCATATGAAGGTCACAGACCTGCATACAAGACAAGGCCTCAAAGATGAAAAAGCCAAGTGAAAATCCTTAAGTCATAGATATAGTCATACCTTTCCTGGCCATTGGGAGAGGAGATGCTCAGAGTTCAGCTTTACACACTGCTAAGCTCATCTGATGGTTGACTGCTATTGAAGGCTCCTGAAAGCTTGTAGGGGACTCTTGAAGACAACTAGCCATGAGGAAGGATGAAGGTGTCTTCCACACTGACTCACCTCCTGGCAGCTGAACATTACAATGACCTACCTTCTCCCTTCATGAAGGCTCTTAGGGTTCCAGCCGAAGCTCATGGACAGTTTTGGTGATGTTTTCTTTGGACAACAACCTGAAGCAGAGTGGGAAGGAGGTCCCAGATTTCTCCTCAGACCAGAGACAACAATAATGAATGTGCCAGGGCATTTGAAGGGATGTGACAAACTATACTTCCAAGGCAGGTTGATGTCCAGTCCAGATTGCCTCCAGTTTCTTCCACAGGATGGTGCAGCTTTGTATTGCCTTTTGCTGTGGGCTGTGGTCAAAACCACAATGTAGCCCATAAATAATGTTTCCTTTCTAGTTCTTCTACGCAAGCCTGCACTGGCAACGTAGTTCTCCAAAGTGCTCCTGAGAGTTTCAAAAAATGAAAGAAATTATGTCCTATCCAAACATAATAACAATGGCAATGATAACATGCAAGCAGATAAGTCTGTCAATGTAGTACAATAAACTATCCACTCAGATATTTTCATTTGGTAATCCAACTTTACAAGGTGATCCAAATGGGAAAGGAAAATGTTTGTAATAAAATAAAGGGATCTGAAAGGAATAAAAAATACAGGGAAGAATTAAAACAACGGTAGAACTTTAGGAGATAAAATCAAACAAAAAGATGCAGTCCACACTGATGCCAGATGTCAGACAAGTCTAAACAGAGTCATACCTGTGTGGTGCTCTCTGCCTACAGGTTGAAGACAGACAGGGCAAATTAGGCAGTGATAAGCACTTTTAGAAAAATATGTAGGTGTCTGAGAAAATAGTTTGGAGTGAGGAACTCAGAGGGAATTCCTGTTTCTGCAAGTCCTTGCATCTACTTTAGTAAGAGCCATTTAGAGTGCTAACCCAAACTAGGGCCTCACAGTAGAGATGGTTCAATTAAGAAGACTTTCTTGAGCAAAACCAAGTGCCCTGTGACACAAAAGTTAGATGTGGCATGGTGTATTTGCCCAAGGATGCCTGTTCAAACCTGGACTTAAACTAGCAATAGTAGGTGCTGCAAGAAGCCAAGGGAAGATCCCAAGAGGCCCAGGAAGATCATAAGAAACTGTCCCACAGCTTCTGTGGCCACAGGCCATAATGCAAAATGAGAGTGGTTCTTGCTCATTAGTGACTGATGCAACTGATGTAGATTTTGACCACACCAAATAGGAATGATGAAATGTATCACTAGTGCTTCCAGGCTCAGACCAGTTCCTCTCCTTGCCCTCTGAATATGACCTTATGGAGAAGGAGAATGTGCAGGGCAGGGGAGGAGGCACAACTCACATGTAGCCTATCTATCTATCCTAGCTTTCTGGGCGACTCTAATGAAGATTGCCCTAGCACTCCAGGGGAAAGAGCAAGTAGATAAAGCCAGCAAAGCCACACTACCCAGCAAAATGGGAACAGAGACACTAATCTGTTTTTTGTGTGGTGATCACAAATGACAGAGCTGACCTTTCATGAACTGCAGTTATGGGCAGGTCTGCAGAGCCTAAAATTGGATTGGACAGCATGTCTGCTCAAGCTAATAATGCTGCTGGTACTTGTCAGTGGCCATGTCACTCCTGCTCTTGTAAACTGTGAACATAAACTTTGGTCTGGGGAAATTTAGTGACCCTCAGAGAGACAACTTCATAAAGCTTCACCAACATAAGATGAGTGCTGGTGAATTTTGATCTGTTTCACCCTGTCTGGGTGAAAATGTTGTGACATGAAGTCATTGATAAAGTTATATAGCTGAGGACTAACTTTATCAAAGAGGGACCTGAGTCTTTGTAGGAAGATCAGAACCTGGAAGAAGTGCTTAAAAACAGAGGGTTGTTTCTATATTTGACAATTTCAGATACAGTGATGTTGAGGAGGTGAGAACTGATGTGATGTCAAAAGGTTGAAGGAAAAACACGTCCCACATTGTATGTGCACCAAAAGCTATTTCTACCAAAAGGGGAAAAAAAACCCAAGGGAAAAAAAAAAAAAAAACGAAAGAAAAAAGAACAAGCTATTAAGAGAAAATGCCTGGAAGGAAATAATTTACAGAACTTTGAAACTATTTTCTGCTAGGCAGTAAGTTTCCACTTGTGAATTAGTCCCATTTTTCATTACAAGGCAGTACCTTTCCCTACAATGCTCTAATACCAAGTGCAAAATGTGTATCTCAACGTAGACTTTCTTTCCAGGGATGCAGTCTTTGAAACTACCTTCAGCTTCATGGAACTTATATATGATGGGTTCCAAGCCTCCAGAATGGATTTGAAGAAGCTCTTACAGATTCAGTAACTCACAGTTAAAGCAGCAGAGGACACATCAGTGAAGTTTGTCTGCATTCATCTGCTGGCAGAACAGTTTCAGGAGTCAGCAACTGCTTTTAAGAAACCTGTTTGGCTTTACTTTTGAGAACTGCCTAGAATGGTAAGCCTACAAATCACTGATCCTGGCTTGATTAAGCTGTCTTTTTGCAACTGTCTCCAACTATTCTATGATGGATGCAACCGTCACAAGTTTTTGCTGATCTATGGATTAACTCTTTCATCCCTCAGCAGGATAATCACCTCTATACCTCTATACAGTGCATCTGGATGTAAAAACAAAAAATCATTATATATCAGACCTGGAACACATCAGGTATGGTTGTCTCAATATCATTACCGTGTCTGCTTTTGATCACATGATGAATTATACATTTTGTTAACATGATAAAACAAATAAAAACAAACTCAAGATATTTATATTCCCCAGTTAGAAATGTGGCTTGGCTTAATTTTCTCAACATTGCCTGCTAGTATTGTGAAGTCTCTTCCCCAGGTTGGCATCACTACACTAGCAGAACCATTATGAAATGTAGTTATGCCAATGTAAGTTTGTTTTTGCTGGCTTTGCTTATAACGTTTGGAAAGCCAGTGGGGAAAAAACAAACAAGCAAGCAAAAACTGGCTGTTGGTGGATGCCACATTTTTGCTACAGCTAGATGAATGTAGATGAGCCTTTGAAAGAAATCTTACAAAAAAGGCGTAAAAATGTTTTTACTCTGGAACAGAAAGAAATACTCCCATCCATTCTAATTCTGCAAAAGTATAATGCTTCAGAAGAAGAGACCATGAGTTCCATAAAATTCTTTTCCTTGTGTGGCTGAGCAAATTTAGGCCTAAAAATGTTTCCAATAATAAAGTATTTGGAAATTATATGGAATACTTTTATATAATATGTAACTTAAAATCTCTGTTTTCATAAAACAGTCCTAAAAAATGCTCCCCTGGGAAGACAAATATCTTCATTCCCTTGCTACGTTTTGCAGAACGGGGAGGTGACAGGTGATACCAGGTTGATTTGAGATCATTGTTCTGGAATTCCTGACTGCTGCTTCCGCCTTAATTCCTCTAGGCCATGCTGATTTTCCCCACACCCAGACATTTGGTAAGATTTCCATTTATGATCGTCCCTCCTAACCATTCCACCCAAAAGTAGATTTGTATCCTTTTCAAAAAGACATATGTGCCATAGAGACCAAGAGAAACATGGCAAAGAGTTGAGCTGCTTGCAACAGGTAAAAATGTTCTCCTTTCTCTGGCTGTCCTCCGCATCTCCATTAATTTATTAAAGACCATATTTCAGTCCTAAATTTGTAAAATAATCTCTTGTTTATGTTTTCCCCTTGGAGATAAAAGTTCCACCTATTTGTCATTGAAAATGAGTCACTCAGCTAATTTTGTCATGGTTTCAGTAGGCTGAGATCAGCAAAATTAAGTCACTTTTATTTGCATGTTTCCAATACATTTCTACAGGATAAGAAGTAGTATGTTGCATTAAGTAGGAGTTTTATTTTTGCAACATTTTTTTCTCTTGTTATCAATTCAGTGGTTAATTTTACATGCAGAGGTGTTGATTCTCTGAAATGTAATTCATCTTCCTTGAGTTTAGCTGCCACAATTAAAATAAATGTCCTGGGAATTGTTACTTTTTTGGCTGCATAAAACATGGTCTTAGTGCACTCTTTATGGACTGATGTGCTAATTTTCATTTGTTTGGATGAAAGAAGATAGTTTGGCATGTTGCTTCTGTAGTTAAGAGCCAAGTTATTTTAAGTTTAAGAGATTACAAAGATTGTGCCTCATTTTTATATAAGTCTGGTCATCTAGTAGTGTTATGGTGCTAGATGGGGTGAATGCAGTATGTAACCCTGAGATATTTGGGAAGGAAAGTCTGCATTTTGAATGATTGGTCTACTCTCTGTAAAACCCATATTTGAAGTAGTACTGGATAAGAAATACTTTATTTACTCATGAATATTTTCAAGATGGGCAGAAATTGCTGACAATGAAATATGATGAAAAGTCATTCTTTAAGAAATGTCCATGAAACGAAAATTCTGAGTTGTGAGGTAATGTGTGATAGTTTGGATCAATGATATTTTTTTTTTTGACAATTTCAACCTGTTTCAATTTGATTTATAAGAAATATTTTACTGTTTCTACCCTACGTTCTATTTCGAACTGAAAAATATTTTGACCTGAAAATTGGAACCAGTTTTTGAAGAAGAAAACAACATATCATATTTTGATATACTTTTTTCTTTAGAAATGTTGCTTGATTGGAATTGATACTATGCTGTAGTTTTTCAGATTAAAAAAAAATCATTAAAAATTCCCAATTCCTTCTATTGTCCCCTATTCTTTCTACTCTGAGGGAGCCACAGGCAGTCACTAGGAACAAGGGTCTGCCTGCCTAATTTATAAATGTTCTGACAGATTCTTTTAAGTTAAAATCAGCCATGAGGAAGTCTTACTTTTCCTCCTGAGATGATCCTTGCTGTGCCATCTGTAACTGAAGTTAAAAAAATGCAGCAAGTGGAGATAGAGTTCCTTCACCGCTTGGGCACGTTACCCTTTCTGCATCATCTGAAAGTTGTCATTCTGCACTGTCTGACAGCACCATCTGGTTCAGAATATAGTATCTCAGATATGGCCATTTCTAGAGCTAGATGTGCTGCCACCATATATAATGTGAGTGTTTTTTGCCTTTGTGCTATATCTTCTGAAATTGTAATGCTGATGCTGTATCTTCAAATGTTAAAAAAACCCAGATTGTTTAAACAGAAACTGTGAATAATTCACATCAGAAGCAGAGCAAAGCAAACAAACAAAAGTCAATGGGCATCTCCTCATTGTGCTGGGAAAGGAGGGGATACACAATATGGGCTGCTGTCATTTTCAGAGAGTTTAGAATAACCTTTGCCAGCTGTGGAGAACTCTTGAGAGCTCTGCTAGCAGTGGCGGATCATTTAGAGGATCATTGGCTTCATACCATCCAACCACCCCTCCTTAATGTGTCAACCAGGAATGAGCTATAGCACAAAAAGATCATGTGTAGTCTTCTGGGAATCATAATCACTGGATATAAGGCCAGTAGTTTTGGGTAAAATTGCACAGTGTGTTTCAGACTGGGCCAATCTTATCTGATTTCTTTAATTAGGAAAAAATATTTAATACTCATAATAGCGCTTCTTCCATTAGCAGGGGGGGAACTTTACTCTGAGAGGTGAATGGAGAAATTCAGTGGAACACTCAAACTGCCTTGCACCACTTTCTGACAAAAAGCATCCATAAATCTGATTTTATGTGGCGGTAGCAATAAGCTTCTGACTGCTTTGTCTCATTAGAGTTGTGGAAAGAAATTGGAATATGTCCCTAGCCTGGCAAACTAGGCCCTCTACCTGTAAATTATTAAACCTTATGCATCAGGTGTGCTCAGAAAGGAATGAGCCAGAGAACAGAGAGGAATAGAGGTTGCATTGTTAGGTGCAGGAACCAGAAAAGAGATCAGATGAAAACAATCATATTTTGGTTTGCTTCAGCTTTATTTGCTTATTAAGAAGCATGGAACACCAAAACTATCTATGAAAGGTCATGGTGACACAAGGGAAAAAATACTGGTTCTGCTGGCACAGTGGATGCTCAGCAGCGATGAGTTTTCCACAGCGTTGCTGTATCCTAATGGCTTCACCTAGAATAACTCTCTTGGCAAGTGTCATTTGCTACCTTGAGTTGCAGGAGCCCTAACCCACTCTTGATTTGTTGGGGGTGTCAAATTGACCCTGGCACCTCCATGCCTCATAGAGCACCATGCACAACTCTCCCTCGGGTTTTATTTAAAATTATTTTAGGCAATCAAAACCTGACTTTCCTGGGCTCCATGTTACACCTTTGACTGCATTTTTTCTGATCGACTGAACGCATGCTTTAGTATACAGTGTGTGAGGAGAAACATAAGAATCAAACAGTTAAACAAAAGTAGAAGTAGTTAAATGTAAAATATCTGAATAACTGTAGTTTCTGAGAAAAATGAAACAAATGTAGGCATCTGGTATAAAATTGGATTGTATGCATTGGACAATGAAGGGCCTGGACTGGGATTGCTTCATAGTAGAAGTCTGAACAAGGATATGCCCTTACATTGTTATCTTAAAGGTACTCCAGAACAATGGCAGTCATCTACAAAGATATGAGTCTCTATAGCAAAATATCACAGATTTAGCCATTAAATGCCATTGGGAGTGATGCTGTTACTCCTAGGAAAAGTGCCATTACCACCCATAGATAAAACAGTAAAATCTCCATTTATCTTCTACATGGTGTTTTAGCAATCAGTTTATTTTCTACTTCAAAATCTAGAATAAATGAGGCACAGCTGGGGGATAGAATATAGGGACTGGTTGTTCTGAAGCTTTTGGTAAGAGGCATGGAAGAGGCAGCTTTAAACTGCGTGGGAATCACACTGCTCCGGAGGGCACGGTGAGCTGGCCTAGTTTCTGGCAGAAAATGGAGGGCATTTGTACTACATGTACTTCATTACAATGTGTCAGCTCAAGATTGAAGCTCTATGGTCTGCTACAGTTTCCTACAGTTCCACATGCATTTTGTTTACTGAAATAATAAAAACAAGACAAACTCCTGCCATTACAAAATTTTCATTGACACAACAAATGCAGAAATATTCCTTTAATATACCAGCATGCAATGATTTGTAACGATATGTGAGCACAGAAAGGATGACTGACCAGTGGCAGAGTGAACTCTAGCAGCGTGATTCATTCCAGACATTAAATCCTTATAGCTCTCCTGCATCCTCAAATCAAAACCCCATGCTTTTCACATTGCTCACTAGACACCGAGAATAACATGATCATTTTGGAAGTTCAGTCTCGCCTGCAGGCAAGAACTTGTCCCGTCATAGCAGAAACAAAAGTAGCACAGCAGGACCTTCACTATTAGGAACAGCAGCAGGAATTGTCCTCTTGAAACAACAGCTTTCTTATGTGTGAGCTTAAACGTGGATATTTCATTTCTATGAGTGTCATTCTCAACTGTCTCTATATCAACCTAGATACATAATGAGCATAATCATTCCTGGCAAATAATGAGAACTATAGTTCCAGAAAAAATATTCGCAATTTGGAAACATTTTACGCAGTTACTATGAATAATAGGGAACAAGGAAATGAAACCACACTGATTTTTCCCAAATTAACCTTTTGATTACTTAAGTAACACCTCTAACAAGTGTATCATCTGAAGGGATACCTTGTGTGATAGGAGAGACACTGCTGCTCAGGCAGTGATCTGGGACTCTTCAGCTGCACTGCCCTTCCCTGCACCCCCCTCCCCAAGCTATTACTTGCAAAGACAAAAACATCAGTCCAAATAAAAAGACTATAACGGGTCAGAATGTGAATGAACATAAAATCTTATAAAATACATCAACACTGTGATAACTTTTCTTAAAACACACATTTTCTTAATGACAGAACTGTATCTGTCAGGACCACAACAACAAAACCAATTTGTCAATAATTTACACTTACACTGGTGGCATCTGGCTACCAGTGACTGGATGCTTTATAAATATCGAGATAGATAAATTAGCTAGATTAAATAGATAGATGTAGGATGTTTGGGCTGAATAGCCATGAACCCTTACTTAAGGGATTTATCCTATAAATTCTTGTGTAGCAGATTACTTTGTACTGATGGCTTATAGCTATCCAGGCTCTAAATCAAAGAACTATTGCCTTGAATGAAGGATGAGGCATGAATCATATTGTATTATAAAGAAACACATGATACCCAGTTGTTCATTTTTTAATTTGCTACATGAGGAAAAAAACCTTCATTCTCTGACTTTGATTCTGTAATGAATTGCAAAATGGCAGAAAGAGGTATAAAGATCTTTAGTCTTTGGCATTAAATAGGCTTTAAGGTCTTCCTGATGAACCATTAGTACCTGCAGGCTACATGCTGCCTCAGTGGGATTCTGGTGCACTAATTTGCTATACTACACTCAAGTATAGTAACCCTTGTGTAGCTTAAATGCAGCAACCACTCGGCAGGCAGTGGGATGAGCTGATCTGAGCCCAGTCATGTAGGAAAAAGAGAATATTAGAGGAGTCAGGTCAGAAATCACAGTATTATGTACAGCAGTAGCCCATCTGCTGTTTGAAGCAATTACTTTCATGAATTTAAAAATGATAGCATTCTAAACACAAAGGTGAGTAGGGAAAAGAATAACAGTTGTGGAGCTGTAACAACAAAGCCCAGGCATGAGAACTTTGCAGGGAATGTTATGGAGTATTTGTTTAATGCTGTAGAATATTTGATGTTCGTTCCTCCTTCGTTCTTCCTCTGGTAAACATAGGTTCTGCAGGTTTTGGCCCTCAGCACTTTATATATTGGATAGGTTGTTGTGAATCTTTGGTGATTCACGGTCTGCTGCTGTGGACCTGTGTGAGGGTGAGGACAGGCTTGCCTGTGAGGACAGGGGACGGCCTGTGTCGCCTTCAGGTTATGCCTCCCAGCATTGTGCTCCTGTGCTCAGCCCCTAGACCTTGTCCAATCTGCCAGCTTGTCCAGTACCCACAACCCCTGCCCCTTTCACTGTCACGCAGACAAGTTTTGCCCTGAACTTGTGCTTATAACCTAACCAACCCAGGTGTTTTGCTGCTAATTGTATTTTGTACTTACCCAGACAGAAACAATGCTCAAGGAAGAGTCTCATTTGTGGAACCCAATCATTACGCCGATCCAGTGCTTTTGCAGCCCTCAGATAAAGCTTTGTTCTTACAGTAAAATAATTCTCTGTAACATAGGTATAAATAGCTGGACCAGCTAGGACATAATGTGTGAATGAAATGTATTTTAGCTTATTATTTAAGGCCTACACGACTGCCCCATAAAATTATTATATTTTTAAATTAATATTTGCAAGCAAGTTGATCTCTTTCCTTGAAATACACTTTATTCATTCTTTCCTCCATTATTCTCAGATGAAAAATATGCTGATTATTTCATAAATGATTCATTGCTTACATCAAATTATTAAATATTTTTGCTTCTGTCCTTATCATATGCCTATAACTAAACTGCATGTATGGGGTCCTAATTTTCAGAATAAGCTTTTCATTTCTGAATTTGTGTTATTTGCATTGATATATTTTGGACATTCAATCCTTTATTCAGTAAAGCCTCTTAAATAACATTGCAAACATTTGCTAATTAAGCACCATAACAGTCCTAAGCCCATAAAATTATCAATATGTAATTAATAGAGTGAGCTGTCACTCATTATTGAAAGCTTGATATGAAGCATAGCAGCCATATAAAAGGATACAGTAGTACTACTGTCCAGCTCAGAAGAAAAAAAACTGTGTCTTGCTGAAACTGTGTTGGTAACCTGGGTAATAGAACTAGGCACAAAAACTGCATTTGGCAAGGATACTGGGGCTGACTTCACCATTCACTCAAATATCACTGTGTAGTCTTACGTCTTGTCCAAAAGACAATAAACTAGCTTCTGTTCTCTTTTGTCCACATGCTAACTTGGAGTGGCATTATCTGAATGTTGTAATGATATTGATAAAGGTAGTTTCCACATGCTTCAAGAGCACCCAGTTATTCTTTCAGTTATGACCTTAGGTGGCCATGATAAATGGAGTGGAAGTCATCTTCAAGATCCAGTGAGATTAAATAATCTAACTGAAAAATACTGTTAAAATTGGAGACGGGTGATATGAATGCCAGATTTTCAAGGGCGTAAATTTCAGCCAGTCCACTGAGACTGGTGGGATTTATTTTGCTTTTATTTCTCACCTGTCTCCCCTTTTAATATATGCATGGCATAATCAGTCTGTATGATCCAATCACTGTTAGTCTGGAAGATTAGTAATAGCATACAGTAGAGTAACATTAGATATACATAGGTTAGAAATGTATTCCTCCTCGCCGAAAATGTTTTTATCAGTTCTTTTGCATTTGTCTTATATTTCTCATCAACTTTAAAAGCATGAAGAATGTGTCACATAATACATTACATATTTTCTCTGTTCAGTTATCAAGATCTTGATATGTTACTTACTGGTATTTTTTTAAAAATTTATTTTAAAGATTGAATTAAAATTCACAGCTGTTTCAAAAGGAACATAAAATCCACTGAAAGGACAGATTTACAGAATTTTAAAACAAATTTCAAATGCTCAGCTGTCATCGTACCATCCGTTGCAATGAGTATAAATAACTTCCCTTTAATATATGAAGAAATGGGAGGGGAAAAGAAAAAGATATTTGCATTGCAAGAAAACTCCAGGTGCTCCTAGAGTTATTTGGGACATTTTCCAGTTGACAATATGGAAATACTGTCACTCAGGCCAGAAAGCTTGTTGCTATGGGGACACAATAGCAGCATCATTTGACAACTTGGCAGTTGTTAGAGTTGGCAGAGAGAAAGTCTGAGAGAGGGGCTGTTGGATGATTTCAGGTGGGTGTGCACTAGGGATGGATGGGTGGTTAGGAAGAAAAAACACTGAGAAATTCTTTCAGTCTTACAAACTCTCCTTCACATATGTCTTGTCTTTTCTTTTTTTTTCTTTTTTTTTCCCTTTTTTTTTTTTGTACAGTATACCTGCTTAGAAGCTTAAAATCTTTGAAACAAGAAGGAGAGAAGATCTATATTCAGATGTCAACTAGCTATGCATCCATCCTGGGATGGATGTATATTGAACTGCAAAAAATTATGCAAGAGCTGGCAAAGAGATAAAGCTGCAGAAAAAAACCAGTATGATTTTGGCTGTTCCCTCTGAGGAGTCAAATCATAAACCAAGAAGATTATAGTTCCTCTGTAGTTCAGATGTGTTGGTAGTTAGAATATTGCAGCTTGGTACATAGAAAGTCAGAGATTAACTAGGGAGAATTTAAAAACAGGTAGCAGTAATTATCAAAAACTGGAGACTGGTTTATAAAGATGAAAGAACTAACACTGTTTAAGTTGGCTGAATGTCAGATATGATGTATGTCACTAGTTTGCTAATGTTTGAAGAGTCTGAACATCAAAGCATTTAAGGAAATATTTAGTCAAATAATAGTATTCTTGGAAGAAATTGGGGTGGAACTGAGAAAAATAAAATCCAAACTAGATATAAGGGAAAGAATCTTACTGCTGAGTCTATTATGTTACAGAATGATCACAGTTTCTGAGGAAGAGTGTTCTTCACTTGGAATGTCCCAAGTGACATTGGACAATGCATGGAAACATGTGCATTAGGCAGAAATTTTGCACTGTGTGGCAGCTGAGAAATATATGAATCTTTCTATTTCTAATACTAGAGGGGTGGCATGAGCAAAATCTGGTGACTGTATTGGAGTGCTTTTCTATCTGAAATAAAGGCAACAAGGATTGAAAAATGATTCTGTGGCAGTGCATGAAGAATTAGAAATGTGCTATATTTGAGTAATGCACTTACTTACAGCCACAAAAACCTCTGGGTTCCAATGCTGCAGGAGGATGTAGGGTGAGAAACAATGTCCCAACTCAGTCATAGATGAAGAACAGTGAAGTTTCCTAAACTGCAGTGTGGTCTAAATATATTAATGGGTGTGAGATTATATTATTGAGAGTATTTGGGAAGGTTTTATGTTCTTTAATAGTTTTTCAGGGGAATACTATCTTCCCTGTCTCCACCAGAAGAAACAAAGTGATGAATGTTTTCTATGATGTTATGGTACAATATAAATTTTAGATGTGATGGTAGTTTTTAATCTTTGTTCCTACAGGGAAACTGCCTCTGTTTCCCTTCTGGTCTGTTACGATCATGCCACCCAGACTGTTTCCCTTCCCTGTGCAAATCAAAATCAATTAAAAATATCCCCACAGGACTCGATTTTCAGAGAACCTACATATCCACACCTCTAATTGAAGTCAATGATAGCTGCAGGCATGTGGCATCTCTGAAACTCAGGCTCTATAGAGCTAAGTAAAGAAAAACATATGGATTTTGTAGGTAATATACCATGGGAGAAATCTCTAAATAGGCTCTGAAATAACGAAGCTACATGTTTTATGCTATAGTCCAACTTGCAATCACTAGGCCATCTCACCACAGGGGAAAAAATGGATATTGAGAGTTATTGAACATTGCCGATTTTTGCTGTGGATCAGCTTGAAGTTATTTAGCACAGATGTTTCTGTAATTGTGACACACTGGGAAAATCCACATGCTCAATAGCCCTCAAACTTGCACTTCCATCTGTGCAGTGTGATGGTCTACAGTTACTGCACATGGCTGCAATATAAAACATACAAGAATACTGTCTGGCTTAAGATCTGCTGAAATATTTTTCTTAGCACCATCTGCACTTTTTATCTACCTGTGTCCCTATGGTTCTGTGTTTAGATGTAGTACAGTTATAAGATAGTAAAATATATGTCTAGTGAAAATAAGAGTGTGTAAAGAACTGTACAAAATTTAACAGTATGGTTAGAAAGCTCTCGTGATGTGAAACGGCTGATAGGAATTTAACAGTGTACTGTTAAATCCAGCAGTATTTCTATTTATATTCCTAGGTCAGTTTTGAGCCATATTGCTAGCAACTGAAAGATAGGATTCTTATGATTATATTAGAAAAAGAGTATGATTTGACCTACAGCAGTGAAAACCTGGGTTCTGGAAAATATCTCCCCATCCTAATACCTTCTTAGTATTTGATCATTTTCCAAAAAGTATAGGGAAAAAAACCCCACCTCTTCTGATTTAACTAACATTTTGGAATCAAAACAGTGTGTACCAATCCAGAAAATTAGAGAGGAAGACTTCCACTACCTTTGAAATTTAAATAGGCTTGAGTGTTAATTATTCATAACTTATTTGTTCAGTTCAGGCTCAGGCTACAAAGAAAAAAGAAGGTAATCTTTCAGGATTTAGGCATATGCAACTCAGTGGAGAAAACCAGAAGTTGTTGTTGGTACTAACCAGGCAGGGTGAAAGCTCTGCCGTCACATATTTTTTCCCTATGTTGCTGCTGCAGGTGCCATTATCTACCCCTATCTAGAGAGAAAGTGGAAGTGTTACCCCAGCCCTTGACTTTATAGCCCTGGTAGCAGGGTGGGCTTGTCATTTAACTTTTTCTCTACAGTGAGCTGCTGCTTCTGTTCTGCAACCCTTCCTTGCAATCTCCTGATCCAGTTTGCTTCTGTAGCTGGTTGTTGAACTGGGAAGTATAACAGTGTCTGCAAGAGGACACTGTAAAATGTTTCCCATCATGCAGCCATGCTAAATAACGCAAAAGAATTGCTGGGTTCTCGCATTTAACAAGGACCCTTCAGACTTTGAGAGATTAAGGAAAACTCTCTCACTTCTAAAACAGACTGTAATCTCATATAATTGTCTGGAACACTCACTGAATTCTGTCCTATAGAAACCTGGAATATTAACGTCAGTGTTCTGACTTTTGCTAGAAACGCCATGGGATCTGGAATTGTCAGAACCTCTATTTTACATCTTCCTTTCTTCCCTTCCAGACTTTTGTTCTGGGACCTCAACTTCATCATGATCTGAAAGAAAGAGCTAGCTGTACATCAGTGTTGCAGGACCAGCATGTTTCTGGGATGTGTTTTGCCCAGCTCTTGAATCAAACTATTTTTGTTTATTTAGGTTTATAGATGGTAGAGCCGCAGGTAGATGCACAGTGTGTAGTCATCCAGCACTACTGCACATCTGTTAGTGTATTTACACAACATTTTCTTTCTCTCAAAAAGACAGAAAAGGACTTGTGCCGTAATACATAATATTAAGGCACTACCTTCCCTGGCTGCAGGAGTAACTTTCTACCTAAAGTGCATCAGGAGAATCTAATACGCAGATACCTTGAGGAATCCCCTGCAATGGGAATGACTAAATTTTGTATGCTAAATCTAAAACCTCCACAAAATCTATGAGGATGAAGAATGCCATGTTCTCCATTTTCATATCCTTTCCCTTATGATATTTTCAAGGTTAAATTCATGACGTCAGGCCTTCCTTTTCCTTTTTCCTTAGTTAATTTTTTCTTCTTTCTTTCTTTCTTTGCCTTTTTGAAATGACTTTGGGGAGCCCTTAACAATATATGTCAAAATGTAAGGGCTGCACTGCATTGTGAACTGTTTCTCTGCTGACTCATCTGCCACAGCTAATCAAGACTTTTTGGTCTACATACTGCAACATTTTAAACCTTTTAGCAGTAAAGAAATGTTCTTTGCTCAAAAGCTTTTAAATTATAGCACATGGTGGGTGGCTGATAAGAGGTTTTTTTTTCTAAAATGGAAACTCTTTTCTTGTTATTGCTATCTGGCCTCCTGTTCTATTTATCAAGTCACAAGGTTTCTGGTGTCTATTAACATTTTTCTGAGCTGGGGAAATTGTTTCCTATTTAGGCAGCCTTGCACATTTTCAAGTTGATTTCAACTGCACCTGTTAGTGACACACAAGCCTAGGTTATTCTTTCCTTGTCCCACCACCACATAGGAAGAGGAACACAGGTCGTAACTCTGCATGCTTCGGGTATGAAGTTGGGGACAGGAGAGATTACCTGGGCTTTGCTGGGTGCAACACATTCAGTTCAGTATAGCTCCTCAACTGCTCTGGCGAGGAGACAGAAGACCACAGCTTCCAGGATTTTCTAGATTCTATGCTCTCCCTGTTGCCAGTTCTGAGTTGTCTGTATTGTCCTCTTCTGTCTGAAGGTGTTAGCAACTACTCTTTGCTAGCATGACTTGGACTCACTAATTTTCCTCACCATTTTGGCACCTGGGGAAAAAAGCACAGTTTGCAAAGGAAGAACCTGTGCAGCTTCATGAACAGCACAGTCTAGGTATGTTGTTTCTAAAGCAGAGCTCACACGCTGTGTCACTGCTTTCTGTTCTCAGCAGTTTTTCTTTTCATCCAGTTAGTATCGCTAGGCAGCTCCTTCTTTCCAGAAGAAACAAGATTAATGTATTTTCCTTTGGGTTTCACAGGAACTCAGAAGCACAAATTAATTGTATTTAGGACCTATATTGAGTAAGCTCCCCATTTTGCAGTGATGTTTACCCGTGCATTTTTCAGTACAAAACTTTGACACTTCATCACCAATTAACTTTTTCCATTTTGGGGTTCACAAAAGTAAACCATGTAATACAGAGCTGATTTAAGGATGCTATAGAGATATATGTGTTAAGAAATATAGAACACAATCACTCAAGACTTTTTTGTAAAGGATCTAATCTTTGTTTCTGATTTTGTGCTTACAAAAAGATTAAAGTGGTAATTTTACAGAAATAGAGCATTTAAATTCCTATAAGGTCTAATACATCCCTTTTACTGAAGTAATATTTGTACAGAAGCTATACCTTTAATAGCTTTTTGTTTGATTGTAAAATGATTATTAAAAATCTCAAGACATTTTCGCAATGATGGGGAAGTCCGGATGATTTGCAAATAAATAGGAATATCAGGTAATCCTGTTCTTTACAGAGATTTTGCATGGTGGGACACTGATGAAAATGGTGAAATAGGCACACTATAAATTTTAGAGTTCAATAAACTCACAGTAAGGATCAGGTTTTTGTTTTCTTGAAATATTTCTGGAGTAGAAGTAGGTTATATATGGTACAGTACAAGTAGACTTTAAAATGTTCTTATCCAGTGAATTACATAGACTGTGTGCTACTACTTAATGACGATGTATCTTTTTGGCTCAGCTGCACTCTTTTCTCTCCATAAGTTCCTACAATAAGAGCTCTGCAAAGGTAGAGATACCTCTATTTTTTATCTTGGAGGTATTATGTATTTCTGGCTGGTGTCTCTGCTCCACAGTACTATAGTCCAATTTATTTCAGTCGCCAGGAATCATGAAATCCTAGGACCAGAAAAGAACTTCAAGAAATCATCTCATCCCTTTTGTTTGTTTAACCATTATTTAAAGCAAATGCCATCCTTTGGTCTTCTGTACTCTGAATTAAACAACTCATTTCCTTTAGTCTTTCCCCATAGGCCATATTTGTAAACCTCTGATCTTTCTTTTTTTTTTTTTTTTTTTTGTTTCCCCCCCCTAGACTCTCTGCATTGATCTATGAGTTTATTGAAGTGTAGTGCCCAGGACTAGACACAATAGTCCACCTCAGGCCATAGTGTTGAACAAAACATTGAACAGAGCAGAGGGATTACTTCACATTTCCTTCCAGTCATACTCTTTCTTATACATCCTGCTGTACATATTCTGAGGCATTTGCCTTTTTCACAACAGCATGACACTGTTGACTCATGTTCACTTTGTGACCCTTTACAACCCTTCATTTACTTTTTTTATGGAACTGTTTATAGACAGTTATTCCTCATCCTGTATTTATGCAGTTAATTAATCCTAACTAAGTATGGTATCTTGCATTTACCACTACTAAATGTTGTCATATTTTCTGTCTGTATCTCCTATTTATTAAGATCATCTTGAATTCTGTCCTTGTCCTCTAACATTCCTTCAGTCCCTCCCAGTAAATGGTATCTGTAAACTTAATAAGCCTGCTCTCTATTCCTTTCGGGTCATTAATGAAAATGCTGCATAGTACCAAACCCAGAAGAGATAGACCATTAGAATTTGTCTGGCTATGCATGTATTTCTGATGAAAAAGAAACCAAGGACACAATTCCATTTTCCTAACATATACATATAAATGTTGGCTAAGGACTGACAATATGATTTTATTATAGAGTTAAAGATTTTGTTGTAATTTGAATTCAAAACAAGGACAATAAATATTTCTCCAGAAAGGAAGATACATTTGTGTAGCAAAAAGATTAGTTTTCTAATTTCACAGATTTCACCTGTGACCTCAAAAATACTACCATCAAAAATTTTGTTGAAATCTATAGCTTTGTGAAACACTGCATCAATAAACCTATTTAAAAAAAAAAAAAGTTTATTTTAAAAGGTGCCAAGCAGCTCTAATATCTGTAGCTGAAATACTGATTAGCAAAACTTTAGACTAGTTACCAGAAAGTGCAATGTTACCTGACAAAATGAGATGAAATTGGAAAGAGGAAAAGTGGATTGATTTCAAGGAAATCTTTCTGACAATAAAATCAATGGGTCTGAGCTCTCAAAGGAAGATGTGGAAGCTTCTTCATGTCCCTGCCCATGGCAGGGGGGTTGGACTAGATGATCTTTAAAGGTCCCTTCCAACCCAAACCATTTTGTGATTCTATGATTCTACGAGCGTCAGTGCTCAGAATTTTTCAGACTTAAGTGGGCTAGTATGCCACAGGGACCAGCTCTGCCCTGACAGGCAAATGAGCACATCTGAGGTCACCCAGAGCATTAATGCAGACACTTCACAAGTCTATAGCTGCTAGTGCCAAGGAGCACATGATCTCCATTAGGCACTGCAAAGGAGGAAAGGGAGTCAATTCTCCTGAGCTCACTATAGTTCAGTGCCTGAAATTGTCTACAAGGCTTAGTACACAGTGGGTTTTTTTAGGTTTTTCCAATTCCAATGTTAGGAATCTAAAGCAATGGTACTTCTTTGTTTCTTTGAATTAGTCTAGTTCTTATTATAGCATGCTTGTTATAAACCCTCACAGAGAGAGAAAAATCTTCACTATTTAAGTTTAAAATAAAATCATTCCTCTTTGTAAAAAAAAAAAAACAACCAGTAATGAATACCGTACCAGAGACTGTAGCTTGAAGAATCTACTTTGAGCATGTGAAGGAATAGAAAGCAAATAAGATTTTTTCATAGATGTCTGTTAGAGGTTGTTTTCAATTTTTCTCTTTATTTACTCCATGCAGCCAACTGCCCTACTCTTCCTACACTTTATATGCTATTTTATATGGATAGTAATAAAGTACAAGAGGGAGAACAAACCACATCTGACAGATGGCAAAGGCACACTTAATGTGCTATTGGGAAAAGTATTGCAGAAATGAGGACTATTCAGGAGCATACAGTGAAAAGTAGTACATTACACATAGGAGGACAAAGTTTTTCTGAATTGAGGAAGTGTGAATTTAGCCCAGCTCCAGATTAACCATGGTCCCAGAGTCACTAATGTGCGTTAGCACTGTGCTGATTTCTAGAGGGAGGTCTTGCAGGGTTAGGGATCTGCAGCTAGAGACTGGGAAGAAGGTGGTGAACTATGAGAAATACATGCCACTGACCTATTTCCCAGCCCTCTCCCTCCCTAGCTGCAGAAAATATGTCGGCAGTCAGATATATTAATCAGTTTTGGCACAGTTCCTCCTCAAACCTCAGGACTCACCTTTAAGGAGGGAGATTGAGATCCCTGCCAGCTGGAGGCAGCTATTTTGGGTCAGGTCGAGGTTGCCGGGAACCCACACAGAGACAGTTTTCTCTGGTGGGTGGATGTCTACTCCTGGACTCTACTTATGGACAGTGAGGAGAAATCCCTCGCTTTTCGTATCACTTTTGTGCTTGATCAGTCTGTGACTGAATGTCCTCTGTTGTTGTGATACTGTGTTATTGTGTAAGGACAACTCAGCTCTGATTTTGACTTTTGTAGTTAAATTTGGTTTGGATGAAGGAGAAAAAGAGAATACAGGTAGGGAAGGGAAGGAAAGTTTTCATCAGGAGGAATTAAAATATGGGGGGTTTTGTTCATATTTGATTTGCCTAACATACGCAGCAAATAATTTCCAATGAAATTGTGCTTGGATTAATTCATGACAATTTTATTCAATGTACATTTTTTGAAGTTATAAGGGAAATTCATACAAATTGAATCTGAATTTGTTCTCCTTCTTGACCTTTGCCTGTTTACATGACAAACTTGTCAGAAAAGAGGCTGTATTTTACGGAGTGTTTGTACACAGTATGACAGAGTGGGTCTCTGATCTCAAGTTGGACCCTAGACACTACTGTAATACAAATAATAAAAAAAAGTTTTTGCCAACAGAGAGCCTATATACATTTATATATCAGGATTTGTCTCCCATTTTTTATTCTTTCCTTTAGAAGTTTAGAATGTTCTTTGCTAGTCACTCAAGCACTAAATATTTAGCATCAATTCATATGAAAGTTGCTTTGATCTTCGTGTAAATAAACAGGCTCTCTTTCTCCCATAGGACTCTTTCTTGAAAATGATTTCTTTCATCAAGTAGTTTGTCGCATCTCTGTGAACATCAGTACTGTTTCCTTCAGAACTTCAAACAAATATTTCCTGCACGTTTACAGGAAACATATTAAACACTATAAATGGCAACCTGCCTTGCACCTGATTCAACAGCTAGAGAGAGGCTTGGGCAAGTGAGTGACACAGCCCTCTCCTGGCATCATGGCAGATAAGTGTCATATAAGCAATGTTTCTTCTATAATAATGTTAACAATCACACACATGCATATAATATATTTGTGTATATATCTGTACACAAATATGTACTTCTATAAACATATGTATTTATATACGTTTATGATTATAAGAATCTCTTTCTTTTATACAGCCTGAATATTTAAATACTGATGGTATAAACCTTGTAATTATATTTTGCATTTAGTTACCAATAATGTTCCTGGAAAATCCCAAAGCACAACGACAACAACTCTAAGACTGTCATTCAAGTGCAGTTCCCTTATGGACAGGAGAGTAAGCAAAGAGAAATGTAACAAACTGGGAAGAGAGGGAGGATAGAAAGCCCATCAAGATGGAAGTTTACCTCTAAGAAAATTTCAGCAGAGTATTTCGCCCCCCTCCAAAACAGCCTGTAATCTCTGAGGCCTCATCTGAAAGAAAAAAAACAAAAAAGCAATCCTGCCCCACCCCAAAATTCCCACCCGAAACCTCTGTGGAACTCAGTTTGCTGCCTACCTCACAGATTAATGCTTAGTACACTTTGGGGGGGATTTTACTCATGGAATCCACTCTTAAAGTTTGTGTGCCCTTTTTACACAAGATTTTCATTGATAACATTCCACTGTAAAATGCCCCTTATTTCCTTTATTATCTATGTAACCATGTGACCGTAATCTGGTCTTCAGTGTCTAAAATGTGATGTATTGGGCAGGAAGCCATGGATAAGTCTATCCCTAGAAGACATAGTTTCAAAATGTGAGTATTTTCTGCAGAAGAACTAATTTGTTGAGACTCCGAGAAAGAACAAATGGTTCAAATGAGTGATTCTTTTCCCTAGCCAGCTTCCTGGCACTAATTTGTATGATTGTCCTCCTTTGTCATCAACTCTGCAAATCTTGACTTACCAGGAGGTCATTTTGGAAGTTTTCCGTAGACCTCCTGCTTTCTTATAGAACAAACCAGCCATCTGTGAAGCCAATTTTCATAGCTTTACTGGCTTTGAGTGCCCTTTTTTGCACTTAGAAAGCTCTGAAATAATTTTAATTGAATCAAACTCATGAATTATAATGTCTGGGAAACACTGCAACATAATTGTCTCTCTTTGTGATATTTACATTCTCACTCGATCGTCCTCTCCAGTGTCCTGCTTTGGAGCTCCATTTTGACAGTGTTATTCATGCTGCAATTGTACACTTCGCAATCAGTCAAGGCCCTGCTATATAATTCTAATTTTGTTAAGTGATATGAATATTGAACAGCTAAGCTTTATTATCTTTGAATGAAGGCACTCTTTATTCTTCCTGTCTTAAGACTCAGTTAACATTCCAAATAAATACACGGCTTCCAAGTAGGTACACAATTGGCCTTTAGTTAATCTTCAACCAAAGAGATTAGGGAAACTCAAGCCTGTTTGACCCTGCAGTACATTTGAATCTACAGACAGTTTCGGCGCTTTCCAGTTTTTCTTCACAAGAAGCAGCTTTTCACTTGTCACTGTCCAAAAGGGAAAGTTCTCTCATTCCTGAATGAGTGGACACACACAGAGAATATGTATGGTTTTACAGCATTTACATACTTATCCAACACGACTTATATAAACCTTCTCTCCTTTTGTTCCTAGGCTGTGTAGATAATGCTTGTATGTCATGGCTACCACTAATTCTCAGTTTGATTTTGCTGTTCAAGTGCTGTATATTACTTGGACAATGAATGACTAATGGGTTCCCAGAGCCTCGACAAATGGAGTCAACCCTCAATAGACTGGAGTGTTATGGAGACAGGACCAATATTGGCTCCTAGACCTCAGTCCAGGACTAAGACTTAGATAAAGTTGAACACATTTGGGAAAGGGGTGTGCCAGAGTGCTAGATGTGCTATTCCCAGACAGAATACTAAAAGACAGTACAGAGGCTTACCATTTTTTGCATGATCCCTGCCTTCAAAACAGACTTTTGCATTCATCGTTATTTGGATCACCACTAAGCTGAGATAGGAATGAGGTGTAGGCAGGACTGCTGAGGGAGCACAATGAAGGCATGACAGCTGAGCAATAACTGAAACACTTCAGTATGTAAATACGTTGTTGAAAATCTGAAAATTTGTTAGTGCATGTTATAAAGACCTCTTCCCCAGAACCAGTTTGAATTTATAACCATTGTCTCACTGAAACACTTGGAAACATATGCCACGGTGTCACCTACCAGTCTTGTGAATCATAAACTCTTGAGTTTTATCAGGAGCAGGACACAGCTCTAGAACAGATTTTGGATTGATCCATGAAAATAATCCCAACATTCCTATGACAGGGTAATTTAGGAGCTTAATATCCCCTTAGAGTCTACCTCATGGGTTTTGGTGAGAGAAAAAATAAAAATGACCTCACTTTCTAGAGTTGTGAAAGTGTGTTAATGAAACTATATATCTATTAACTTGTCAGTTCACAAGATCTCATTTTAGAAAAAATCCTGTTATGAGGTTGACGTACTGACATATTTGACATTAAGTTGAATGTCTGGAGTTGTTTCACTTTCCCTCTGATGAATGCTTTTTAAAAGCTATGTTTGCTATTTGCTCATGTTGAAGTCTATGACTAAAAATGCATGTCTCTGATAGTATTAACATGTAACCAAAGACATTGTCATTGTTTGGATTCTGGTTGGTTAAATTTCAGGGAGGGTTTTGCAAATATTATCACTGCACTGTACATTCTCATTCATCAAATGCACATTGTTTGTATATTTATTTAATATAAATATGAAACTGCTGTAACGTTTCCTGAATTTTTGCCCTACTTTTTTTATATTTACACTGTTTTCTTTTTTCTTACGCAACATTCTCTGACCTGCTTCTGCTGATCTGCGAGTATGAAAACAGTTTCAGCCAGATCAGTAAAATACAGTAAAACAAATTTACTTTTCAGGAAGAGAGAGGGGCTAGGTTGGTTGGGAGACTTTAAGTGAAAGACTAGTCTATTTTATTTTTTAAAGTCTTCTTTGTAAAACAGTCTTTGTTAGGCAGTAAATCTCCTGTTAACCTGGTTTCTGAGGCCACTTAACCTGCAGCAATTACATTGAAGGGCCAATGCTATTCCTGGGATGACTCTATTAAGAACAGTTGGATTACACTGCCGTTGGATTAAATTGTGGTGGATTAATTTATGGCAAATGAAATAATTCCTCGGTATACTTCTGAAAAGATGCATCTCTCTCAACACACTGGATTCAGGGAGGCCAAAACAGCAACAGTTTCAAAAATACATGATGGGAGAGGAAATGAACCCCTGCTTTTCAGCCTCCTACATCGCTGCTGCGCCCTCCCTCTCCTAGTGCCTTCTCAGTGCCTTCCTCCTCCTTCTCTCCTGCTGCTTTCAGCGCAGAGAAGTAACTGGGTCAAGCCAGTGGGTCACCAACAATGCAGTATACACCTCACTATGTGATTCCATGAGCCATACAGGATTACACGCTTAAGTTTCTCAAAGCCTATTTTATAGGCCCTAATAAAAATCTGCTCTCAATGAGAAAGTGGAAAGAGGCAGGCAGTAAAAATGTGCATATTTCAAAGGTGAAGATACTTTTCAGCTAACAGATGTAAACTAAATATTAGCGATATTTCGAAGCGCAGCTCTTACAGAAGAACTTTCAAACAGAGTGTTCCTTTGTCCCCTCTGTTTAAAGAGAAAGAAAAGACCCTCCAAAGTCCAGCCGCTCATAGCTCAGGATCCTCGTACTAAAAGGGTAAGAGATCAAATCTTTCACGTGCCATTTGGTATCAGTCACATCATGTTATGCAACATGACTGCCTTGTCACAACGTAATGCGCTGGGGAGGAATGACAAAAGGCGTTTTTCACAGCTACATTTGAAGAAGCCACAACACTTCAAACAGGCAATTTAATATATTTTCTTGTTAAAGGACCTGCTCTAAGCACAGGTACTCTTTTCCCGAGTCCATCTCTGGAAATACACACATTCTTCAAACACACCTGCATCATATATATGAACATGGTAAGACATAACCTCTTTACACAGGAAAATATGACTGAGTGTAGGTACATATGTCTTTGTTTCTACAGGCTTATATAATGAGCAGGATGGTACGTGCAACATACAGAGTTACACATGCTTGATATCTATGGATTAACTTCTGTGATTACTTTGAGTTTGGTGAACCCTAGTGCAACAACTAGTTTAATAGTTTTAGCACAAGCATTCAAGTTTCAGTAAATAATATGGTTTTTATTGTCATCATAATGAAGTGAGAATGCTTGTGCCAGTGGGCATTTTCTCCATCCCACAGTTCTTATGATAATGGTGACAATTTATTTTTCCTATCCATCAGAAGCCCCCTTCTGCCTAGTTTATGCCAAACCATTTTGCCCTCCCCTTTCCCTCGCCTGCCCTCCCTACATGTCCTTTATGCTCTTCTCAGCTCTAACTCTGGCTGCCTTCCAGCAGGTTTAAAGACTTCAGTAGTGGCCTTTGTGTTAATCCCAGGGAATGCATACCACAGAAATCAGATGACAGCATTAGCGACGTTGGTTGACTTGAGTCTCCATCAAGACTCCAACACTTGAACTTGGTTATGTCTAGCGCTGAGGTACTGAGGAGTGCCTGTTCTTTGGCAGCTGCGTGGTCTTGTCACCTTTAACTTACCTTCCCAGCAGTGTTGTGTTCTTTGCCACGCTGAACTGCCATTTCTGGAAATGTCACCTCCTCAAGCAGAGCAATTATGGATATAAAGTATCAGTGCCAAGAATGAATGATTCAGTAATTCACTGGTGCTTGAAAATGTCAGTTCTAGAAATATTCATGCTTTCTTAAAGTTTGATTGTGGCTCGGGCACGTTAGTCCAGAAAGAAGGGACTCAAAAAGTGAGAGAAACTGCTTAGCTTGTTATCTGCAGCCCTTCTGGGAAGTGCTTGTTTCTCTGCTGAAACTCCTTTGCCTCTGACCCAGAGAGTCTGAGGGGATTAGGAAGCCCAGTTGTGGTAATTAGCATCATCTAATGATTCTGCAGGATGTGGACTATATCTGCTAGACTATGCTAATGTTAACTATGACCTTATGACTGTGCAGGATGGCCTCAATACTTTTAGTTATTCATTGGCATTTGACTTTATGGTATGAAATCAACACCTACTATTAGTTTGCAATACAGTGGGATTCAGCCTTCTCTGGAATAACTCCAGATTTATAAGAGTGCGAGTAAAAAAAATGAGCCTATGTTGTAATAGTAAATGGAAAATTTCCAGATTCTTAGATGTGACACCTCAGGAAAATGGGCTATTAACCTTACCAGACAAAAATGCATTAATTTCACACACCTTTGTCAAGAACTACATGAAAACTTCCAGTTTGATAGTCATGATAAAATTTTTTATTGTTCTTTACATACGCTTAAGGTTGCAGATGTAAAGAAAGAAATAGACATCAATTAAAATTGCCTTAGAGAAATGCTAATTTCCATTTTCCCTCATGAAAGTGGGGTTGGGACAACTACTGTTTAAGTGGATTCAGGATTATTTATTGCTACTAAAAATGAAAGTGTATTAAGTCCAATCCCTAACCTAAAAGATATTTTTTATTTTGGAGTGGGGAGAAACTAGAGAAATACTAAAAGTTCTCTATCCCTGACTTTGGTCAGTATCTTGGCTTTAAAAATACCCAGACCCCAAGAATATTTGAAGAATAGTTTGTGATTCTGGGTTTAAAGAATGAAAATGAGCTAAGTTTGAATTATTAGAGTTTTTTCATCACAAAGGTTATTTGATTGCAGACAGTTTGTTTACAAGACTGAAGCTCATTGCTATTGAAGTAAATGATTCCAATAACGTTAGATAAAATCTGCTCATTTATTTTATATTTCAACTAGTTGAAACTCAATGCTGATTTTCTTTCCTTGAAGCATATTTGAGATTCTTTTGCATTAAGAAAGTAAATTTTAAAGGGAAGATATTGTCCATGGTCCATTTTTTAACTTTTAGTATGACTGGTAAAAATAAAAATGTAGCAATAAAAAATGCCTCCATATTTTCTCTCCAACTAAAGGGGAGGGAAAGAAAAGAAAAGTCAATACTTGGCTGGAATCATGAGCAGCTTGTTGGCTGAGTAAATCAGTCAGGAGCCCTGCAGCTGGTCAGCTTCACCTCACCGATAAATGTCACAACTCACTGCTGTCAATATGAATTACCAGAAAAGGTTTCCTAGAAACTAGGGGTGAGGGAGATGTTTTCCTTTGAATGAACAATATGGGCCAAAATAATACTGAAACAAGATTAGAATAGGTTGCTCTGATTGATTAGGCAATTATTTAAATACACCCTGGAGGTAAGACAAACCATGGAAAATAATGCAGGCCAGGTCACAGAATGCAGGAAATTTGTGACTTTAACAGAGGTTTAAGAGGTTAAGATGTACTAAGTCACAAAGCAAGTTTGCTTTAGTTTTCAGTGCTAGGAAGGGTATCTGAGGAAGCATGAGCTTTCTGTATAAAACCAAAGGAGGCAAATAATGTTTGAAGTTACTCCGGAAAGATTTCTTCCCGAATCACTCACAAGGTGCTTTGTGCAGCTCCAGCAGACTTCCTCACGGGAGGGGGCAAAGGCAGCTCCCCCGCACAGCCGGGCTCCCACGACCCGCACTGCCGGAGCAGGAGGTGGCCACTGATCGCAGGGCTTTTCTATTGCCCCTTCGGGATGAAAGGAGGACTCTGAAAACATACAATGAACCCAAATTAGTTTCAGTCACAGAGAATAAGGAGCACCCACCAATCTGTGAGCCGGCTGGGCGGTAAGCACTTCTGACATTTCTTACTAGAAATAGCAGTGAGTGGGTAGCTGCCTTAAAACAGAATAGTGCAGATTTTAATCGCTTCTTCTACACCTTGTCCTCATGTGTTGCATGTTAGGCTGCACCCAATTGTTGCCATTGGACCTGACAAGATGTTGACATGGCAACATGTAATTTGGGACAAAACAATAAAATGGTAACAACTGAAAAAATGCTATTTTTATGTACCTACAAAGCACATGTCCGTATTCTACCAGCAGTTGCTATGCTGGTCAGAAAACAGAATCTCCTTTTCACAGAAAATCTGGACATTGAAACTAAAGAAGAGGTTATGATCATAGGAAAAAAACAAACAAACAAACAAAAACCCAATACAAAAACCTTATTGCAAAAAGAAAGACTTTCTAAAAACTGAAATGGGATGTTTATTTTAATTGAAATATTTAATTTAGCAATGATGAATTATTTTCATTTCGATAATATCAGTTATTTTTATTCAGTGAGGCAGAAAATGGAACTGAACAGAGTAAAAATATATCAAAAAATGATGTAAATACAAGTGTCTCTTTTATTCTGAACGGAACCTGAAAAAACTCATAACTAACCAAATTGTTCACTCACTTTGGATTTCTTTTTTAAACACAATTTAAGAAATACTACTGTATTATTAAGGATACAAAAAATAATAATAAGCAGAAGCATGATTTCTAAAGGAAGAATGTCAAATGCCTCTGCAAAAATGTAAAAATGAAACTTTACAACATCATCATATTTTTTTCTGAAAAGAATTCTTGGTGGCATCAACATGACTTTGTGAAACGTTTTGATTTTGAGTGCCTTAAACAATAGAAAATGGTCCTGTCAAGTCTTTCAAGCAACTCTTTCTTTCCTTATGTAAAAAATGGTAATGCACTTAACATTTAATCCAGCATACCTACTTAATCCAGACATTTTCCTACAATATTCAAATTAAACCCCAAATC
The DNA here is from genome assembly GCF_965638725.1 of Aptenodytes patagonicus. Classification (NCBI taxonomy): domain Eukaryota; kingdom Metazoa; phylum Chordata; class Aves; order Sphenisciformes; family Spheniscidae; genus Aptenodytes; species Aptenodytes patagonicus. The sequence goes on along the minus strand of NC_134950.1, from coordinate 50,470,536 downwards.
AAAAAGAATATTTCCACTTCATTAAAATAATGTCTTTTGACTTTATTCAAATGAATCAAGGGAATAATAAAGTTTTAGACTTTTTTTCCAATTGAATTGAGCACCAAAATGGACAAGTACATTATTTTGATTATAGTAAAATTGCATTTCTCAGTGGAAATAAATGTTCCAACACTGCATGGAAGAAGATAACAAAACAAAGGATGCAAAAATAATAAGTAGTAAGGCGATTTGCTTGACAGTGTATCAGGTTCTGGTACACTTAGGCCATTTCCTTAATTATCTATTAAAACTATCTCCATACCACCTTCTTGCCTTTGATATCACGTGGAAATAAGCGAGATAAATTATAAACTAGATATGAATATAGCTTCTGCTTAGAGTCCTGGGGCTTCACTCTGCCTGCCTTATTGCTACCAGTTCACTGCTTTTTTCTCTGATTTCTGGGAATCTGGCAGTCCAGTCAGAGCTGTAGCACCAACTGGTCCAGGCTGGCACCCCGGAGCCCCTGGCATACGGCCACTGCATATGTGCATTTCTGTTGAGCAACATGGGCACTGGCATTCCCCAGCAGGCATCAGATTCCTTGTGGTCCTGCAACAGAGCAGGCTGGTACATGTTGCCCATCAGAGATGCTGAAGAACAACAGATACAGCACCTTCCTGAATGACAGAATCAACGTGCATGCTCTGTAGAACACCAAAGCCTTTATCTCCACCTAGTTTTGCAGGCAGAAATGCAAGAACTCTGCCTGTATACTTCACTGGCCCATGAGGTGGTAGCAGCTCCTCAGCTCCTCCTTTTGAATTGTGTTTGCGTCTTCCATGATCTGATAATGCAAGGTATTTAGAAAGGCATTGGCAAAACTTCTGAGTAGGCAAGTGCTGTGCTTCCTTTGTGCTGTAAGGAAACCAGAGCATAGCTGTTAATCTTGCTCAGTATCTTGGCATGTGTATAAAACACACTACAGAGCTTTTAGGCTAGACATGCTGTATATTGCTGAGTAGGTAAGATCAGGTACCCATTATTGGAGGGCTGCAACTGAAATGCAGTGCTTTACCCAGGTTAATTCAGCTTTTTTGAAAGTATACCATGAAATCGGGAATATATAATCTCAGTCAGAAACCAGGAATACATAATATTTTTGCAGAATTGGCTAACAACTGGTGTGATACTACATCAAGAAAAAGTAAGAGTAATCAGTAAATAATTTTTTTTCATTACATGCTTCAGCTTCCTTTATCTTTATTCTGCTCTTCCTCCAGCAAAACTCTTACTCCTGCATGTGCATTGATATCATAACTAGCTTGAAAAATCCTTACTCCATTACTTAGTTTGTTGAGAAATCTATGTTTCATGGGAGTCAAGGACGCTTCCCAGCATCTCAGATGACAAGGATACCTCTTTCTGGACAGATATGACTACAAGGTGCATCTCCTGATGTTGTAAACCAGCTGAGTAGACACCATACCAGAGACCACCTGTGGGAAAAGTGTTTATAAACTCAGAACGTACACTGACGCGGTTTAGTGGTCATGTGAGGAATTATTTGTGAGGACAGGCATTACTGATGTTCAGTTCTATACTTCTATTTGTTTTAAAGTAAAGTACATTCACTTAGTTTTATAATAATGCAAGTCAGTTCAGGATTCTTATCTTGTCTATGCTTTTTATGTTCCACTCTTGGGAAATGTATTCTCAAAAAATCTTTTCCTTATATTCCTCTTAAAAGTACAGAATTGCTTTTAGCTCCTTCAAAAAAATCTCATTACTAAAGACAATTGTATTGAAAAAAAAGTTAAAATTAGAAGAATCCACTTCCAAAAAATGAACATGCTTGAAATCATTTATCAACACACATCTTATTATGACTGTTATTAGGAATGATAATAACTGATTTGATGGATCTCATTTGTATTTCTGTTTATAAATTGCTCGTGGCTGGTAAAATTCCTGAATGTATTAATTTTCCAAAATATTTTAGATGTCTTCAGGATTTAAGTCAACATTTTCAAAGAAATCACAGTGAATGTCTTGCAAACACTTGTCATGAGCTGTGTAAACCACAATCTGTGGATTATACAATGTTGACTGTAAGTAGTACAGTTTCATAAAAAATTGCAATATGTTTTGATCAACTTTCATATTTTAAAACTAGAAAACAATTTTAAAAAAAATATTTGTATTAATTAGGTGAGAGTCAAATTGATGCTTATAAATCATAGAATCATAGAATCATAGAATCATTAAGGTTGGAAAAGACCTCTAAGATCATCGAGTCCAACCATCGACCCAACACCACCATGCCCACTAAACCATGTCCCTAAGTGCCTCATCTACTCGTCTTTTAAATACCTCCAGGGATGGGGACTCCACCACTTCCCTGGGCAGCCTGGTCCAATGTTTCACCACTCTCTCAGTAAAGACATTTTTCCTTACATCCAATCTAAACCTCCCCTGCCGCAACTTGAGGCCATTTCCTCTCGTCCTATCACTTGTTACTTGGGAGAAGAGACCGACACCCACCTCGCTACAGCCTCCTTTCAGGTAGTTGTAGAGAGCGATGAGGTCTCCCCTCAGCCTCCTTTCCTCCAGGCTAAACAACCCCAGTTCCCTCAGCCACTCCTCAGAAGACTTGTTCTCCAGACCCCTCACCAGCCTCGTTGCCCTTCTCTGGACACGCTCCAGCACCTCGATGTCCTTCTTGTAGTGAGGGGCCCAAAACTGAACACAGTATTCGAGGTGTGGCCTCACCAGTGCCGAGTAGAGGGGCACGATCACTTCCCTACTCCTGCTGGCCACACTATTTCTGATACAGGCCAGGATGCCATTGGCCTTCTTGGCCGCCTGGGCACACTGCCGGCTCATGTTCAGCCGGCTGTCAACCAACACCCCCAGGTCCTTTTCCGACAGGCAGCTTTCCAGCCACTCTTCCCCAAGCCTGTAGCGCTGCATGGGGTTGTTGTGGCCCAAGTGCAGGACCCGGCACTTGACCTTGTTGAACCTCATACAATTGGCCTGGGCCCATCGATCCAGCCTGTCCAGGTCCCTCTGCAGAGCCTTCCTACCCTCGAGCAGATCAACACTCCCACCCAACTTGGTGTCGTCTGCAAACTTACTGAGGGTGCACTCAATCCCCTCATCCAGGTCATCGATAAAGATATTAAACAAGACCGGCCCCAACACTAAGCCCTGGGGAACACCGCTCGTGACCAGCCGCCAACTGGATGTAACTCCATTCACCACAACTCTCTGGGCCTGGCCGTCCAGCCAGTTTTTGACCCAGTGCAGAGTACACCTGTCTAAGCCGTGAGCCGCCAGCTTCTCGAGGAGAATGCTGTGGGAGACGGTGTCAAAGGCCTTGCTGAAGTCCAGGTAGACCACATCCACAGCCTTTCCCTCATCCACTAGGCGGGTCACCTGGTCATAGAAGGAGATCAGGTTGGTCAAGCAGGACCTGCCTCTCATGAATCCGTGCTGGCTAGGCCGGATCCCCTGGTTGTCCCGCTCATGCCTTGTGAGCGCCCTCAAGATGAACTGCTCCATAACTTTCCCCGGCACCGAGGTCAGGCTGACAGGCCTGTAGTTCCCCGGATCCTCCTTCCGGCCCTTCTTGTAGATGGGCGTCACATTGGCAAGCCTCCAGTCATCCGGGACCTCCCCCGTTAACCAGGACTGCTGATAAATGATGGAGAGTGGCTTGGCGAGCACCTCCGCCAGCTCCCTCAGCACTCTTGGGCGGATCCCATCTGGCCCCATAGACTTGTGAGCATCCAGGTGGCGTAGCAGGTCGTTGACTGCTTCCTCTTGGATTACGGGGGGTTCATCCTGCTCGCCGTCCCTTTTAAACAGGTCATTTTTAAAATGACCTGTTTAAAAAAAAAAAGTGTCATTTTAGCTGTCTTCATGCACCAATACAGAATAAAAAGTAAAGAGAGAGAAAAGTGAAAAAATATAAAACTTTCTTAATGAGTCTCATAACCTTGAAGATAAATGATGGAAATATCACTTTTTGGCTCAGTGGAAATAACTGTGTGAACATTGTGGGGCTTTGTCTCACTTTTGATTGGGGGATTATAAAATGGCTATCATGAAGGCAGAATTCAGATCTAATGTGGTAGCAGTGAATCAGATATGCAAGTTCAGATAAGAAAGAGACTCTTCCCCCTGTCTGGACCTGGCTAGTGTTATTAGGAGCTGTGCAGAATGCAGAAATGCAGCAGAGACAGACAGGAGCCAAGCAGTAAATTGACCCACTCATCTCCCTGCTGGAACTCTCCCAAAGAGCTTTTATTTTATACGATAAACACCTCCATTGCTCACTTGAAGGTCAAGTGACTGACGATGTCTCACTGCTTTCCAGCCCCTCGGTACTTAAGAATTTCCAAGTTATATTGTCTTTTCCTTTTCCCTTCACATCATCAGCTTTTCTCTTTTAGCAGAAGCAGCCATCAGAAAACTATGGCTACAAATAGCAGTCTATAAAAGTCCATAGATAGTCCATTCTTACAAATTTCAGTCTAACATTGCAGGCAATAAATCAATGCTTTGCCCTTATGTAGCATCATTTATCAGCAATGTCAAAGTTCCATGACAACATTAGCCTCCTGTAAAGAGGAATCTGAACCCCTAGGGACACTCTTGGGAGATTGCAAGGACAACATTCATGGAATTGACTTTACATGAAATAAAAAGCAAACTTAGATTCTCACCTCCTCTCATTCCTCTTTCAGGGTGACATGGGCCACTTGAAGAACAGAAAGGGAACAACCTTCATGTATCTTTAGTAAGAAAAAAGTTTCCTTATGTATTTCTTTACAGGACAGCCAAGTAGCAGGCAGAACAATTACAGCTTTTGAGAGTCCTTGTGAAGTGGAAATGGATATCTATATGTAAATCACCAAGATAATGCCTGGATCTGAAGTAAAATTAGAAGTCACAAACTAACCTTTAGACAATAGTTATATCCCATCTCCCAATTATCCTATCCCATCATGTGCTCTGTCTAATATAAAAAAGGGACAAGGTATGATAAAAGGGAAGCATTGCTTTTGACCACCTGCTCTAAAGACATGGGTAAGACCACTGAGGGTATTCTCAGGGCAGTAAGAAATACAGAGCTAATGTGTGGCACCTCTCTTCCAGGGACCACTGTAAAAGCAGAGACCGCCAGCTACAGCCTGGAGAGGAAGAGGGACTGGTTTGCTGAGGGCCACCCAAGAATCATAGCACTCATTCAAGGATCCAACAATGGGATTGCACTGCCTTCCATGTTATATTACCACTATGTTCACCAAAACATACAAATGTTCTAAGTGCTAAAGATACAAATTTATGAGAACTACAACTACATTAACACAGTAAGAGTTCCCTAGACTCATAAGTACTAAATACTAAACAACATAGCTTTGCGCATGTGCAAAATGAGAAGATGCTTAAATAAGTGACTCCTGTTAGTCATCTCTGACACTTTCAAATGAATAGCCATTTATTTAATGTACTAGGTCTGAAGGAAAGAAAATCTCAGTGTTACAAAAAATATCCCATAATCATGCCTCATAAGTTTTACTTACTCATTATAACTTATTAAATTTTTATAGAATATTATCTTGGCACTATCAGAGCAAGGTTAGATTGAATCATGAGTCAAAATATATACTCCTCACAGCTACCTGTGGTACACACAGTAAGTGGTCCATTAACATCAAGCCAAGTTGACAGTGCTTCCGATTTTGCCATATGAAGATACAGAATTTGGTGATGACTCCAAAGTAATGCAAGAGAGAAAATCAGAGGGGAGAAATACGATGAGTACTTATTTGCATGTTTGTCTGTGTTCATTTTTTCAGTAGCAATTCCTTCACAAACCATGTGTCCCTAAAAGACATCACTGATACAGAGCACCTCCCTCCACCTTGTCATCTGAAATACCTAACACACAGCACTGGAAGTGTGTTTGACTGCTACAGTACAGCTTCCCCTCCCTCTCCACCTCCTATCAACACTGCAATAAGTTAACCGAAGCTTCAGTCTATTAATCTTATTTGGTCTCTCACCTGCCTGCCTGCGCTTCCGAGTTACAGGGTTAAACATATAATCTGGGTGTGTTTGCTGTATTCAGTTTTAGAAAGGTGGTCTGGCTGATTCTTCTTAATTGTTCCTTCAGCAATACTACCAGTGATAAGAAGCACACTTGGCTTTCCAGTCAAGTCAGAAGAAATCAGTGAATGATCAATATATGCAAAGGTATTTTGTGTCGCTGCTAATATGAAAAAACTCATTAGCATTCTAATAATGCTCTTAGATATTCCAGGAAATAGAGCACGTCTGACTCAGAAAAGAAACCTGATTTTTTTTTTTTTTTTTAAGAACATAGTTGCAGAATAACCTGTCTGATACACAAGGAGAGATTTCTGCTAAGAGAAACGTGATGCAGATTCTACCAGCAAAGGAAGACTCCATTTCAGCTGGCGCAGTGTAGCTTCTGCCAATGAATCATAAGGGTCCTGGGCTTAGAAACAATTGCAGCAAAATGCAATATACACAGACTGTCCAGCGAATGAATAGATGGAGAGATCTATACCTGCCCTTGTATCAATCCTGCCTTTGATTGATCTGCATCTCAAAGTTGCCACTTCATGAATGTCACAATTAAGGATTTAACTTGTTCTTTGAATGTGCAGTTAAGTTTCTTGCTAATGTTGCTGTAGATGTTGTTCCTCTGGTTTCCACTTGTGAACGAAGTCCCTCGCCCTTAATTCAGGTAAGGAGTCTTAGGCATCAGGGAAACTCTTTCTGGGAGTAGGAATCAGCCTTATGGAAGCTAAAAGTGAGCATACTTTCTAGTAGCATTGGGTTTGTATTTATACAATTGTGGCAACAAGACCTCTTCTGTTTTCATGGCTCTTTTCTTCCTTTTTCAAAATTTCCTTTTCCAGATGGCACATCAACACTATTGCTTTTAAGCGATCATCCTTTTCCTCTCTTGACTGATATTTTCAGGGCAATTTGTGCAAAGGCCTCACTGTGGACTTGCTGTATGAGGGTATAAAATTGTCCCACTGATGTTTTCTTTGTGTTTGCATTCCTGGAAAAAAAAAAAAGCTGCTTTGGGAGAGAAACACACTGCCTGAAAATTAACCTGATTGATTGAAATTTTCTGGACATTTTGGATGAACTTGGTGTGAGACTCCATTCCTTTGTCCACCTGGCACACTTCTTTTTCTGCTACTTTATTTTTCCAGAAAAAGAGAATATCAGATTTCACCCCTGCTTCTCTCATCCATCAGTCTCAAATCCTACCTTGTACATTCACTGCCTGGACCGTTGTTTACACACCCTGCTCCTTGAGTCTGAATTACTTTCAGCATTATTTTTTGTTTATCAACAGACAGGATTCCTCCTGTCCTGTAGAAATATCAGTCTTTGGAGACTGGAAACTTCCTGTTTCCATTAATAGAACTAGGAACTGAAGTTATACTTTGAGCTCAATGTAATCCAGCTGCAGTTGATTTTTCAAAGTAAAAATTGTTACCTCAGATAACATGCTAACAAAGGACAGAGGAAGAAATAAGAAAACACTTGTGTTTAAACATGCACACACACACAAACCTATCACAGTAACAGAAGAGGAAGAAGGAAAAAAAAGGATTTTGGTGACACTTTGGCTCCCCCTTCTAATTTACACAATTTTCAGTATTCACTGCAATACAGAAAAAAACCACATTACAATCTCTTGGAACAATGAAGACATAAAACAAGTTACAGCCTGAAACAAATGTTTACCAGGATAATTATTTCAGCAAATATGTGTAAATAATTGCTTTTTTAGTTCACTGGCAAATCAAAAATACTAAGGGGTTTCTTGTTGACTATCCCTAAAATATTTTTAAAATTGTTCATAAAGCTGGTAAAAATAAATTGCTTTGAGACAGGTAAAACTTTTATTTAAATTTTGGACAAAATAGTTATATTTAAATGGTTACTACAAAACAATTTTTGATCTGAAATATCAAAAACTTGTCTTTTTGACATGAATTGTTTGAATTCTGAGGGATCATAGAATCATAGAATCATTAAGGTTGGAAAAGACCTCTAAGATCATCGAGTCCAACCGTCGACCCAACACCACCATGCCCACTAAACCATGTCCCTAAGTGCCTCATCTACTCGTCTTTTAAATACTTCCAGGGATGGGGACTCCACCACTTCCCTGGGCAGCCTGGTCCAATGTTTCACCACTCTTTCAGTAAAGACATTTTTCCTTACATCCAATCTAAACCTCCCCTGGTGCAACTTGAGGCCATTTCCTCTTGTCCTATCGCTTGTTACTTGGGAGAAGAGACCGACACCCACCTCGCTACAGCCTCCTTTCAGGTAGTTGTAGAGAGCGATGAGGTCTCCCCTCAGCCTCCTTTTCTCCAGGCTAAACAACCCCAGTTCCCTCAGCCACTCCTCATAAGCTCATAAGTAGAATGCTCTACTATTACTTTTAAATAATAGGTAGGTAGTTTATACACTACTTAGGACTGTTCCTAAAAACAAAAGACCCCAGCACCCAATGTTTGATTACTATTTGACTCAAAAAAACCCATGAAAGCTGCATTTAAAAAACAAAACAAAACAAAACAAACAGGAAATGTCCATTCATGGGTAAAGATGAGCTGAAAAGGAATGTAGAGCAAAAGAAACGTTTTAATGATGAAAAGAATTGCTCTGAAAGAAAGAAGTCAACACACATTTTGAACAGGAAACTTTCTGGAGGTGATCATTTTGTGGACCCAGAAGAAGGGAAAAAAAACAATTCAAAATTTGCTTTTTCCCATAAAATTTTTATTCCTATCTGACAGTTTGGGTAAAGAACTTCAAAGCACACCAGTTCCTATCCATATCACTGGTATGAGTTGCCATTGACCTAGGTAACTGCTTGCAAAAAATGTGTTTAATGTTGGTTAGAAAATAAATATAATAGTAACCATAAAATCATTCTGGTTGGAAGGGACCTCAAAGAGTCAGATATTCCAATCTTCTGCTCAAAGCAGGGTCAGCTGTGAGGTCGCACCAGGTTGCTTAGCATTTTCTGTAGTCCAGTCCTCAGAAGCCTCCAAAGGTGGAGATCCCACAGCCTCACTGGACAGCCTATTTTGTTGCTCCACTTTATCAATGTCTTTCTTGTACTGGGGTTCTCAAACCTGGATACAGTATTCCTGATATGGTCTAACAAGTGCCAAGTAAATAATCACTTTTGGTGATACCCTTGCTATACTCCATTTAGCACAGCCCAGGATGCTGCTAGCCTGCCGTGCTGTCAGGGCACACTGCTGGCTCCTGTTTAGCCCACTGCCCACCAGCACCTCCAGATCCTGTTCAGCAGATCCTCTCCCCAGCTGGTCAGTCCCCAGCCCATACTGTTGCAGGGGGTTAGCCTATCCAAGGTACAAGACCTTGCGTTTGTCCTTGATGAGTTCCTTATTGGCCCATTCCTCCAGCCTGTCTAAGTCCCTCTGAAAGGCAACTGTGCCCTCAAGCACATTGACTGCACCCACCAGTTTGGTGTCATCTGCAAACTTGGTGAGAGTGCACTCCATCTCCTCCTTTGGGTCATTGATAAAGATATTGAACAGGAGAGGTCCCACTATAGACCCCTCAGGTACTCCACTTCTAAACAGCCTGCAGGTGTGGTACCAGTCATAAACTGCTCTCTGTTGAGCCTGACAATCTACAGCTGTCTGGTAATTCACCCATCTAGACCATATTGTCCTGATTAGATATTTTGTCTAAAGTTGTGCTAAAACCAAAGTAGCCAATATCCACAGCCTTCCATTAATTCACAGATCTAGTAATTTCATCATAAAGACAGTCATCAGGTTGGTCAGGCATGGTTTATCCTGTTCAATCCATGCTAGCTATTCCAAACCACCTTCCTCTACTTTATGAGCCCAGAGGTGGCTTCCAAGAGGAATTGCTAGATGATTTCTCCAGGGCCTGATGTAAGGTTGACTGGCCAGAAGTTCCTTTGATTATTTTCTCAGCCTTTTGTGAATATGGGTACAACATCTGCCTTTCTTTAGTCATTGGGACATTCCCTGATCTCCACAGTCTTTCAAAAATGATTCAGAGCAGCCTCATAATGTCATTAACCAGAACCCTCAGCACCCTCAGAGTGTACCATAGGGATTTCTCAAGGGACACATGGCTCAGTTCTCTTCCACTGCTGGAAGCTCTTCTACTCCTTTCCCAGGAGCAAAGGCCTGGGAAACTCTGTTGGCAAAAACCAAGGCAGAGTGGGCATTGAGTACCTTAGCCTTACCTGTGTCTGCTGGCATTAAATTAGCTGCCCCATTCATCAGCAGGTCTATGATGAATCATAGAATCATAGAATCATTAAGGTTGGAAAAGACCTCTAAGATCATCGAGTCCAACCGTCAACCCAACACCACCATGCCCACTAAACCATGTCCCTAAGTGCCGCATCTACATGTCTTTTAAATACTTCCAGGAATGGGGACTCAACCACTTCCCTGGGCAGCCCGTTCCAATGTTTAACCACTCTTTCAGTAAAGAAATTTTTCCTCATGTCCAATCTAAACCTCCCCTGGCGCAACTTGAAGCCATTTCCTCTTGTCCTATCGCTAGTTACTTGAATGAAATGTCCTAACCACCAACTCCACTTGATGAAGGGATATACTACTGCCCACAGGCAAACAATAAAAAGCAGCAAGCATAACAGCCCCAGATACTTCCTCTGCAATTTAATTTTTTTTTTTTTTTTAAATCATTAGGAAAAAAGATAGAAACTCTTTTTAACTACTAATGATAGGACAAGTTTTCTCAAATGTTCTTCCAATGTGTCTCATTCCAGGCCTTTAGAAATCTTTTTAATAGCTAAGAGAGTTGACTCTTTGGGCTTTTAGGTCTTGGATCATCTGGTTAATTATTGCAGTCACAATTTCTGTGATGTTTAGGCTGAACGGAATTCACTAACTCTACTTGCGTATGGTAATGAAAAAGTGGATAAGAGAAATGCCAAAATGATATTAACTTAATATATTAACTAAAGAGATGGAAGAATATTCTCAAAGTCCACCATAATTCCCCCTTTCTCCATCAAAACTGAAAAATGAGTGAGAGTAACTGCAGATGTTCTTAATGTGAGTATAAGTGTAAAATATGATCCCTCTCTTTGACTTTAGAAGGAATTCCTACATTTCAAGTACTATTCTGACACTCTTTTTGAAAGAGGGAAAATGAGTGTTGGTATCTGTCAAACAGCCTTTATTCATGGTACCAGACTGAACATTCACAGTCATGAGATCTTTTCATTATCTTCTCATATCAAAATTCAAACAGCAACTTTTTTAATCACAAAGACTACAGTATACAGTATTTTTTCCTGATTCCTGTGGCTGAAGCTTAATGGGGTGCCAAGAGACTTCCTAGTTTTCATTTAAAGAATGCACAGGTTTCTCATCTCCAGAGTTAGGAGAAGAGTTCCTGAAAACAAACAAGACAGTTTACAGAGGAGGAGATGGAAAAGGACAAATGAGCTACTCACCTTTATTTAACCTAATGATTTTTAGGTCAGTGATAAAACTTCTTTTGGGCTGACTCATTAATTTTGAAAGCTTGAAGTTAGCAATACTGACACTGACATAAGTGTCTATCACTGGCTTTCCTGAGATGAATGGAAAGGGAGCTACCATTTTAAACCTCATGCAATTTTAATTAGGCATTCCTGGTGAAGTAATTCCTCCAGATTTTTTTTGTAAACACTTAAACATTTTTTTTAAGTGTATTTTCAAGTCTTCTAATCATAGTGGTGTTATTTACACACAGTAGCTTTTGAAATCCTTAAATGTAGTTAATTAAAGTCTGCTGTAAACTGGCTGTTTTTACACTGACTCCTATGCATCCAGTGCTTTTGGAGCTACATGCCTAAGGGTGTAACTTTTGAAACTTTTGTAATTCTGCCCAGCTCATGTATATCCTGCACCTTCCACATGTTCTGAGGAAATAATACCAGAAAGGTCTTAAAGATACTCTGCAGTAGATTTCAAACTCAGAGCTTGTATTCTGTATTTTAAACGCTTTAGAAGCTTTTAAAGTACTATGCAACATATGCATACAAAATATAACTACAGAACATGTTTAGACTTACTGTAGCAAATGCCTAACACTTTCCATCATCCAACATAACCTGCCACCATTCCCATGAAGTTGTTACTTTTCCTACTATGAGGAAAAGCAACCAGTTTTTCTGCTGGAAGAACTATTCCATGTTGAAAGTTTACTGGATGTGAAATTTACAAAAGGATTCACTTAAAAAAATATAAAAATCATGAGTAAGGTCTATTAATACAGAAGACTGGAACATATAAAAAGTAATAATCCTGGTTAAAACCCAGGGCCTACTGAATACATTACTCATTTTCTTAGCATAGTCAGCTGCAAATCCTCTATCAAGGACATATAGAGATACAAAATATACAGTAAACCTCCTTCTGACATGTCTTACTAGGTTCTAGCATTGAACAGTTTAAGGAGTTTTCAGAATTAAAAACCCATGAAAAACATTATCCTAAGAAAACATTCCTTCTTCTTCACTGTTTCATATTCATTGTGGGCCTTTTTATAAATGCAGGAAGCACTCAAAAATCCCAGAGGTGAGCCAAACAATCCTACTGCCTGTCCTAATTAGGTCTTTACAAAACTGGATTCCTCTGCCTTAATTTTCTTCATTTACTGGTTATGAAGCTACGGTGCTTATTTTGTAAGGACTGCTTTGGGGATTGCATTTAAATATATTGCTTTTACAGAACGTTCCTCATTCCTCATTTTCTTCTTGTTTCTGCCAGTGCTCTTGATTTGCCTGATCATGTCTTGAATTTTAAGGGGATACACTATTAGTCATGAGAGGCAGGCACTGCAGTAAATTTGTTGGATGCTATTTGATTTGGAATCTACAGTGTGATGATCTTGTTAAGCACATGGGTAGTCATAGGCAACACTTTAAATAAGATTATAAGGCTAAACTCTTCTTGATGGTGAGAGAGAAATAGAAATAGTGCACTTGCTTGTTCTCACAGCCTTGGGCATTGTATTAGATTAATTCTTAACACAAGTTGGGCAAGTTCAGAAGTTTAACTTCCAAGTTAGTTCTTAAATGATATCTGCTGTCCGTAGGTTTTAAGGCCTCAGGCTAAGTTGTAAAGCAGTCTGACAGAAGGCCAGTACAACACCCTTTCTCCTAGTTCCTGCATGTTTTGCAGACAGTGAATATCTGCATCTGTATACACATACCGCAGGGTCATCTTTTCTAAAGCTTTAAGTCATGAAGCTGAAAGACTCTTTTTTTTGCCTTTGTGAATCCATACCTGGCATTTCTTCTCCTTTACTCCTGGCAGGCTGGCTGACTGACACCTTACCTAGCTAACTGATAGCCCTCTCTCCCATAGGCATGCTTACATCTCAAGAAGAGAAGAAAAAGTCATGCATCACATATCTACCATTCATCCCCCACTATAAACTAAATGGTTGACTGAGCAAAGCGCAGACCTGAATTTTCCAATGAAACCCCACACAGACCTTTTCTCTGATGCCCTAAGCCACCAGAAGGATACAGACATGATTCAATTATAGAGTTACTATTCTGCTTTCAGCACCTGTGGTGCTGGGCTGGGGGACTTGAGCCTGAAGCCAAGGGTAGGACATTGTTATGGCCAGTGGACACTGAATGGTTGTGTCTCTTCTTTGTTTCCCTGCCTTGCGAAGTGTGACAATGATGCTCCATAGCATAAGAAGGAACTGCAGGCAAAGCTGCTCTGAGGCACCTTTAGTTGACACCAATGGCTGAACAGGACCCTGGCTAACCTGGAAAGTAGGAATTACAAAGGTTGCACTTGGTTACGTTTGTGCCCTCTTTTCTGTATTGTCCTCATGCTTAGAAACAAGTGTGACTACAAATGTGATGTTCAAAAGAAAGCAGGACTCCAGAAAGAAATTTTTAATAGGTTGGCATATGTGTAAAAAATTTTTTTTACTGTGTAGTGTGCAAAATGTTTACATACTTTATGGACATAATTTTGAACACCACTAAAATTTCCTTTTTCATTTTCTCATTTTTATTGTAATTATGAATTATATGGGAAGGCCACAAAGCAAAGCAAAAGAAAACAAAAACTAGATGAGGTGCTGTTATACATGGAGTTTCATAGCTGGCCAGATGAGATTAATGGACATGCCTGTGGCTCATGTATTACTCTCCTTAGCTAACCAGAAATGAAACGTCATGTGCCTCAACTTATACTTTATTATTTTTAATTTGTTGCCTATCTTTGGAAAGGACAGAGAATCAATGTCATTCTGTCAGGCTCTACCTTTTGTTTTACGACTGTGAACCCTGGCTAGTCTAGTCTTTCATGAAACACTTCATGTTAAATATTTAGTCAACAGATGAGAACATGTCTTCTGGGTCTAAGGAACAAATGACATACAGAGAGTAATTAAAGACTGTAGGTAGGTCTTAAATCATTACTGAGACAGAAATATTGCTATGCTAGAATTTTGAATAGTGAAGAAAAAGTATAAATACTAATATAATGAATCTTCTCTCTTGAATAAATCCACAATTAGCAGTTGGCTAGTGAAGTCCAACAAACTAATGCATTTAATCTCATGGCTTTCTGTTGGTTTTGCCTGTAGGTTCAAAGTGAAGGCTGGAAAATACACAGCCATACAGAAACATAGATACAGAAATGTGCATAGAGCAAACATCTATACACAGTGAAAATGATCATCCTTGCAAGCATGAGAACAAACAGATCTTCCGAGCTGATAAGGCAACAACTGCCACCAAATCTCTGCTTTGTGGCTAGGGCTGGGCTGGAAGAGAAAGGTGGCTTCTGTACGGGTAATGAGGTGGAGAACAGTTGAAGAGAAGGACTAGGACAGTAGAAATGAAGTGAGGAAGAATATGAACTTAAAGGAACTTGTGAAAGTGGATTTTTTTTTAATTCCTTGTGAGCAGCAGCAATGCCAAAGGGAAGAACAATTAAATGGAGGCTTGTACTGAGTGCCAAAGAAGTAATTTCTAAGGGCTTTTCTTTTTTTTTCATTGAGCGTAAAAGAAAGATTTAAATGATACAACCCTTAGGCTCATGAGCTTGGCAAACTTTATTAATTTTTTTGTAAAGACAGTCTTGCTTTGCCAAATAGATTTCACCAAGCTTTCACAGCTCTTTCTAAACCACTCTAGGCAACAAGAAACCATAAATTAAACCAAAATAATAGAGATATAAATCATAAATTAAACAAAAATAATAGTGGTAGAAATCACAAATAAAATTCAAACTGAAGGCTTTTTGATGGAAGAATTCTAATGCAGATAAGTAATGGAGTTTCTGTTTTCCTGTTTGCATCATTAATTTGTAATAAAACAGGAATTAAGAACAGTTTTCTAAAAGTGCCTTCCCCTCTGTTTTGCAATATGAGACTTATTAGGGAATGTAATCTGTCAGATGCTTTCCTTTTGAAGATCTGCTGCTTCTGGCTTGCATTTGAAGTAAGAGTAATTTGTGAAGAACTGCTATGCAGTCTAGATGCATACTGTTATTTTTGTGAACAATGATTTTTTCCCCCTGCTGTCCTATTCCGTTTAACAAAGCAGTGCATTGTCTTTTAGACTTAGAGAATAAAGGTGTGATGAGAACAGACAAGTTGAACGTGCCAGAACAGACCACTGGTGAAGGAGCAAAGGTCAGTAACACCAGAAATGAGACTGCGTTGTTCTGATGACCAGAAGAAAGGTTTTTGGTTGTTCTGTTGTTGACGTGTAGGCAGTAGAGCAGAGAAGGAACCTCCATTTGCATTATCCAATAGGAAGGACACAAACCCAATGGCTGAGACTTTCTGTCATCATGCAGAGACTGGACTCCTAAACAGAGGAGGTCAGCAGGTGCCTATCAGGCCCTTTTTTCCCATTGCCCGGTCAAATCACACTATGAGTGTTTTGATAATCTCAGTAAAAGTGGCATTCACATCGTTCAAGGTGAAACTTCCAGCGCCATCATTATTTTCCCTTTTCTGCCTTCCTTATTATGTTACTACATCATTAACCCTCTCCCCAAGGCTTTTGAAAGCAAACTGGAGTAAGTCACATCAAGCACTGCATGGTGCGTGGTGTGTCTGTGCAGAATTAACCATTTTCTGCTTCATTGTGACTAGCAATTTATTGCAAGATTCCTATTGTAAGCATGCTTTCTGACCCTCCAAAAGTAATCAGAAAGATTTGTCCATTCCCATTAGACCTGCATAGAGGGAAATAACAGCATCAGAGGTGAATTATTGGGGGAAAGAGGAATGGAATCGGAAAGTGCCGGTTTCATTAGTGTCTTCTTGTAAAAAGAGAAAGGCTACTATATACAATTGTTAATACAGAAATAGACATGGAATGATGCCATACATCAAATGACATTACTTACATCTACTTAGGAACAATGCTACTAATAAAATTAACCTGAATGAAACCCTTTTAGGGGTTATTCAGATAAAAAGGCCTGATTCACTGAAGCTTAAAAAAGAAGACAAAGTAAAAGGCTTTTTTTAAGAAAAGGAGATTGAGAATGATGCTTTACTTGTCTTCACAAGACAGCAGAGCAATGACTTGATATGGAAAGTGTTTCATCTGGAACAGATCTTTTTCAGAAAAGCAAAGACTTTTAATTGTACTGTAGAGTCTATCTAAGAAAGAGCAGGCAAGTTTAAGAGACTGTGTCCACACTAAAAAGCAACTTAAAGACCAATTAAGAAATGGATTTAAAGAGATTAAAAAAAAATCTTTGTCTATTCAGACTACTCTTCTCAAAACTGAAGGCTGATAATTTCCCCCCCCCCCCCCCCTTTATCATAATTACTGTTCAGATTAATTTAAATTGTGCTGCTTAGCTATTAGCACCAGTGTGATGTACCCTTATACGCTGCATGGCCACCAGCAGAGCTCTCTCTGCTCCTGCCTCCAGCTTTCCCACTGTGCAAAGCTATCAGCGCTCAAAAGGTACATTGATTTGCACCCATCTACACAACATGAAATTCATCTTGGTCTGTGCTCTGGGTAGCTCATAAAGAGTTAAATTTTCTGAAGGAAAACATTGAGATTATTAAAACAGTTTCTTATAGAAATTATTCACAAAAAATGAGACCTATTGTAAACTGTAAGGATTAATTTATTAATCAGAGCTTTCTGAACTCTCACATTAAGCAGCTTTGTTATGCTAATTCCCTTATAAATGAATAATGGACTTATTCTCCCATTATTGCCTATCATTTTAAAAGGCCCATTTAGAAAATGAAGATGTCCTTTTTGCTTGAAAATTATGATGTGTTTTATGGCACAAGTTTTTTTAAATTGAATATTTGCTCCCTATACCCTTCTGTTCCCCCCTGCCCAGCTTGTACTCATCAATGTTCAAACCAAACACAGCCATAACCATTTGTCATAGAATTGCATAGTGTGTGGAAAGAAAGCACAATGGAGACAACGGGCTTTGAGAACAGAGACCCAAATCTACAAAGCTATTTACTTCTCACATTCTGTGGATGTAGCCTTCGCTCCTATAGACATTTTAATTCAAATTCTGCTGTGAATAATGGCATAAAAGAAGAAAGCCAAGATGGTACAGCTGTAGAAAGCCAGCAAATTCAGTCACAACATAGGTTTTATGTTAAAAAGAGAAAAAGATCTTTATTAGAAGAGCTTAGTTTTGCCACGTTTTCCATGTGGTCTTGGAGATTTCATCTGTTCTTGCTTGTGTATGTACACGCTGTTAGTCAAGCATTAGCCTCAGGTCCAAGCCTACCCAGCAGTTAAATTTACGTGGTCAGGTCTCTTACACTGAGTTCTGGTGCTTTCTGGGGGAAAGTCCAGGCTAGATTGGTGCCTTGATATGTGTTTTCTCTTGTGCACTATGCAGGGATTGGAGAGGAGTGAGGGAACAGGGTGAACAGGGTTGAACATCCTGCAAACAGCTGGCAAGCAGAAACACTGACATTACTGTGTCATAAGCACATGAGAAGTATTCCTGTTCTGATAATGTGCACCCTTGGTTGGAGAACACGAGTTCGCTCGGTCCCAGGTCACGGCAAATATGACTTCTGGAGGGAAAAAACTTGGCACTTGCCATTTACTACATCCCAGAACAACCTGGCACATTCCCTTTTTCCTTGCACTCTTACGGACATATCACAACATTAGGCCAAAATGGCCCGATGTCCTAAAGGGTCTCTGGCATTGCCTGTGGCAAGGGCAAACGGATTTGTGTGCAAACTAAATTGAGGCTGAGTTCAGGCTGCACCAGTAATTGCATCTCCTCTAGAACGTGCAACTCAGGAAGGTATTACCAGTTACATGTGCCCAAAAAATCAGCACTGTGGATGAAATCAGGAGATTTGTCTTCCTTAGGCCTATTTTGGACGACAAAGAAGTCTGGCAGAATGGACATTGTCATGTGTCTCAATTCCCTATCTGCAAAACAGAAATAACATTTACTTTGTTCCCCGTTTGCAGCCAGGGCTGTAAACTCTTCTGAAGCAAAGGTACTTCTTATGATGTGGATGCTTAGGGACATGGTTTAGTGGGCATGGTGGTGTTGGGTTGACGGTTGGACTCGATGATCTTAGAGGTCTTTTCCAACCTTAATGATTCTATGATTCTATGCTTGGTTCTTACCACAAGATCTCTTAAGGTATTAACACCAGAATGTCTTCTTTTATTAGCAGCTCTCTTTTTAAAGGGTCAATTACGTTGACATGGCTTGAAGGAAGGATAGTGTATTCTAATTTTAACATATCAGGAGATTAATAGGGAGATATGTTTAGATCTCTCTTTGGATCCATACCTTGTAGGCCCCATGATCTGGTGTGCTGTTGATTATAAATCCTTTTTTTTTTCCATAGAATTCAACATGCACTCATGACTTTCAATACCATAAGTAGTAATAAAAATATAAATGCTTCAATAGATGATTCTGTAGTAGCCCAATTTTAAATAACAGATCTGTTTTTGCTTAAGAAATCGGTTTCCTAAGAGCAATTGAACTCTACTTGATTTTCCCATTCAGCTGTTCTGCTGTTTTTGTACCTGTGAACTCTTAGTCCCTTAGGGCTGAAAGAATAGCAAAGTCAGTGCAACTTTGGCTTGACTGTGGCAGAAATGTGAACAGTTCATGCTCAGTTGGATGTTGCTAAAGCAAGTGAAAACACAAAGAAAACAGGCGTAGCTCAGAGCAGAGTACACATTGTACCTTGTTTTGGCTAACAGGCTGCGATCCATAATGACAAGCAGTTAAGTGGTTAAGGTTAAGCCTTCCACCTAAGGCTTAGGTGGAAGAACACAGCTCTTTTCCGAACTCCAGTGCTGCTTAAGCACATTTCTCGGTGCTTCACCTACCATTTGGGTAATGAGAAAGAATGACAGAGTTCATAGGAGTTGGAGTTGAGACTCTTATTGTAACATAAATTCCATGTTTTTCTGTGAGCTCCCGGTGTGACTTCCAATAACTCGGTCTGAGAATTTTCCTCAAGTTACTAAATGAGTGTACGATGGCTTTGCTACCTTATGGTCTGTTTTGAGGACAAGTACATCAAAATCAGGTGTTTTTAAACCACTATCATAATGGTTGTATAGGAAAGAATACTTGTGTATCAGGTATCTTTCATTTCTTCTAGCCTTGTTTTTGCAAACATATCAGTATATGAGTAATTAGGGTGGCAGAAGAAAAAAAAAAGAAGTATTCACAGTTGGGGCTCAGTTTTAATTTTTAGCTTAGTCTTCTGGGTGAAGAAAAAAAAAAAATCCTTTTTTTCTCTTTTAAACCCAAATGGAAGTTCTCATACCAATTCTATGGTAAGCTATTCTAAGCTTATGGTAAGTATTCTAAGCCCAGCTAGAACGCAATCTGGCCGCTGTCGTTAAAGACAACAAAAAAAGTTTTTACAAATATATTAATGACAAGAAGAGAGCCAAGGAAAATCTCCATCCTTTATTGGATGCAGGGGGGAACATTGTCACTGAGGATGAGGAAAAGGCTGAGGTACTTAATGCCTTCTTTGCCTCAGTCTTTAACAGGCAGAGCAGTTATCCTCAGGGTACTCGGCCCCCTGAGCTGGAAGACAGGGACGGCGAGCAGGATGAACCCCCCGTAATCCAAGAGGAAGCAGTCAACGACCTGCTACGCCACCTGGATGCTCACAAGTCTATGGGGCCAGATGGGATCCGCCCAAGAGTGCTGAGGGAGCTGGCGGAGGTGCTCGCCAAGCCGCTCTCCATCATTTATCAGCAGTCCTGGTTAACGGGGGAGGTCCCGGATGACTGGAGGCTTGCCAATGTGACGCCCATCTACAAGAAGGGCCGGAAGGAGGATCCGGGGAACTACAGGCCTGTCAGCCTGACCTCGGTGCCGGGGAAAGTTATGGAGCAGTTCATCTTGAGGGCGCTCACAAGGCATGAGCGGGACAACCAGGGGATCCGGCCTAGCCAGCACGGATTCATGAGAGGCAGGTCCTGCTTGACCAACCTGATCTCCTTCTATGACCAGGTGACCCGCCTAGTGGATGAGGGAAAGGCTGTGGATGTGGTCTACCTGGACTTCAGTAAGGCCTTTGACACCGTCTCCCACAGCATTCTCCTCGAGAAGCTGGCGGCTCACGGCTTAGACAGGTGTACTCTGCGCTGGGTCAAAAACTGGCTGGACGGCCGGGCCCAGAGAGTTGTGGTGAATGGAGTTACATCCAGTTGGCGGCCGGTCACGAGCGGTGTTCCCCAGGGCTTAGTGTTGGGGCCGGTCTTGTTTAATATCTTTATCGATGATCTGGATGAGGGGATTGAGTGCACCTTCAGTAAGTTTGCAGACGACACCAAGTTGGGCGGGAGTGTTGATCTGCTCGAGGGTAGGAAGGCTCTGCAGAGGGACCTGGACAGGCTGGATCGATGGGCCCAGGCCAATTGTATGAGGTTCAACAAGGCCAAGTGCCGGGTCCTGCACTTCGGCCACAACAACCCCATGCAGCGCTACAGGCTTGGGGAAGAGTGGCTGGAAAGCTGCCTGGCGGAAAAGGACCTGGGGGTGTTGGTCGACAGGCGGCTGAACATGAGCCGGCAGTGTGCCCAGGTGGCCAAGAAGGCCAATGGCATCCTCACCTGTATCAGCAATAGTGTGGCCAGCAGGAGTAGGGAAGTGATCGTGCCCCTCTACTCGGCACTGGTGAGGCCACACCTCGAATACTGTGTTCAGTTTTGGGCCCCTCACTACAAGAAGGACATCGAGGTGCTGGAGCGTGTCCAGAGAAGGGCAACGAGGCTGGTGAGGGGTCTGGAGAACAAGTCTTCTGAGGAGCGGCTGAGGGAACTGGGACTGTTTAGCCTGGAGAAAAGGAGGCTGAGGGGAGACCTCATCGCTCTCTACAACTACCTGAAAGGAGGCTGTAGCGAGGTGGGTGTCGGTCTCTTCTCCCAAGTAACAAGCGATAGGACGAGAGGAAATGGCCTCAAGTTGCGCCAGGGGAGGTTTAGATTGGATGTAAGGAAAAATGTCTTTACTGAGAGAGTTTTGAAACATTGGACCAGGCTGCCCAGGGAAGTGGTGGAGTCCCCATCCCTGGAAGTATTTAAAAGACGAGTAGATGAGGCACTTAGGGACATGGTTTAGTGGGCATGGTGGTGTTGGGTTGACGGTTGGACTAGATGATCTTAGAGGTCTTTTCCAACCTCAATGATTCTATGATTCTATGATTCTAATTCAAAGTGACAGGGTCTACCTCCTGTCAGGAAAGGAGAGGTCTTTGGAAAATAAATATAGCTCCTTAGTCTAACAGACTCTGGGGGAGAAGTTTACTTTGTTTCCTTTGGATAGCAAACCAAGGTGTAATTTAGGGGACCAAACATATGTGCAATAGATTCCTCATAGAGCAGACACAGAAAGCAATAGATACCTCCAGAAAGTTGGGGGAGAGGGAGAGGGAAAGAGTTCAGAGCACTAAATTACAAGCCAAAGTAGATGGCATGGCTATTTTCCTTCATTTTCATTGATG
Organism: Aptenodytes patagonicus; assembly: GCF_965638725.1. NCBI lineage: Eukaryota > Metazoa > Chordata > Aves > Sphenisciformes > Spheniscidae > Aptenodytes > Aptenodytes patagonicus. Next base: position 50,448,456 of record NC_134950.1, on the reverse strand, counting down.
ATAGGTGTCACTTAAAGCCCCTCTGTGAGAAAACACAAAACATACAACTTTGAATGCTCTTTGGGTGGGGGAAAGAGGGAAAAAATGCCTTCCAAAATAATCCTGCAGCTGCCTTTTGGGCTGTTCCATTTTACAGCTAATCCTTCAGCTGTCAGTTGTCCTCCCTGTAGCCCAGAAATACTAACACACACTTTTTCCCTTGTCCCTGTGGGCACCCCTTTTTGCCAGATGTGTCCACACTGCTCCTACAATGTTCCAAGGCTGGAAATTTGCTTGCGACCGTCCCTGCTCTCTGCTGAGAAGGCTGTGGGAGAGCGACCGCTAGCAATCTGACTGCTTATGAAACCTTTAATAAGTGAGGTGGTGGAACAAACTGGGCCATGCTAAAAGTGGAAGCAAATTCTATTAGGGCTACGTGAAATTAGGTAAATTGACCCTGTATTTTCAACTCCTGGGGCTTTCTGAGTGATGGACCTCATCTGCTTGGGAACCTGTAACAGGAAGAATGCCAAGCATTTGATCATTATCAATGAATTATGAAACCCACATATTTTCCAGGCAATTATCTGAAAATACTCCTAGGCTGCTGATAGTCTTGTGCCCTTTCCTATTGTCCTTTTTATTCTAGCTTAGAAATATTCATGTATTTTACTGACTGCTGTGCTTCTGACTTTAAAATAAATAAATAAATATCCAATATTTTTTATAAGACAGGTGTTCTTGCTTATAAGAACCAGATATAAGTACCCATCTATTCACATTTTTGTAAAGGAAAAGAGAAAAAATATAAAGGAACATAAAGAGCATGGAAATGGAAGGTATGTTTTTGGTGGTTATGTAAACGGGGGATTTGAAGTTGCGGATTTGGCAAGTTCTGAAGGACAATACAGAGTAATATTATTTTTAAAACCCCTACACAGTCACTGTGCCTGTTTTACACCACACCATGCGTCCCTAAAGACACAGATAATACATTATAATCACCCGCAGAGCTGGTGTTCTGCCTTAAATTACTGGGGACTTTAGAGGGAAACAACAGAGGTGCTACAGCAGAGGGTCCAGCATGCACAAACCGTACCAGAGAATTTAAGGGAAGAACCAGAGCTCAAGGGAAGCTGGAGAGCTTGTAGGTTCTTGGGTACGCAATATAGTGGGTAAGCCTCACGTTCAGGAAACTACAAAAATGCTATATTATGAAGCTAAACTTCCCTTTTCTTTTCTTGGTAAGCTTTAGTCTGCACCTACAATTTTCAGGAGAGATTTATCCCAAAGCCTTTCAGTTGTGTTTTACAGTCTTTTTTTTTTCTTTTTTTTCTTCCTCTCCCAGCTTTCAGAACAGATTTCTAATACTGTTAGCTTTTGGCTTTCTTTTTTTTTTAGTATTTAGTAATTAATTTCCCTTCCTCCCCCTCCACGCTTTTAACATAAATATATTTAAGGACTCTTCAGTCAGACAGCAAGACAGTCCGTTGTTAGAAGCAGTGTTTGATTTCAGACTATTATATTTTTAGCTAAAACTATGGACATTTCACATCTCTGTTTTTCCATTTCACTGTGTAGTATTTCCACCTGCAGGACACAGGGCACTGCCAGCATTTCAGAGCCTGACCTCTTTCCGGCTGATACAGCAAGAAGGTTGTTTAGGCTGGCAAAGCAAGAAGAAAAAGCAAAACCAAACTGCATTTCTGGGTCTATTGAGGAGGGCAGGGATTTAATGCATATTTAGTAACCAGTTAAAAAGATGATTTATAACATAGATCTGTAAGTACTGACTGATAAAAAGCCCCTTCCACATGAAGCCGAAAAATATATATTTTTTAAACCGCTAGTGTTATTACCAATGTTAGAGATGGCTGACCTGTATTTTTCTCTATGCTTTTCTTCACAGTTCATCTCTGTGTGACTTCTCTTCTTGTGATGAAATCATAGTCTTTTACCAGTGACAAGCCAGTGTAATTATCATGTTATGAAAACAGACTGTAGAAGAAAGTGAAACGGACAAAGAGGAAAAATGCTCTGGGTACTTGACTGCTGTTGACAATTAACTGTTAGTTCTCATTTTTATTAGGAAAAAAATTAAAATTATGTTGTCAAAGACTTCCCCAGTATGTTCTTTAAATAAATGTGCTCATTTTAACTTCTCCTGAGGTTGTAAATCAGAAATACTATTATGTTTTTATTTACTACTTACTGAGAAACATAAAATAAAGATGAATTCTTACTCCATTCCATCTTTTTGTCACACTGCATATTTTGTTTATAAACAAATAATACCACACAATATTTTTGTAAGAAGGTAGTAGTATCCAAGCAGGATACTAAAGCACACAGATGTTGAATGTGCAGCAGCTTTATAGAAATTTGCAGATACTGAAAAAAAGTCTGCTTTAATATCTTGAAAAGGGAGAGCAAATATAAATGATCTTGTTCATTTGTTATTTATAGTATTTTACAGTATAGAATCATATTTCAGAAGAAGGGAGAGGAGGTATCTCTTGTTGTTAAGCCTTCTTAGTATCTGATGGAGAGTTTGGGGAAAAAAAGGTTTCTGAATTGTTACAAAAAACATTTATAACAACTGTAAATATCCTCCAAGTAACTTGCTTATTTTAGCTGTTTATTTGTGCATTACATTGAATTTGTCATCTGTCTTTCATCTGTTCCTCTACCTGCCTTAGTATTTCAGCTATTCAGCACCAAGAGCAGACCTAGTGATCTAGACTTACATACCATCAAAATATTCAGTCAATTCCGTTCATACTTCCACCCTAGATATAGATACACAAGCAAGGAAGAGGGGCCTTTAGGTGCATCTCAACATGACACAGTTAAAGAGAGATGGAAATAGCATGGCCAGGGAAAACTCTCTGATTTTCTCCATTTTCCAGCTAAATTAATAGTACCTTGGGACCACTAGTATCAAAGGCAATCATTGGATATGACAGCTCAATATGGACATTTGGATTAAATATTAATGCAAGTGGAAGACCAGGGTAAAATTTCCTTTACTTGTAAAGAAGCCAAGATTTCACCTTGATGTTCATCCTTTGTGGGGGAAAATGGTTGTGGCAATGTGTTTCATGTTACATGGATAACTAATGTGATACAGGCAAGGAATTTTTGTATTTTGCATTTAGCCAGTGTGAAGACAGGAGGTTTCTGATTCAAAATCAGTGCAGGCAGGATCAGACTTCACAAACACAAATGACAGGCACAATTTAAGATCTGTGCCCTTTTCTGAATCTATTTTCAACCTGGAGCTGCTCTATTTCTTTTTTAAAAATTGTTTAGATATTTTCTCATGGGGATTGCCATAAATGAGATATCCCAGTGTTAATTTTAGCCAAATCACATGAGAAAAAACGTAAATTGTCATAAAATAGGTAATTATGCTTCATGCACTCCCTGGTTATTCCTTTGTAATTGAATAGGTTAGTTGAACAAATGGCCATAGCAGATGATGAAATAAAATAATAATAATATTCTGCACATATATTGTACTTTGCATCTTCAAAGTGTTATACAAATTAGCTAATTAATGCAACAATCTTTCTAATTCCAGTTTTCTGCTAAAGCACATACTGATGAAAGGCAGTGTCAACACATAGGTTATTGTCATCAGGCATATGGTCTGTATTGGTGTTAACTAAGTAAGATGTAGTAGAAAATTATACAAAGATGTAGTGTAAAGTCAGCAGACTAAAAAATTTTGTGGGTAATTTTGGGTTTTGTTTCAATTTAGCTAATAAAAATATCCAAGGAAACAGTTACGAAGCAAGGGCATTCATGTAGTTTACGGAATGGAGCATGCAGACTTGATGTCAGTACTCAGAACAGAAATCACTGGCTTGTTAATAATTTTTTTAAAACTTAACTCTTTTTGCCTACATTTGAAGGCTCTAGTAGACACTGGTGCACAGTGTACCCTAATGCCATCAAGCTATAAAGAGGCAGAACCCATCTGTATTTCTGGGGTGACGGGGGGATCCCAACAGTATTGGAAGCCGAAGTACATCTAACTCGGAATGAGTGGCAGAAACACCCCATTGTGACTGCCCAGAGGCTCTGTGCATCCTTGGCATAAACTACCTCAGGAGACGGTATTTTAAGGACCCAAAAGGGTACCGGTGGGCTTTTGGTATAGCTGCCTTGGAGACGGAGGAAATTAAACAGCTGTCCACCTTGCCTGGTCTCTCGGAAGACCCCTCTGTTGTGGGGTTGCTGAGTGTCAAAGAACAACAGGTGCCAATCATTACCACAACAGTGCACCAGCAGCAATACTGCACCAACCAAGACTCCCTGATTCCCATCCCTAAGCTGATTCATTGACTGGAGAGCCAAGGAGTGATCAGCAAGACTTGCTCACCCTTTAACAGTCCCATATGACCAGTGTGAAAGTCTAATGGAGAGTGGAGACTAACAGTATTGTGGCCTGAATGAAGTCACACCACTGCTGAGTGCTGCCGTGCCAGACATGCTAGAACTTCGGTACAAACTGGAGTCAAAGGCAGCCAAGTGGTATGCCACAACTGATATGGCTAATGCATTTTTCTCAATCTCTTTGGTGGCAGAGTGCAGGCCACAATTTGCTTTCACTTGGAGGGGCGTCCAGTACACCTGGATCCAACTGCCCCAGGGGTGGAAACACAGCCCCACCATTTGCCATGGACTGATCCAGACTGCACTGGAATAGGGTGAAGCTCCGGAACACCTGCAATACATTGATGACATCATTGTGTGGGGCAACACAGCAGGAGAAGTTTTTGAAAAAGGGAAGGAAATAGTCCAAATCCTTCTGAAAGCTGGTTTTGCCACAAAACAAAGTAAGGTCAAGGGACCTGTACAGCAGGTCCGGTTTTTAGGAGTAAAATGGCAAGATGGACGTTGTCAGATCCCAACTGATGTGATCAACAAAATAACAGCCATGTCTCCACTAACTAGCAAAAAGGAAACACAAGCTTTCTTAGGTGTTGTGGGTTTTTGGAGAATGCATATTCCAAATTACAGTCTGATTGTAAGCCCTCTCTATCAAGTGACTCGGAAGAAGAATGATTTCAAATGAGGCCCTGAGCAACGACAAGCCTTTGAACAAATTAAAGAGGAGATAGTTCATGCGGTAGCCCTTGGGCCAGTCCAGGCAGGACAAGATATAAAAAATGTGCTCTACACCACAGCTGGGGAGAACGGCCCTACCTGGAGTCTCTGGCAGAAAACACCAGGGCAGACTCAAGGTCGACCCTTAGGGTTTTGGAGCTGGGGATACAGAGGATCTGAGGCCCGCTATACTCCAGCTGAAAAAGAGATATTAGCAGCATATGAAGGGTTTTGAGCTGCTTTGGAACTGGTTGGTACTGAAGCACAGCTCCTCCTGGCACCCCGACTGCCGGTGCTGGGCTGGATGTTCAAAGGGAGGATCCCCTGTACACATCATGCAACTGATGCTACGTGGAGTAAGTGGGTCGCACTGATCACACAACAGGCTCGAATAGGAAATCCCAGTCACCCAGGAATCTCGGAAGTGATCATGGACTGGCCAGAAGGCAAAGATTTTGGAATATCGCCAGAGGAGGAGGTGACGTGTGCTGAAGAGGCCCCACTGTGTAATAAACTACCAGAAAATGAGAAGCAATATGCCCTGTTCACGTATGGGTCCTGTCATCTTGTGGGAAAGCATCGGAGGTGGAAGGCTGCTGTATGGAGTCCTATATGACAAGTTACAGAAACTGCTGCAGGAAAAAGTAAATCAAGTCAGTTTGCAGAGATGAAAGCCATCCAGTTGGCTTTAGATATTGCTGAACAAGAAAAATGGCCAGTACTTTATCTCTGTACTGACTCATGGATGGTGCCAAATGCCCTGTGGGGGTGGTTGCAGCAATGGAAGCAGAGCAACTGGCAGCGCAGAGGCAAACCCATCTGGGCTGCTGCATTGTGGCAAGATATTGCTGCCCAGGTAGAGAACCTGGTTGTAAAAGTCCGTCATGTAAATGCTTACGTACCCAAGAGTCAGGCCACTGAAGAACATCAAAACAACCAGCAGGTGGATCAGGCTGCTAAGATTGAAGCGGCTCAGGTGGATCTGGACTGGCAACATAAGGGTGAATTATTTATAGCTCGGTGGGCCCATGACACCTCAGGTCACCAAGGAAGAGATGCAACATATAGATGGGCTCGTGATTGAGGGGTGGACTTGACCATGGACACTATCGCACAGGTTATCCATGAATGTGAAACATGCGCTGCAATCAAGCAAGCCAAGCGGTTAAAGCCTCTCTGGTATGGAGGATGATGGTTGAAATACAGATATGGGGAGGCCTGGCAGATTGATTATATCACACTCCCACAAACCTGCCAAGGCAAGGCCACGTGCTTACAATAGTGGAAGCAACCACCAGATGGCTGGAAACATATCCCATGCCCCATGCCACCTCTCAGAATACTATCCTGGGCCTTGAAAAGCAAGTCCTATGGTGACATGGCACCCCAGAAAGAATTGAGTCAGACAACGGGACTCATTTCCGAAACAACCTCATAGACACCTGGGCCAAAGAGCACGGCATTGAGTGAGTGTATCACATCCCCTATCATGCACCAGCCTCTGGGAAAATCAAACAATACAATGGACTGTTAAAGACTACACTGAGAGCAATGGGTGGTGGGACGTTCAAACATTGGGACACACATTTAACAAAGGCCACCTGGTTAGTCAACACGAGGGGATCTGCCAATCGAGCTGGCCCTGCCCAATTAAAACTTTTATGTAATGTAGAAGGGGATAAAGTCCCTGCAGTGCGCATAAAAATATGCTGGGGAAGACAGTCTGGGTTATTCCTGCCTCGGGCAAAGGCAAACCCATTCGTGGGATTGCTTTTGCTCAAGGACCTAGGTGTACTTTGTGGGTAATGCGGAAGGATGGGGAAGTCCAATGTGTACCTCAAGGGGATTTGATTTTGGGTGAGAATAGCTAATGAATTAAATTCTGATGTTAATTGCTATATTACATTGTATATCATCACTTCTATGGTGGCTATATGCCATATCAATGGTATTACAGTAAGAATCACCCAGATTAATGAAGAATGAGCTTTGATGAAAACCGAGCAAAGCACAGTGATAATGGAACCAGAATTGGCTTCAACATGCAACAATCCAACACCACACACCATCTCTCCTGCCCTAACGAACTCTTATGACAGATGGAGCCCAAACTGATAGACTAAATAAACACAACGAATATTTTAATGGCCATAGACCATAGACTAAGGGAATGATATCTGTGTGTATATATATCAAAAGACAGGAAAAGTGGTGGTGACTAATGGGAATGTATTGGAAAGTAGGGGACCTGGGCATGACGTAGATGGTATAGAATAAGGGTGGATATTGTCCCGGTTTCAGCTGGGTTAGAGTTAATTTTCTTCCTGGTAGCTGGTACAGTGCTGTGTTTTGGATTTAGGAGGAGAACAAAATTGATAACGCACCGATGTTTTAGTTGTTGCTAGGTAATGCTTACTCTAGTCAAGGACTTTTCAGCTTCCCATGCTCTACTGACTGAGAAGGCTGCAGGTGCACCAGAAGCTGGGAGGGGGCACAGCCAGGACAGCTGACCCAAACTGGCCAAAGGGACATTCCATACCATGTGACGTCACGCTCAGTACATAAACTAGGGCAAAACTGGCTGGAGGGCCGCTGCTCGGGAACTGGCTGGGCATTGGTCAGCAGGTGGTGAGCAATTGCACTGTGCATCACTTGCTTTGTGTATTCTTTTTTTATTATTTTTATTATTATTACTGTTTTACTTGATTTTATTTCAATTGTAAACCTGTTCTTAACCCATGAGTTTTCTCACTTTTACTCTTCCGATTCTCTCCCCCATCCCATGGGGGCGGGAGAAGTGAGCGAGCGGCTGTGTAGTGCTCAGTTGCTGGCTGGGGTTAAACCACGACACCTTGTCAGTTTTAACTAGGGCCTGAATTCAGATAAGAATCAGGATGTTGCTTTTCTTTTCATTGGGGAACACTCAGAGTTTGAGCTTCCCTGTGTGCTCCCTTATGCTGTTCCCTTATAGTTATTGAAAGGAAAAAAATCACTGTAGTGATCAGAACCACTGTACATCAGTAACATGGACAACATAGAGTTGTTCTCACATAAAACTCCTGTTGATGTCAATGAGAGTTTTGGGCTTAACTGACTGATGTACATGAAACCGCACAGTTATCAACCTTATGAGAGTACAAGAACAGCAGCAAATTTAAGGGTCAAATTCACCAATAGGTTCTGACTGCTTTGCATTGCTACAGTGACACAAAACAAGGATTAAGCTGGCTTTGTAACCAGCTAGTTAAAACAATTTTATTCATAGAGTCTAAGACCAGATAGGTTTGCTGTGGTCAAGTATGACCTTCTGCACCACACAGATCTTAGAATTTTATCAAGCAACTCCTGCATCAAACCTATTAGGGTTGCTGCACATTTGTTAGAGCAGCACATACAGGTCAAACTGACCCACATAATCCTGTGAGGTAATATGAATAGTCATTTAACCCCTTCCATTCAGATCGTATTTTCCCTGTATGCAGCTGTGCAGTGCTAGCAACTGCAGAGTCTAAGATCTGACTTTCACGTTTGGTGCTGGTTTAAAACAGTGATGTCAAAACTAGAAGTTGTTTTTTATGTTGATATCAAGCAAATATCTCTTTTTAACCTTCTGTCATATAATACTGTGCAAAAGGTATTCATACCACTAGCACTATCTTATTCATGGGGAAATGGTGGCATCAGAGGATTCAGTCCTTGCTGAAAGACCTGATTTCATACAAATAGTCACATGCTAGCTGTGCCACACTCCAAGGTGGCTAAATGCATGAAAATGCTGCTCCTGAAGCTGTATAGCCATATAGGATTGTGTCATCTATTTCCAGCCCATTTCAGAGTGCAGCCTTGTTACCATGATCACGGGCCTGTGTTAACAAACAGGTCTCAGGAGCTCTGGGACAGAAGCTGTTTTCCACCCTGCAGTGATTTACATAGACACGGTTGCACTTTCCAGTGGAAAGGAATGGAAATTTTACCAATTCATCTCCTGTTTAATTTTTAATCCCTCTAGACCATATTTGTTGAAATTGAAACTTGTAGGCAGAGTCTGGGTGTGAATCAGTCAAAACCGTCTCTCACTCTCCCTGGAGCCTGGAATAGAAGTGGGATACATTATTTCATCTTTTGACTATTTTTATATGTTTTTACTAATATTTTTATGAGAAATGCCAGTGTCTAATTAATGAAGCTGTAATGAAGAAACAAACAATAAAATACCAAATTTCCAGATGACATTTTATTATACTATTGAATGTATTGGAATTGCAGGTAGTAATATAACATGAAAAGCCATTGAAGACTGAACCATCAGAATCCATCAGAAACACTTGCTTTAAATGTTTTCCTGTTCGCTAAATTCTGTACAAGTGAGTGTTCAGTAGTCTTCACTGTTTGTAATTTATGTTGTGTTTGCCTTCTGTTTACACTTTGGGCTACCAAATTTACCATACAAAGTTTCAGCAAAAGTATAACATCTGTTTTGAATTTGGTACATTTTAACCAGTTCTCCAGTTGGTGTGCAAACACAGACAGTGAAATGATTACTCTAGGCTTGTTTACAAACGAAATAATTTCTGAGTAGGGAATTTCGGCTTATATGTTTATGTCAGTTGTACCTTAACCTATACAGTTAAGCAAAGTCTATCATATCATTTCCACTTCTGTAATCCACCTAGTTAGCCCTCCATGATTTATATATTATTTTTTTGGAAATGGCCACCACTGAAATATATGCCTGCTAATGACCATTTCACTGTTCTTTAAGCCTAGCTACTTAGATACCTTTAAGGATCTGAGTAGGGAATCTTGTTATCTTTCTGAGATTTTATTGTATTTCTTCCCAATAGGAGGTTCATGAAAGTCCTGAAAAAATTCCCATTGACGCCAATGGGACTGGAGTCAGGGAGTCAGATCTGGCAGTAGGGACACTTACTTATTGAACTGTTTTACTAACGCCTCTAAAATGCACCGCACTGCAGTCCTGCCTTCCATGAACACCTGTCACATTTGAAAGTGGTAGAACAGATTTTCCAGTCATGAAAATTCATTTGTAAAATGTTGCAATGTTGAAATTGGGCATCTCCAAAAAGCAAATATATGTCTGAACTGTCTTATGTGAATTGCTTGGTTCAGAGAGAATTAATATATATATTTGATATATGTATAAATTATTCATATATAAGGGGATAAAACAAGTATCAAAAAGTAATTCTGCTATAAAAATACAAGCAGAAAGATACATGCATAGCAAGCTCTCTTTCCTGCTCAACCACATTCCTTTGTAAAAAGATGCAGGTGTTTGCCACATGAGAAGAAAAAAAAAGAAATTTTCGAGATTGCGCTCTATAACTGCAATGAATTTAATGCAATGTACATGTGCACATCTGTTATACATTGAAGTATTTTTACTATCAACTTTAAGGAATGTAAGAAGATAAAAGGACTATGGCTGAAAAGGGAGAAATGGGCTTACATGAAAACAAAGTGAAGGTCTTCTGCTTTCAGTGAAGGTGGTAATCATTTCTGAAGCTAGTGAAAAAATAGGGTCATTTTAGGAAGGTGAATGCAGAGGGTAGCTTCTGGTGACTGTACCAACTTCACACATCTGCAGCTGAAGTGACTCAATTCTCAAATTGGAGATCTTATCTTGTAGACAGGTTCAGAGTCAACAGGCAGGAAGGATCTGATGACTCCTTCCTGGAAATCCATTAAAGGTCATATAATTTTTTCTGGAAGTCCTCCCACTTTCCCCCAGTGTTCATTGGTTTTAGTTTTTGAGGCTTAATATTCTTCTCACCATTACTTGAAAAGACACACTGTAGACAAAAGTATATCAAAGAAAGGACAAGGACTGTTCCTTCTGAGGAACACACTATACTCCCACATGTGCATGGCCAATGCCAGAAATGATACTTTGATTTAAAAGTTAAGCTATGATTGATTAATATAAAATTGAAACAATTCTTTTCCACAAATCAGACCCTCAGTGAAAGCCCATGACAGTTGATAGGAATTTTTCCTTAAATTCAACTGATTTTGAATCAGATCCAGAGAGTTAAAAGGGAATTTCACTAGTTTTTCGTATGCTGTTCTCTCTGGACCTCCTACAACCTGTCTCAATAGAGAAAAGGGTAATTTTTATTTCATGTCAAGAATTACTCCTACTCAGGTAGCAGTATTTATCAGTCATTTTCTTTAATCCACAAAAATGTATTAATTCTAAGTAAACAACCCCAAACCACCTAGTAGAAACATACAGAGAAAAACACTCAAGGACTTCAAGCTGTTTTCCAGGTGGTTTAAACAAATGAGGATAGCACAACAAACATTTCTTTGACCTATACTGTGAACATGCGCGGCTGAAGTCTGCCACGTATGCTAATAGAATATTCCTCGTAGCTTTCAAGTAGAAAGAGCTCTTTTCTGACCCCAGGTTTTTTACATTTTTCCATTATGTAGATTGACTATTTTGATAGGCTAAGGTGACTGATGATAGCTGAGTCTCAAGGTGGGAATGAATCTGATTGCCAGTGAATTGGTAGAGAAATGAATACTCAAAGCAATTGTCAGTTACATTATTGGCATTGCTTAGATGAAAATCAAATAAAACTTTGAAGCAGCTAATAATTTTAAGAATGGTCATTGAATGACAATATTGACAAAACTGAAATGATGAAGAGACCACAATACAATAAGAGAAAAAAAAACACCTGGATATTGTCTTTCTTATCAGCATTATTTTGATTGTTTAGTTCTGAGAAGAGATGAAATTAAATGATCTCTGTGGCAGTGGAAAAAATGTCGCAGGCATCAGCTACAGACTGAGGTTACACAAAATAAAATGGACCTGTTTTCATAAGAAGCTCCATTCCTTTAGGAAAGCTGTTGTATCTATACTGTATTTCATAAGGTGTTGAGTGACAAATTCTAGTTTGTTATGAGACTGGCAACATGTGTGAAGCAATCCTGTTTTAGACACCTAAGCCCCAAAGATAAGGTATGAGATATACCCTGGTTTTCAGTGAGTATCATCATGTATAAGCCAGTGAAGAGTCCTCTGGGCTAGTATTGATTCAGAATGACATATCCATACAATACGCTGCAGATTCATGTAGGATTACTGATTTAGCTTTAATACATTGGTCTGAAAACTGCAGTGATTTAGGAGTAATTAAACCTCAGCTGTAGGAGCAGTATGGATATGTATGTAAGGTAATCACACACTCTCCCGGTTTAATTTGCCACTGAATTTGAATCGACACCAGCCCTTTAGATAAAGATCCGATCTCAATCTTTTTGATAGATCAGTCCACAGAGAGGCAAATAATCTGTGATTTATAACCCCGTCAAGTTCTTTAATGTTTTTGGAAGGCCAACTGTAAAATTATAATGGGATACTCAATATTGAAAGGCTAGTTAAAGAATTTTATGGTGTTGGAAAAAGCACTGACTGCAATAACAAATGTTTAAAATAAAAGCTGTTTTAATTGGTTTACCAAGATGTTCTGAAAATGCAAACAAGGCACTGCACTCTTAAAGTGCTTCTACCCAGCAACAGACCCTCACTCTCTACTTAGTAAGTGAATGAAATTCATGCTAAATAACTTGTAGTATCCCAGAGACAGAGCTTGGGTTTAAGAGGGGAAAGAACTATTGTAGCTAATGCTGAAAGCCTGTGTTGTTTTAAGGTTAATCCATTTATTGGAGCAGAATTTTTGCTTATGAAAATTGCTGGAACCATTGACACATCTGCTAAATAGGGAACAATGTTTACCAGCAGAATGTGGAATTTAATGGTAATAACCGCAGTGAATTACTGTGCACTAAAATATCTTCCAAGTCTTGTATCTTTCATCACACACCTTTTTGTGCTCAGTAATCCCTAAACTTACATAATACAAAGAAAATGGCATTCAAAGTGATCTTTATGAACGTTTTTTGTGTTTCATAGCTTGAAGATAAGAGCTTCTGTCTGCTGTGGAAAGTCTCTGTCAACAGAATCTGCTTGATCAAAGCATCCTTTGTCAGTTATTAGTAGAAGGAGTGAAAATCCACTAAATTGTGATTCTCTGTTATCTGTAGCATTTTCAGCTTGCAGCTTTTGCAATTTTCATGCTTCCCAAATTGTAACAATAGTTTAACATTTCAAATATGTTTTTGGCATGCAGCTAGGAGAATATCAGGGGATGTATTTGTTTCTTTTCTTTGGAAAATAATTGAGGTTGTTTTTTTTTCCCCTCCTGCAACATATTTCCGCTGCTGCTTGTTCTGTTCTCCATCATTTCTGGACTTTTAATGCATGTTGATATGAGCCATTAGCCATCATAGCTGAATGGGTCCCTGCTTAGCTTTTCTGGTAAACTAAGCTACTGTCACATGCAGGACACTAGCCAAAGCAAAGTAAGAAAAACTGAAACTAAATCATACTTTCATTATAAAAGCAAATGGTTCCTGTAGACCAAACTGAAAGGCACAAAGACAGTAAGATATGAGACAATGTAGGACTCTCATTTGTCCACCTGCTCCTGTGAAAGGTGACTTTCCAGTATTCTCTCTTATCTCTTGTTATTCCTTCTTCACTTTAAAAATCCTAATATATCGTATTTCCCCCTTACAGTTTCCAATATTTTTAAACAATTGAATCACTCGAGTGACTGACTTCCTCCACTATGCCTCATCAAGTAATTGAGTTAAATTGATTCAAAATAAAGTGACACACTTTATTTCACAATGATTGGTTTGAATCAACATTTGCCTTTTTTCCCATTGCCTCTTCATCACAAGCTTTTTCTCTCTAATGTTCCCAGAGTTCTTTCATTGTCTTTACTAAGGCAAGCAGTGAGCATAAGCATTGTTCAGATATATCTGCAAAGAATACTGTGACAGAACTCTTGTGCTGCTATATGATGATTAGAGCTGTTTTTAAAATCCTAGTTACTTTCACACCACTAAAGAAAAAATCTCCAACCAATTTTTTTTTTCCCCAAATTGTCTAGGAAGATTTTCAGAGAAAAAAAGAAAGAGATGGAATTAAAAAGACTCTGAAAAATATGCAGAAGCTCAAAAACATTTGTCATAGAATAAAATCAGATTTTGTGAGTCTTCTCAAAAGACGTCTACCAGATTATAAAAAAAAAAAACAACAACACTTCATTTTTAGGGGATAATTGAAAATATATGGGGGAAAATAAGAGAAGAATTATTCCTCTTTTCCATTGAAAAACTGGAAAAGATAGTGACCAAAGTAAAAGAAAAAAAAATTCCTGAAAGCATACAATAAAAAATGTTTCGACACAAGGCATTCAATCAAGTCTTTCTGTAATGTATTTCTTTGTGTTTATGATTCACTGACTAACACTTTAAACCATTGTGAGCTTTAAACTGGAGTAATAAGACCAAATGTCTGAAAATGAAAGGATAGATCACTGTAAAGAGATTCCAGATGAATCTCTGAACTTCAGTGCTTTATTAACATATCAGTTATATTATCCCTGACATGAAATTGCACTAGATGATACTCTTCGGGAAATAAATAACAAGCCTGAAACCTATGTAACTGTAACACTTCCTCTTCTGATAGCTGCTGGCAACAGCAGGTTACTTTACTAATAGGAAAAGTGTATTTCTAAAATGTCAGTGATTGCAATCAGGTTTTCTTTGAACGTATTTGGAAAAAAAAAAAAAGGGAAGAAAATCTGTTTTTCTTTTCTCTTTGGTCTGAACTTATCCCAGTATCATTAGAAAAACACCAATGCTTCATTGGTTAGGTTGTTCAACCAGATTAATATTCCAGTACTTTTTCCTGGAGAATAGATCTAGACTTGTACATTGTAATATAGTTAATGATCCATTCCTACTCTTGCTATTGTTGGAAGATCGCTATTTATAATTTCTTACAAGCACAATGTGCATTTTAAAGGATATTACCAAGGGGGAGAATGCTACTGATGCTAATCCTTTAATATTCAGAAAACAAAACTATTCCAGTCACCAAGGCTGCAATAATATTACCTTGTGCAAATAAAAAAAAAAATCGGAACTTTAAAAAATATGTAATCACTGTCTATCCTGTGATTTTGCTTTCCCATATTTTTATTTTTCTCACAGTTTTGGAAGATTAAATATATTTCATACTAAAGCTCTTAAAATCCAAGAAGCTACTTTTATGCATGTAAGAATATTCATATGTATACAATTTAGGTTGAAATGAAGGGGCATCTAGGTTTGTTATCTCCTGAATTAAATTAGTATCCATCAGTACTAACTTCACCAAAGTCATTTTTCCATGACCTGGCATAAAGAAGTACAGAATTTGTTCTAGAATACTTACATCAAATTAAAAGGTTTAGAATGTATAGCTCAAATTAAAGATTTTGGAGGACCTTTATAATAGTTACTCTGTGAGTAATGGTTACAATCATGAATGACTTCAATTTGGTTTTGCTCCACAGAGGAAACTTCTTTAAATTCATAGACACATTCATATGAATGAAGAAGGAGGGCATGGATAAATATTTCTTTTTATAGTCCTATGACATAGCTTTTATTCTCGTGTATGTAATGCTGATAGTCTGGGAGATGCAGTGTAATTATAAGAGTTGTTTACCCACCAGTGAAGATCAAGAAATCAGAATGTCTATTCTCCACAGAACAGGAAGACTGTAAGTTAGGAATATCTGGAAGGCAGTCAAAAATAAAGCCAAGAAGAGGCAGTCAAAAAGAGGTTCAGTACAACAGTAGCTAGGCATATCAGGTATCAAATAAATGCCACCTTCATGTTCATTTGCGTAAAGTGAACATCTTCCTGATGCTGGTCAGGAAGGATTTGTCTCTGGTTTTGGGCAGTTTCTGGGTAGCTCTGTTTCTAGATCCCTTTCCCTGGAGCAAGTGAGGATACTGAAATGATCATCCTATAATCCCATCAGATTGTTGTGTTTCTGCTGCAGATTTTGGAATGAAACAAAGCAGAAACTATCTCAAGGTGGACAGAGACTTGGGTCGTTTAAATATTGCTGATGTGTGAACAGGTACCAGCCACAAACCAAAGATTTACTTGTGCTGAAACATGCCCAGCAAAGACAAAGTCATCACTGGCTCTAGCCCTTTTAATCATAGAATCATAGAATCATAGAATCATAGAATCATAGAATCATAGAATCATAGAATCATAGAATAGTTTGGGTTGGAAGGAACCTCTAAAGGTCATCTAGTCCAACCCCCCTGCCGTGGGCAGGGACATCTTCAACTAGATCAGGCTGCTCAGAGCCCCGTCCAACCTGACCTTGAATGTTTCCAGGGATGGGGCATCCACCACCTCTCTGGGCAACCTCTGCCAGTGTTTCACCACCCTCAGCATAAAAAATTTCTTCCTTATATCTAGTCTAAATCTACCCCCCTTTAGTTTAAAGCCATTCCCCCTTGTCCTGTCGCAACAGGCCCTGCTAAAGAGTTTGCCACCTTTTTTTTTTATAAGCCCCCTTTAAGTACTGAGAGGCTGCAATCAGGTCTCCCCGGAGCCTTCTCTTCTCCAGGCTGAACAACCCCAACTCTCAGCCTTTCTTCATAGGAGAGGTGTTCCATCCCCCTGACCATTTTTGTGGCCCTCTTCTGGACCCGCTCCAACAGGCCCGTGTCTTTCTTATGCTGAGGGCTCCAGAGCTGGACGCAGTACTCCAGGTGGGGTCTCACCAGAGCAGAGTAGAGGGGCAGAATCACCTCAGGTTTGTAACTTTTTTGAAGGCCTGTCTTTACCTTTTATAACCGTCTTATGACCACTGCTATTATTGATGCTACTTTCTGTTCCATATTGTCTGCTTTATTTGAACACGGCAAACCTTAAAGGGAAGTTGCCTTGAGGACATAATAAAGTAATATGATGCAAGCAGGAGAAATATGGACTATGAAAGCAATGGTAGCATGACAAACTCCTGTTGGATCAAAGTTAGAGAGGCAGATTGCCCTTAGGACAAGGACATGCACTTGCAAAATGGCGTACTTTGTAAATGGGATGGAAAATAAATAAATAAATAAAACAGTGTTCAGTAGATAAATGCAAAATGCAGGGAGATCTGGTTGATGGTGTGACTGATGGAAGAAAAGGATCTGATCAGGCCTCTGCATTACTAGGCTGAAATAGAGAATATGAATTCTGCTAATGAATAATTCATAAAACATATTTGGGAGCTTCACATGTTCACAGGGATTTAGAAACATTAACAGAGTCACGGAACTGTGCGGCAAAGACTGAGGTCTGCACCTGTAGAAATGTAGGGCTGGAAGAGACTTCTGGAGGTCATCTAGACTGTTTTTCTGTAGGAGGCAGAATCAGTCATACCTGGATCACCCCAGTAACATTTGTATAATTTTCTTAATTATACATAATATGTCTGGTGAAGGAGATTCTACAGCCACCCTGGGTAGCTGCTCATGACTTTAATTGTGGTCATAATTAGAATGCTTTTCCTAATACCAGCTTCATTCTGATTTGTCTTAATGAAGACAATTTATTTTCCTTAACCATCCTAAATGGACAATATTCCTCTTATGACTGCAAAACTGGCTGAAGAGAAATAATGAGCATGGAGGTTGGATTTAATTCAAGGACAGAGCCATAAACATGGAAACAGTACTTTGCTTAGGTACTAAATATCATAAAAATGTGTGCCAGATTGTTCTTCATGTATACACTTTTTTATTACTCTCCTAAGGACTTTTATTTACTTTTGAGCATGATCTGATACAATAAAAGAAATTAACTCTTTAATAATGATTCAAGAAACATAATACAAGGATTATGTATGAAGTAGCCTTAAATTGACATGTGCAATATATGATGAATTCGCTGTTCTCCTTCACAAAGGAGAATCTGCTGTCTTTGGATGGAGTAAAAGATAGTTTTCTTCCTAGTAAAGGTTTGGCCTTTACTAATCAGTAAGTGAACAAGACAAGAGATCCTGTCCCAGCCAGTTCCAGGACACTTAGACAGGGAATTCTTGTCTCCTACCATAAGGTCACTCTGCTTCAGACATGCAAGGCATACAACTTTGCAATGTCCTGCTGTGCATATTATATCAAACACGGTGGTCTCATAACAGTTAGGAAAATCTTGTACTTTGGACTTTGGTTCACTTCATTAATCTCTTCCTTGTCTACACCTATATGGATATACCAAAGGATAAGAATTATTTTGCCATTCCTTAATTTATAGAAAGAATAGCCAATGTATGTTTTTTTTCTTTATACTCTTGCCTTGAAAAATGCAGTCCCCCTGTAATGACTTATGAACATTCATCTGAGTCAGGCTATGCAGTCAGAAGGGGGGAGAACTTTCCTCTGACAATAAATCCATGAACAAAATCAAAACCAGACAGATAAAATGAACCTTGTTCAGCTCAAATCTTTAAGTGCTGAAAAGTGTCTTTTACTGCATACAGCACATAGCTACCAAAAAAGATTTAATCAGAAAGAATAAAAATAGTGTTCACTTCAATGTTTTTCGGTCTGTTGAAATTGTTGGTAGAAGAAATGGTTGTATTATATGAAAAATAACATTTACTTAGAAAGTCTCATGTCAAGAAAAAGAAGAAAAATGTTGACAATATTCTCTTGGAACAAAATATATTTTTTCAACTCATATGAAATATACTTCTTTTCCCTTGAGTCTGACCACTGCAGAACCTTATCTGATACACTAGATAGATGAATTTCTCCATTAACATGCCAGTGCTTATATTTGCATGAAAAATATCCACAAACTGAAACCATTATACATGTATTATTTATTAAAAAAATATTCAGTTTTGTCAGTCTTACAAGCAAAGTCGCTAAATTGTACTCACTGGTGGCTACATTTCTGGAATCTGCATGTTCTATATCAGTCCCCTAAAGGACTTGTTGTATCTATTGGAAGATATTAGAATTACTTGCATAAGGGTTACTTATGGTGAATTAAAATTAGAGATTTGTTGCCCTTTGTTTTTATTAATATTCAGAATCAAATATTTCAAAATGTGTGGACTGTCATTTTCACTCATGTAAGTACACAGTACATATAAAGTAAAGTACTTTAAAGTGCAAAATTTCCATCAAACTTCCCTGCTGAGCATAGAAACAAAACATTTCTGATATGAACTGTTGCTGAACTGAAATTGAAGGAAAGAGGTAGAAACATTTTTTTTTTCAAGATCTCTCTGTCCATGGTCAGACCCCACAGCAAGAGCTCAGTCGTCGGCACCATCAATTTGTAAAGGTCTCTGCCTGATGATAGCTACAGAAACAATCCAAGAAACTGGCTGGACAAGGATGGATTTCTTCCACCTGCTTGCCGTCACCTATCCATCTACATATGTATTTGTAGCCCAGGGATCGAGCTCTTCAACCACTCCTTATCCCATGACAACGCACACATTTATTGGATATTTTCTGTTCAACAAACCAAAAAAAAATTATAATAAATGGCTGTTCCAATCTCTAGATACCTTACCAGAGAATTTATCTGGAATCAAAGTTCTGCAAAAGCAAGCTAATAGTCTTTCTCAGTGCCAAAGAAATAGGAAATATCCTCACCTCAGCTCCAGTTCTCCCAAAATCAATATCACTTCCCAACCCTTTGTCTGAAGTCACCACAAAACAAGACTGCCCATAAATCAAAAGCTATTGCAGATTAATGAGATAATATATGCCCGAGGAAGCTTACAGTTCTTTTAGTTTGGAGGAGCTAGGCAACGGTAGAGCCCGTCCACCTCATTCCTTCCAGAGGTTCAAAGCTTCAGTGTTTTTGTCCAGAATGGAGATCTTCCCTGAGGTTTGCTACTCTGCATTCACACTTCAGAATGTGTGTGTGTGATACATGCACTTCCCCCAGCAGTATTTCTCTAAAACTTTGAAGGCAAGACTTTTGGAACCATGTCTTATACTCGTGTGTAAACTCTGCCTGGCACCACAAGATGCTAGCCGCAGCTGGGGTTTCTTGGCATTATCACAATAGCATCCCTGATGATAATAAGGTTCTGTGATACCTCCAGGGCCGGGGGCACCTCCTCTTGTTCTCTTCTCCCATCTGTTCTGAGTGTGAGATTGCCCCCAGTGTCAGGTGGTTACATAGTGCCAAGTAGATGCTAAGCAAATATGCGTTGCTGCCAGAATGACACTATTTCTCTGACTCCAGCACATAAAATGGCTGATCTATTAAGTCGGTGCTGGGCAGCTAATTGATTGGGGAAAGCATTACTAGGCACAATTTATGGCAGAACATACAGAACATTTCGGGGCTGCAGAGCGTTGCCAGCAACCTCATACAACTGAACACGGCTTCATTTCTCAGCCACTACTCTCTGACCCAACGCCTTATAGATAGGCAGAAGAGAAATTAATTTGTGGCCCATTTGCCCTCTCTTGGAGATGCTTAGGAGGTACAAACATAGTTTGTGCCTGTTGCTATGAAATAAAATCCCATTTGATATTGCTACCTTTAAACTGGTAGCCCTAGGACTTTGCTAGATGTCCTTAAAATCCTTCCAGGCTGACATATCTAAGTAGAGGCAGCTTAATTCTCCAAATCAATATACAAGGGGAAAAAAAGTCAGCTGGTGTTTGACAACAAGATAATACAAGTTGTATGACTTCTTTCAGCCTGCTCAATTATTGCGAAGGCCGGGGATTATTTAACACACTTAAGAGTTGTTAATTTTCATAGCAGTAGCTTGCAGACAGCCTAAATTAAAACAGACTGCTGCTGTGCTGTTACTTTAGATAATCTCTCAGTTAGGTGCTCTGAATTTCCAGACAAGTTCATTAAACACAAACAGACAGAGCTGCAGAATTTACATGTGCAAAATATTGCCAAACAGAGTTTGCTGTGCTGAGCCATGCCAATACCGCATTCTTCTTTTATTTGCATATCACCTCATGTTATCTGGTATTATGCTAATTGATGCTATACATAGTATATGGCCACATGCTATCTAAGTTTAAAATAATGTTATGACATTTTATCTTGAAATGTGGAATAATTTATAAAGAAGCAGTCAGTTTCATGTATTTTCAATTGAATGCAAAAATGACTGACTTATGATGAAGCAGCCATGCAGGACTGCTAATGCTGCTCACATCAGGGACCTGATTCAGTTCTAAACAACATTAGTCACCATCTTGTTTGTAAATTATTATCTATTCTCTTCCTGATCAGCTCACAATCATGAAGTAAAATTAGCTGAAAAATCAAGTGAGGTTGCATATCAATAACATGTTAATAATTTTGAGAAATGTTTATACTGCTTTTGATTACAACGTAGGAAGTCTGGCTTGCTGTAAAATATGCTTAATGCTGTGTTAACTGAGCAGTAAGATAAAATTAAAATATATGGAAAAGGGTGGTTAGATTTCCAGGTGGAATGTTGGTGGCATTTGCAAAGAGTATCTGGTGCATGGTAAGAGAGGTATGGTAAGGAAAAGAAAAGAAGGAAAATGACTAAGAGAAAAGGGTTATTTTTGACATAATTATGAGGTTCACAAATTCTACTGGTGGTGACAGTGGGGTAGGAAGATTCCTTGAAAATGATTGAAATGACTGAATACTAGCATCTACATCCTGCGAGAATATTTACTCCAACATTATTTTTCTGAGTTTTGGCTGGAATGTTTATTGTTTTTATTAGCCATTAATAATCAATCATACACCTAAATACACCTTTTTATGCACACAGGAAAAGTTCCAGAGAAAGATTGATTAGCCTGATGCTACCAACTTGAAAAGCAAATTAACAAATATAATATTGAAAGAACTACAGGAAATATTTGCTAAGGACAAGAATTGATTGAAGACATGAGCAAATGTTTTCAAAATGTCCGTAGTAAATATAGATCCAGAACTTGTCAAAACTGGAGTAGAGCAGAAGAGGACAGGATGGGAAAAATAATAGTCTGAATTCATTGTACACCAGCTTTAGAGATGAACTTTTAACTATAAGTTTTTAGAGTAAAACAGTTATGTCAAACTTCATATTTATAGATCACTTTCACATTTTCCACTAATTTGAAACAAAAATAACTTCTTTGTATGTATGTATACATATAAATATACATATACAGATACAGATATATAAATATGTATATATATAGACATACGTATGTATATATACACACACCTATTTGTCATTTTGGAAAAAAACCTTTGGATTTCTGCAGAGATTTGAGGAAGTTGTTATCAAACTTGAATTCTGGAACCTTGATCTAGACCCACACAAAATTCTTCAGCTGTGCTTTAAGCTCAGGCAGAATTGTTTAAACTATAATAAATCACTTAAATTTAAAAGGCAGCTCAAAAGCCCACAAATGCAGAACATTAAGAGCTTATTTCCTGACAAAGGCGATGTAAATAACTGATTTTTCATGTTGGAAGGCAAAGTGAAAATCTGAAAAGAAACTGTTTTGAACAAACTGAAATAAAGTTGTTCCAGGGTTTTATTTTTATTTATTTTCATTTCCCCCCAACCCAGCCACTCAAATTATTGGAATTATAACATTATTTTATTATAATTTGAGCAGCCGCTCTCATTATATGAAAAACTGCTGGATAACTAATGTAAGATGCTCCTCTGAATAATTTGTGATTAATTATTTCAATATGGAATCAATTTCTTTACCCTCAGATATACAGCGTTCTTTTTTATGACTCTGCCATTATTACCTTTTTATCCATGACACCCATTTTGAATGAATATTATAATGTGTTGGTCACTCAAAGCAACTAAAATTTTAAAAAGTACCTGCTTCTGAAATTGAGATTTGGATGTTCTTTTGAATACATTTGTAGACTTTGATGAGGAAAGAGCATCAGTGGTAATAAAGAAGTATAACACACAGGGCAAACAGTGTCACTTTTAAAGAAAAAGTAAGAAGTCAGATGCTGAGGGACACGAACAGCATTCGATCAGCACAGTCAGTTTAAGTTAGATGGTAACACTGCCTGACCAGACAGAACTGGTTCCAGATAAACTGGAATAAACACACTGACAAACAGGATTATGTTTTGTAAATATTGCCATGACTTTGGTTTCTCTTGTAAGCATGTGTGCCTATATTATTGGTTCTAGCTTTTACAAATAATTTCTTCTCTGTTTCTTTCTTTTCTAAGCCTTTCTTTCCTCTGATCGCTCATTTTGACCGTTGGCTGGTAGACTTTAAAACAGTCTCTTTGACATAGTTAGCAATGCTATGTGCCTGCTTTCCCTAAAGTATTGACATATTCGTGCTTTATACCTTCTTTTTCTAATGTGGTACAGACAGGAATCTGGAGTCGTTAAGATATTTTTTACATCTTTTCAAGACTTGGCATAAGTTTGGCCCTGTCAGAGCATCCCTAAAATATCAATCAGAACAATTCTTAGGGGACGTATTGTTTGGTTAACCTTGAATGAAACTATTTACTGACTGATTGGACTGCTTCTTGATTATAGGGAAAATTGTCAGCTATATTGTGGAAAAATTGATTGGATTCAGATTGAACAGTTTGCCTCTGCACAAGCAGAACAAGGTCCTCTGGGACAAATAATACATTTGTTTCTATTTATTTTCAAACAAAGATCCTGTCTGAGGTCTGCGAAGAACTTTACATCAGAACTGTGATCTCAATCCATGCCAGACTCAGCTGAGGAAAAGCCAATGGTGAAATACTGAGCTCAGTGCTAATAGAAACTCTTAAACACCATAATGTGATCTGAAGCCATCAAGGCACTGACAGTCATAGCTCTGTCGTGGTTTAATCCCAGCTGGCAACTAAGCACCACACAGCCACTCGCTCACTCCCCCCCTGGTGGGATGGGGGAGAGAATCAGAAGGGTAAAAGTGAGAAAACTCGCGGGTTGAGATAAAGGCAGTTTAATAAGTAAAGCAAAAGCCGCACAGGCAAGCAAAGCAAAACAAGGAATCGATTCACTACTTCCCATGGGCAGGCAGGTGTTCAGCCATCTCCAGGAAAGCAGGGCTCCATCACACATAACAGTTACTTGAGAAGACAAACGCCATCACACCAAACGTCCCCCCCTTCCTTCTTCTTCCCCAGCTTTATATGCTGAGCATGACGTCACATGGTGTGGAATATCCCTTTGGTCAGTTGGGGTCAGCTGTCCCAGCTCTGTCCCCTCCCAACTCCTTGTGCACCCCCAGCCTGCTCGCTGGTGGGGTGGGGTGAGAAGCAGAAAAGGCCTTGACTCTGTGTAAGCACTGCTCAGCAGTAACTAAAACATCCCTGTGTTATCAACACTGTTTTCAGCACAGATCCAAAACATAGCCCCATACTAGCTACTAGAAAATTAATTCTATCCCAGCCAAAACCAGCACAAGCACTTTTAGAGCACTTTTCTGTAATCTTTATAGCAACACTCAGCACATTGCTGACCTCCTTGTCAGTCTGGGTAAGAGCTTGAAAGGGATAGAATTTAAGAACTAGATTTTGTATATAATTTTCCATGAGATTTTTTTTCCTTTTTGATGAAAGAATATGTATTTACTGGAAGAAGAAGTATATCAAACAGGTTTTAATAAATCCCTGTCAAGACATATGGAGGTCTTCATCTGTAAGGAGGTCTCTTTTGTATACTACCTGGAAACCAAGACTTGCATTGTACATCATACTGAGAACAGATTTTGTATTTGTAGTTTAGGGGCTTCTAAGCTCCTACTCCACCCAGATTTCTTTTTTAGTTTCTAGACTTGGGAAGAAACTGAGATTTTTACTCTTGCTACATAGTGGATATTGCCTTGAGTTCTGGGAGCATTCCAGGGAAAGCCCTCTTCAGGAGTGAATGAGGATACTCTCAGTGAGTCTGGGCATACGGATATTTCATTACATTTGTTGACTGTAGAGCTTTAATTGCCCTCAAAATTTTGCTGCAAGTTCCTTTTCCATAGGCAATTTAGGGTACTTCAAAATTTTTCCAACTTGGACTTAAAATTTCTTGTCACAATTTGGAAACGTAGGGACAACCATTACGTTTTACCACCTTAACTTTCAAATTGTGCATTTACCAAGTTAACTGAACGTCTCTGTCTTTTTCTTTTGTTTAATAACATATTTTTGCTTAAACCCCACAATGTGTTCTGTGGATTCCTCCAGAAAACCATTTTGGGAGTTTTTTGTTAAAACAGGTTAAGAAACCATATTTTTGGAACTCTGACAGCTGACATGAAAATTTGGGTTGTCTTGCAATCAATGATGAGAAGTACTTTCATAAACATTTTCCTTCTTCGGAGGTTGAAGACATTTTTCCTGGTACCTCTAGAATGTTTTGCCTGTAGGAAATCAACAGGACTGATCTGACATGGTTTCACTGACTTAGCACACGAAGACCTCAAATTATAGTGCTGAGCATTTGCTCTTTTTTAAGCATAGTTCTTGAAGAGTCCTAATGATCTTCATCAAGTTCTCCTTTTTCTTCACAAGCGAAGGAAACCAGGATTGCACTCAGAAGGAAGATGAAATTACAGTGTGTTTTGTCCCTGTGCAGATAAACCTTCCTACCTCATGTCTCTAATTCTTCCAAATCAATGTTTGAGGCTTTTTTTCCCCAGATTTTGGCAGAAGTTACAGCAAAGCAGCGGGCTCAGAATCACTCTGGATAAAACAAGTGATATGATCCTGGCTAGAGGAGATCTGCCATATCTGCCTCTGTCTGATATTTGATACTTGTGTGGATATCCCGGGCTTCAGTTCTTTTTATTGTTGGATGATCAGCATTCAGCAGAAGCCAGGATTACCTCCCCTTATTTGCATGTGGTGGTGAGATTATAATTTTATTTCTGAAGGCCACTTTGTCACTTTAAGACTTTGCCAGCTGCAAGGTGTCCTACTTCAGACTAGTCCCTATGTTCATTTGGAAACAGCACGTCATGCAAATGATAGACCTCTCATTAGTGTGGAAGACAGGTAATGAAGATGTTCCACTGGTGAAATATAGCAGTTGCTCACAGTTTCCAAGTTCTGGCTGTAATATGTACAATTTAAATATCTTGAGCCCTCTTTGCTTGAGAAATAAACAATTTGTTGCTTAATACAGTGCTTCTCAACCTCTACTAATGCAGAAAGATTTGCAACACCTTTTTTTTTTTTTAAACTGAAAATGAAATAAAGTTTTATTGGAAACCTTTACTCTCAACTTTTTTGTACTTTTATTACTTTCCTTCCTTTTTTTCTTGCTGACTTGCAAAACATGCAGAAGTGGAAGGCTCTTTTTCCTTGTAATTTCAATATTTTCTGATGTCTTAGGGACTATGAAGGATCCAACCCGAGTAACACCAACCTGGTAGTAGGCACTCCCTTACAGCAGTAATGAAAATGGTATAAACCTTTGCTAGAATAGCATGGACATCTACATGGGAGGTTTTTTTCAGTACAAGAGAGGGAACTGAAGTAGGTATTTTTCCTTGCTGAATTGTTAGTTTTGAAACTCATCCTCCCTTCCTCCTCTGAAACAGTGTGGATGTGTTTGCCCTCAGGGCATGCTTCAAGGATCAACATTTAAAGCTGAGTACTGGGAAAGCAGAATTTGCTTGAGGAGCAAATTTTATGGCGGGATTATAATTTCTCCCATCTCCCTTTTAGAAAAACAAGATTTCATTGGTTCTTGCTTTATGCAGTAGAGGTTGATAACTTTGAACTATGCTTAATTGGCGTAGTCATCCAAAACTTAAACTTGTTTTAATCAGCCTGTTATAAATATACAGGTACAGCTATAATAAATGAATGCAAATAAATACTTTCTCTATTTTTCACTGAAATAACAGGACAATGTGACTGCAGAACTAACTTTAAAATAAATGACACAGAGACCCCACATTCTTTCATTATGAAATGTCATCAGAAATGGTTCTAGAAGTGCTTCTTAGCTATTCCTCAACAGAATAGATTTACATAATTTTAATTGCAGATGGTATCTGCTGCTTTTAGAGTACATGGCCAAAGCATGTTTCTTCAACTGGCATATAAATAGATGGTGATTTTTCATCACATCTCTATATGTAACATAACGGAGATAAAAAGAGTGTAAGTACAGTGAGAAGATATTTTTGACTCCCCTCTTAAAGATGTCTGGTAGAGGAAAGCATGAAGTCAATTAGTGTGGTTTTGAGGAGCATTTTTATAAACTTGGTTGTTGCTCTTTGATTGTACAAATCAGTTTCAAGATTTGTGTAGAGAGATGTTCCCTTTTCTTCTAGTCTAATCCACACTGATATATAGAGATGAAATATTGCACAGTGAAGATATCAGCCAAGTAGCTGCTGTGTGACATGCCTATCGTGGGACTCATTTAGGATTGTCTCTTCATCATCCTGAGGATCCTTGACCATTGTGCAATTTCTCCTTTGTGTAGCTCACTGCTAATTGCCATAGTTGTTGTTGGCATTTAATGTTATTTAAGAAAAATAATAATGTGGAAAACCTCAACATCTCACTTAAAAAAAAAGAAAAAACTGTGTCAGCATTTCCCAAGAACTTCAGGTGTCTCACATCCACAAGTTATGTGCACGTTTGTTCCTTCTGGAAAACACTCAAACAGTGAGAAGAATGTCTCATCTTCAAGATGAACTCTTCATGATGAATCATTTATTAGATAAATGTAGGATATTTTTGTCTTGGTTCATAAAATTCCTGAAAAGACCCCGTGATCTCCTCCACAGTGGTCATTATCTGAATTTCTTCAATGGATTTCTTTTGCAATATCCTTTTACTCCAAGGGTTTGTGGTGCACATACTGGATGAGAATTCTGTTGCGTGGTGGTAATTGTTCACCTAAGCTATGTGATTTTGCTTCCATTTGTTTGTTCACTGTGGTGCATGTAAACAAAGCTGGAATGGCAAAAGTGCTCTTTTATTCAAAAAGATCTATGGAGTTTAAAAAACAGAAGTGTTGCTACGGTTGGAAGAAGGACTAAAAGTAAAACCAATGCATCCTTACTCACCATATTCACATTTAATTCTGTATTTACTTCTAGTCCAGGTCTATGATACATTTTTATTTAAAATACGGACCTGAACTCTCCAACCTTTTCTGAATAGACTAATTGCTATATCCCTGCAAGGCTTCACTGAACTATTCTGGGTTCAAAAGTCTGCCTTAACGGAAG
This sequence comes from Aptenodytes patagonicus, assembly GCF_965638725.1. NCBI lineage: Eukaryota > Metazoa > Chordata > Aves > Sphenisciformes > Spheniscidae > Aptenodytes > Aptenodytes patagonicus. Next base: position 50,420,244 of record NC_134950.1, on the reverse strand, counting down.
AAACTTCTGGACTGGGCCTTCTGCTGCAGCCACAGCCTCGGGTCCCACACTTCACTCTCCATTGTCAGAAGGAGTCATGTGAACATGTAGAGATAGTAGTTGAAACATGTCTTATTTCTTCACTGGGACATATACATGGTTTTTTTCAGGCTTGCCAAAACAGATGTTATATATACAGATTTAGTACAAAGTCAGAATAGTGAACAAGGTTAATCTTGTGCCATAGCCACAACTGATCAAAATTTCATCAAAACTCCACTTGGAGAATCTTTGTCAGAACAATGGGGGAGTGAACTTTTTATAAACAATATAAAAAGGTAAGTAACAGAAAAAAAGAAAACAATCTTAAAATGGAAAATATTCAACACTTTTTTATGAAATACTTTGTGTATTTTTGTGAAAAGAGTAGCTTTCATTAGATCATGCAAAAAACTTCCACAGTAAAAATAATACAAGGGCAGATCTCCATCTGAGTACCTTGCACTTCAAAATAACAGATTTCAGGATTATTCTCATACATTTTCATTTTCTAGTTTAAGTGTTGTGCCACTCTTGAGTCTTGACGTTGAAGAAAATAACATCTTTGCAGTTCTAATTGAAAACAAGACCATGAAAGCAAGATCAACTGAAAATACAGCGACCTGTGCTTTTGATGTGTTTGGCATTTTATTGTGAACATTTCACATAGGCCCAGAAAGAACAATGCTTAATTTTCTGATCCCAGATTGAATTTAGAGCTCTGTCAGCCAGAAAATCATCTTTGGACTTGTAAACTATATGCATTTGATCCGGAAGTCACTGAGAGAGAACAAATATGGAACCTCACAATGTTATTCATTCAGAGTTACTTTTTGGCACATAATAGCTGGCTTGAAAGAAGAGATGCAAACAAATACAAGTTCATTCAAGCATAAAAAGATGGGTTTTCCAAGTGAAAACCAGCATAATCTCTGTACCAGTCCTTAGGCCATTTCCAACTTTATTATACTGTCAAGGACATTTTGTCCTCATTTGTATAGCAATGTGCCCTCACTTGTGTAGGAATGTGCTTTGCATTCAACACAGTTATTGATACACATGTGTTTATGGAGAAACTTGCATTAAAAATAGACCCCTTTACCGGGAATCAATATTTCATTCCTTTTATCAAGTAATCTAATTCAACTTTATTTATAATATTTTAGGCTTAACAATATAATCTTTGAAAGACAGGAGAACAGGAAGTAAAGGGAGAATATAGGGGGAGAGAAACGAAAAAGAAAGCATGCAAGAGAACAGCTTGCTTTGCTCTTATTATGCTATCCTGTCAAAAAATGTGCAGAGCCCTCTGTCAGTGCATAGACCCTTTCTTCTTCTTCGTTCTTTTTAATGATATTCTTGGAGAAGTTACATTTAAGTTCCTTATGCGCATCCTTCACTGACTGTGAATCAGAAGGTATATGAGGATCCATTCATTTACATCATAATTCTGATGTCAGCCTTTCCTGTTACCACAGAAACACAGCCCATGACCACGCTTTGTATTAAAAAGGAAATATATGATACCATCAATGATGACAGCTCCCATGATTTAATCCTTGATTTTTGCCATAAAATCTGACCTTTACTTGATCTTACTGCTTTACTTGCACATTTGATTTTTAAGACTGCTGATAGCTTGGCTTCATTTACTTCCTCAGTCTGCTCTAATATGAATTTACAAGGATCAGAGTTTCCCAAATGCGTCAGTTCTCTGTGGCTTTTGTCTGCTAAATAGAATGTTGTATTTTTGCCTAACCAGAAAAACGGTGTCCCTAATGCCTCTAATGCTTATCATAAATTATCTTGTCTTTCATATCTGAAATATAATCTCCCTTCTTTATATGCCATTGTTCTTTTGTTTGCATGGTTAGCAGTTTCTAGATGACAGACAAAGCACACACAGATCAAGTCCATTCTTAGCTTTCAGGGGTGGTTATAGGTCACAGCCATTTGATATCCTTTTCTGATGTTTTTTATTTAAGTTCTCCTCATGCTGAGAAATCTGATAAGTGAGTTGTATGTGCTGTTATACCTGCATTCCAACTTTTAGAGTTCAGGGAGCCTGGAATTTGTCAGTAAAGATCTGAACCCATATATCACCCAGTGTTTGAAGGTTAGCAACATAAATCTTTCAATAAAAGAACAAAGGTCTACAAGCGTGTTCACATTCCCTTAGCTTTCAGTGATAAGGAAGCCATTTTCAGAACAGCAATTAGGTCAAACCATAAAAATGCATACTATAATTTTGTTCTTCATAAAATAGAGCCAGCATAGCCTTGCATTTATACTCAGCATGTACTGATTAATGTCTAAAACCTCTGATTTGCCTCTAAATTTGTACTCTGTTTTGTTGGGTTTTTTTTGTGGTTTTTTCCTCCAGACTTTTCCTCTGTATGCTAAATATTCTCTTTTGGTTTCTTTTTCTTTCGGACCTTTATCTCCCATTTTACTTCAGGCATTTTTCATTACCTAATGAAAAGCACAGTGCATTTGAGGCTACCATTTTTGGATAAACAAAAATTTCTTCTATAGAAAATTCTGTTGTTCTAGTTTAGGTATCAGGAGAAGACCGATGGTGATAATACAGAACTTTTCTATTACCCCTTTTAGCTCCCAAATGCTTTGCAAACATGAACTTTTCAGAGGTGGGGAAAGTGAAGGAGGGATAGTAAATCGAGTGTCCAAGGCTAAAGAGGGATTATTGTTCAGCACGATGGAGCTTGTGTCCCTGGACCAGTTTCCTGTTCCTTTGCTCAGATGACCCTTTTCTTTACGGCAGCATCTTAGCTTAGATGGGACCAGATTTCATAGCCTTGATGAGTTGCCTCCCACCAATATATTTCTGCTTTGACTGCTACAAACACAGTATTTCAGTTTGGTCTAGGAGCTGAATTTTTTAAGCTGATCTGTGAAAAGAAAAAAAGGGGCACCCCTCAGTCTTAGACACAATCAAACATTGCTTATGTTTCTGGAAACAGAGGAAGTTTAAAGGGAACACACTTTGTAAGAAACTGCTTCTTTTTAAGAATACACTTCTTGTATCTCAGTCAGCAGGAGCAAATTGTACTATGGCAATTTTATCCCTGACCCCAGACTTGTCATTGACTCTCTAGGAATTGGGCCAAGACATTTCACTCAGATTTTCATCCTGCGTAAAATGGTTGGATAATGATCATGAACCAACCTTTTAAAGTACTATGATATAATAACTATTACTTTATTGTGTATTTTAGCCAAAAGGAAAATTAAGTTTCTGCGTGGCCTTCTCCAGGTGTCTATATCACAGTGTGACTTGAAGGGTCACAAAGGGTGACTATCCCCATATCAAAGCTTTTCCTTACCCATCATCTAAATTATAGTTTATTAATGTAATTTTAGAGGGGATTAAAAAAAAAAAAAATCCATCTCACTTCCACAGACAAGAGAGACTAGACCTCTTCTTGAATAGACAGAAGATTAGAAGATCTTTTTTTGTTTGTTTGTTTTCTTCTTCAATAATGTAAGAAAAGAGAAGATGAGAAAGCTGATTTATTTGAATGCTGCAGTTTCAGCTTTGGCCACAGTAATGGACAAGCTGAGCTACACCATAAGATAATAAATAACAGGAGATAAAAATATGAATAGTTGGAAAAAAAAAAAAAGCTAGCTGAGAGATAGAAATAAATGTAGAATACATGATTATGACAAGTGCCAGCATCATTCTGACTGCAAATAAATGAGCTAATTTGCATGGGATTTTTATTTATGAATTCAAAACTAAGACTGAGCTATACTAGGAGTGCAGCCAGGAATGCTCAAGTTCCCTACACTTCCTGTGGGATATGGAACACACCAATATTTAATTGTGTCTATATGGAAAACAAGGGACATTGGGGTATACAGATTTTGGTGGAGATTTCTGAAGGCGTAATATCTTAAAAAGGCCTCAGCAGGAGTTCGCAATCCAGCTTGCAGTGATGCTCAGTAAGGGACTCAGTTAATTCAAGGTAAGTATTCAGCACCATTGAAATGATATAAGCAAACTCAAGACAGCTACAGAGGCTTGGATAAACAATACAGCGCTGGACTACAAGAGACTCATGCCCTTCTGGAGGGGATGCTGGAAGCCAGAAGCTTTATCTGAGATATCTCAAACAGCACTGGATCCGTGTGTACCTGGGCAATTGGATAACCCTCATAGTCAGATGTGTGCCTTTGTCAACGCTGGTTAACAGCTGGTTCCTTCACATGGAAACACCACAGCAACTCTAAAAGGGATCTGAAGAAGTGTGTTTAAAATGTGTAACTTTTCAGCCAGGCAAATTATGCCTCATTTTTTCAGAGCTTCATACTGCATAAAACTGGAATAAATACTAGAGAATTAGTACTTTATAGTAACTTTACAAATAAATAAAGGATAAGGAAGGATTTTAAGAGTTAAAACAAACAAAAAGCACCAAGCTTATAGCAACACTTTTGAATACCCCTAATTGTAAAGTCAGATGCCCTCCCTAGCTCAGAAGCATAAGGGATGCTGTAAAACCTTCCAAATAAAACAGTAGAAAAGAAAAGCCATATCTTCATAATCTGATACCTGAAACTGGTTAGGGCTGGAAGCACAAGTTATATGCCTTCAGAAGCTAAAGCCTCCCCCTTTTCTGATAACATCTATTTCATTCGTTAGTCCTATGAGGTCACAAGACACTAAACCTCAAACTGTGGCAGACTGCTACTTATACAGGGGCTCGAAATTACACCAGCCTGGGAACAGAGCCAGGGCTGCCAGGTGTACATTGCTTCAGGAGAGGCTGAGGGTCTTGAATAAGATGCTTTTACTCTCCTAATTTTGATTTCCTGGGATTTAGGCAGATATCCCTGGAGAAAGAGCTGAATTCCTTTGGGATATCTTTTCTAGGAGGAGGAGAAACACTCTACATGAAACACTGTGGGGAAATTTCTGCCAACTTAATCCGCCAAAGATTTCTTCCTTCTAAATCTGTCAACCTGAGCATACCTTTTAAGTATGCCAGCATGGTTTGGAAGGCATGTAAAGAATTTAAGCGAGCATATAAGCAGCTAATTTGAAGTGCACAGATGCACTTTCCCTTGGGAATTATCTGAGCTCCTGAAATTTCATTCCAATAATTACCAAAGCAAATCACAAAGATTTCCATTTACTAATCTGGGGCTTCCTGAAATCCTCTAATTAAACCACAGCAAGACGGTTTCAATAGAGCAAGGATTTGCTTTTTGTCATGCTCTTTTCTGCGTGTTTTCTCCACCACAGTCTTGTGGTCAGATGAACAGCTCTGGTGATAAGGCACAAAGCTAATGTCAGGAGGAAATGATCTGTCCTGCAACACTAAGATGCTACCAGTTTTCTCCTTCAGTAGACTGTATCACAAGGATATTGTTTAATACAGTCATAAACTGTCTTTACACTATGGCAAAAAATAAGACAGAGCTAAAATTGTATGAGAATATTCATACAGGAGCTGTCAACACTGAAACTTTAATCAGATTTTTAAGATTTTTTTTGCTGATTATAATAAATGCAATTTATATTCAAAATATATTCAAGTGGTCAAAGCTTTTAAACTTTGCTTTCTGCTTTCCTCAACCAGAATCTTTCCCAGAGCTGGACTGTCCATTGCATAGCCAGGTGACTAAGACAGGCTGCCCTCCACATTCCTTTTGCGGTGACAAAATCCAGGAAACCCTTTTGTCCTTGGGAGGGATTCTCTCCATACAGCCCTTCTGACCATTGTTAAACACTTCTACTGAAATTAAACACCTGGAAATGTAGCCACACTGGGCGACAGCTGAGATTAATAGGTGAGAAGTAGTACAGAATGAGTTTTAAACCAGACCCTCTTGTGTACTACTTAATTGAGCTCTGCTCAAACTACAGCTTAACCAAAATTAGTGAAATAGTGTCAGACAGATTTTGTCAGTTCTATTGAGAGTTTAAGGTTAGCTATCGCTACCTGGAGGTTTGTATACCAGCTTCAAGTTTCCGTTGTTAAAAGAGAGGCCTTTGATGAGTGCATATCAGGTTTATGCTTTCACATAATTAGTCTGCTCATCTTCTCACCAGGAAAAAAGAAAGCATAGCAGAATAGGGATATATGAACCCTAAGGATGAAGGAGGGATGACTGCACAGCTAAGTGTGCATTATCCCATGCTGTACGGCTGTGCCAAGTGAGGTGGAAGGAAGGTAGGCTCTAAAGCACCCTAACTCCTTATGGTTGCTCTGTGCTTGCAGAGCACTTAAGCAAAGGGCAAAAGAATAGTGAAGCAAATGAAGCACATGAAAGCTTCTAGATAAGAAGAGAGTAAAAAAGGAATAGTTTGGAGAATAGCTAATTAGAGCTGATCAGCAACATAAACTTCAACATTGAATGAGCATAGCTTCCAGAAATCAAGTTAATATGCAGAGTGCTGAACACTGATCAGAGGTCAGTGTAGAAACAATGGGTTTTAGCTGGTAGTCCTTGATCCTGAGGTCCCTGGATCACTTCTAAATATCTGCAGAGCATCTTTAACAGAAACACAGTAATAATTCAGTTAACCAGGGCCTGTATATCCACTAGAAAGACTTTAGGGCTCTGAAAAACAAAAAAAAGACAGCCAGTAACATCCAAAGATCAAGACATATTGAGATCCTTGCTGTAATAGGTACTGGGGATATAGTAATGGTGCACATCGAGGGAAAGTGATATGATGGGATTTTAAAACAAGATAAACTTACTTGCCCTTTGTCATGAGACAAGAATAACGAGACAGTAGATGAAACTGAAAGGAAATAAATTCAAACTGATAAAAGGCAGTATCTTTTTATACAATGCATAATTAATCAGTCAAACCCACTGCCATAAGATTTCACTGAGACATAGAGTTCAGAAAGAAAAACAGGCATTTATATGGATAATGAGAACATCTTTAGATAAGATGAAAAAAAAGGATATAAAGAGTAATGCTTCATGACATAAATCAAGCACTAGCTTAATGTGGAAGGCATTAAGAGGACATTGCATAGGAAAGGTAATGCTAACCCACACAGAGATTTTAGTATCCTTTATGAGACTGAACCATTGTCCTGAGCGTGAAGGCAGATCCTCTCATGCTTTTGATGTGTTTTATTTGTCAAACCTTCTTGGTTCATAACTTCTGGATCTACAAAGCAGGGACTGTAAGAGACACATCAGATGTTAGCAAGCAGAAAATATTTGGGCATAGAGTAAGGCAGAATTTGACAGTAAGAGGAACAGGGAAAGCCCAGACTTGGTTGGCCTTATTCTTTCTGCAGTAGCAAGAGATTGCAAAAGGCTGTGAATTTTAGCAGAGCTGAAGTTTAGCTACTCCAGCCTGCTGTTTCTGCCTCAGTGGATTCTGCTTCCATCAGCATCAATGGGATTGGAATAAGGCCTCAGGGCAAGCATTTAGCATAGACTTACAAACTACAGTTTTATTTAAGCAATTTCTGTGGGGGTATTGACTGGTAAACCTTTGAAAAAGCATCCTTCCCTGTATAGTTTTAAAATGTCAGCTTTTCTTACATCACATGGTGGTACTTCCCTGCTTAGGAAATGGTTATTCTAGTTCTGACTTGCAGGATGATGAATCACTGGGTGACACACCACTGTGCTTTTAAGACTGTTGTGTTTGCATTAGGGGATGGTTGAGCTGGCCTGTAGAAGAGAAAGTTAGGACAGAACTTTCACTCAAAAATAGATCTGAGGTTCAACAATAGTTGGTAGGTTTTAATTATTTCACATTTTTCTATTTTGTGATTCCAGCTGTGGCTTAAAATGGGGGATATTATACTTGTGGATTAAGGCTATATTTAAGCACTTGACTTCTGAGAGGACCAGCCATGCATTATAAGAGCCTGTGGACAGAGTTTAAGAAGATCTCAGACATGTGCATGCAATAACAGGAGGCAAGCAGACAAACAGCTAAATGGGTTCAGCCAGGAATGTCTAACTTATGTTCGCAATCTGTTGGGGGGGGTGAGGCTGATACTAGAGCTGCAACTGAGTGTTAGCTATGTGAAGAAGGAAGAATAATGTGCTGCTTGCTGGAAAGGAAGGAAAGCAATGTCTGGAGGGAGAAGTAGTAATGGCAGAACATCTGGACCACTGGCTAAGAGCAGAAAGAAGGTGCACATGTGAAAACTGGAAGAAATGGAATTAGGATGTTCCCAGTGTTTGCTGACCCTTTGCTATCTTTAGGTGCAAAAGAAGCCAGAGAAAACAGCAGTATTTTGAGCTGCTCAGCCCCATTTTGCAAACCACAGACATGGAAAGTGAGCCATCCAAAATGTCAATCTGCTATGATTCATTCCTCTCTAATTTTGATATTTGACTTGATGTATCACAGTGTGCTTCATGATATGCAGTGTGAGAACGAGATGCCTAGCCTAGGACACTTGGGCGGGTAGGTTGGAGAAACTTTTTTTAAAATAAGTTATATTCAGAGTAGTCTTAGTAATATAAGACATTTAATTTCATTCTTAAAAACTCACTTTCCCAGGGAAGGAAAACATATAAATATATGTATACACATACATAATGTACCCACCCAGTGTCAAGGTTTTAAGCTCCAGTTTGGCAAGCTATTAACCAACTACTTTAGATGTCAAAAGTTTTAGTTGCGTAGAAGTCAATGAGTATTTGAAGTAGTTGTATACTTTAAATTAGACATAAAACTGCTGAATCAGCAGCAGAATGTTTCCTTTTTCTCAGCTGGCATCAGTACCCATGTTTTGGATCACTGGCCTCCCCACCCATCACAAGTGTTTTTACCTCTTTCATGAGTGAAGTGAGGAGCTTTTAACACATCCGTAAGTGTCTCAAATCTCAGAATAAGAAGCTGGAAGGGAGATGTGGTTACGACCCCTCACCCTAAGTGTAACCCTCTTTCTAATACCAGCCTAACTGGGTTGCACATGTGTCGGTGAGTTCACAACAAAAGTGAAATAGTATGCTTCGTAGAGAATGGATGGTCTTTCAGGTGTTATCTCCTTTTGTTATTTCATTACTCCTTTCAGAGCTGTGCCTGCTTCTTCTACTGACCACACTTTGACCAGTTAAAAAAAAAAGTGAAGTCTTCAAATAGCTTTTTTTCCCACTCAGGGAAATCTGCTCAGTCTTATGTTTATTTAACTGTGCATAATATTCTTATATAATACCGTACATTGTAATTAGAATACCATGGGGGGTGGGGAGGCTGTTTTTTTCTTTTTTTTCTGTTGTTGTTTCAAAGGCAAACAGATTGTTCAGTATTTTCTGTGTTGTGTTGCATTGAAAATCATTCTCTCATGGAGAATAGATTTAGTATAACTGCCTGTGTATGTATATCTTTGAGTAAATGTATATGTGCATAGAAGTTTGCATATGTGCATATGTAGAATTACTGCTGTGAACAACTACCTGTTCTATCAACCATGTTTCCCTTCTTTTTCTCTTTATCTCTCTGAGCCATCAGTGACACATCAGGATATGACTAACAAGCTCCACACACAGAAGCAGTATTTTATCTCTAGAGTTATTTATCAAAGAAGTCCGTTCCTTGCAAACTGGTCACTGCAACCACAAAACAGCATTAGGCAGCATATATGATTAAACTGTTTTGCTGGTAGAATATATTTATCTGAATTTTTTTTCTTTTTTCTAAGGGATGTGAGAGCAGCCCTTTTTCTTAATGTTAGTCAAAATGTAATCACTCTCTATTTCTATCCAAATGTGCATATATTGTTCTTAGAGTATTTTTCACTGATAAAGAGCTTCTTAGGTTTTTTCTGTGCTTATCTTGCAATATGAAGAACCTGTTATTGTTCACTACTGAATAGCAGAGATAATACCCAATTTCCAAACTTTCAAGTGGACCTTTGTCTTGTACCCAGTGAGTAGAATAAGATATACACCACAATTGGCTTTTCACATACCTTTAGCTACAATTTTTCCACCCAGTCACATAGTTATACATAACACTAATGGAGAGCTGTGAGGAAGGAAGGAAAAATACTGAAATTAAAAAAAAAAACAAACCAAACACCGCTGCAAAAATCAAGCCTTTTCTTATTGCTTTTCCTCCAGATTTCCAATAATTAAGAATGAGTAACATATACTGAAATCAGAGACTTCCATTTCAGAGAAAGCAGCATACCCAACATTTTCTGTGTTCTTTCTAAGGGGTCAGTGACCTTAAAAATGAATAAAAATCCATTATCTGACAGTTGAAGTACTGAAAGTTTGAATTTAGCAGTGTCAGATGCAGTCCTGCTGGGAAGAAGGGAGAAACAAAATTCTCTCTGCATTCTTGCATAACTTCATGTGTTCATGCTAGGTATGACTGGCTAGTGTAGGAATTTCTACTCCCTTGGTGTCCCCGAGAAGGGGAGGGAGGGGGTAGCAAAACAATCTTAGTTGAAAATTAGGATGTTGCTTCTGAAATAAAGCGGTAGCAGGTAACTTCCTTTCCTACAGAAGAATAATTGACTTCAAAGGTTCTCACTGAAGTGTGGTGGTGTATAGAAGTATTCATGAGGTATTGCAGCTTTCTTGCCACCTGAGTACACAGTCTGGCCCACAGTGATTATTATTAAAGCTTGTGAAAGGCAAAGCCTGTCATTCTGAGAGCATGGGACAGAGAGGACAATGTGGTCTCAGCAGAGGCCTTGGCACCCTTGCTGAAGATGGGGAGTGACTTGGGGCACAGATGGCAGTATAGACCTTGACACCTTTGGCTGTTTTCCTAAGTTAAGTTCTGCTGGTTGGTGACTGAATTTAGTCATTTGTTCAGTGTCCTATGCAAAATTTTGGCATTTATAGAATCATAGAATCATCATAGAATAGTTTGGGTTGGAAGGGACCTTTAAAGGTCATCTAGTCCAACCCCTCTGCCGTGGGCAGGGACATCTTCAACTACATCAGGTTGCTCAGAGCCCCGTCCAACCTGACCTTGAATGTTTCCAGGGATGGGGCATCCACCACCTCTCTGGTGGATTTAGGCTCTGTCCAGCTTTGAGCACAAAAATAATTACCATAGGTGTCCTTGTTGGCAATCATAGCAGGGAGGCTAAAGGCTAAAGGCTATATCACAGAATCACAGACCTCTGGAGGTCATCTGGTCCAACCACCCTGCTCAGGCAGGGCCACCTAGAGCCGGTTGCCCAGGACCATGTCCAGACGGCTTTTGAATATCTCCAAGGAGGGAGATTCCACAACATTTCTGGGCAACCTGTTACAGTGCTCGGTCACCCTTACAGTAAAAAAGTGTTGATGTTCAGATGCAGCCTCCTGCACTTCAGCTTGTGCCCACTGCCCCTGGTCCTGTCACGGGGTACCACTGAAAAGAGCCTGGCTCCGTCCTCTTTGCACCCTCCTTTGTAGACATTGATAAGATCCTCCCTGAGCCATCTCTTCTCCAGGCTGAACAGTCCCAGCTCTCTCAGCTTTTCCTCACAGGTGAGATACTCCAGTCCCTTCATGGCCCTTCATTGGACTCTCTCCACTATGTCCATGCCTCTCTTGTACTGAGGAGCCCAGAACTGGACACAGTACTCCAGGTGTGGCGTCACCAGTGCTGAGTAGAGGGGAAGGATCACCTCCTTTGACCTGCTGACCACACTCCTCCTAATGCAGCCCAAGATAGCAGGATGTATGACCATGAAGATTTGTTCAGGCCTCTCACCCACAACCTTGATCTTTTCTGAACAGGGATGCTGGCAGACTTGCACGCCGAAGCCTGGACTGCCATTGTCTGTTTGTTATACAGCCATTCTGCTGGTAAGCACAGAACTTCAGTCTTTAGGCTTGTCAGCCCAGTGTCTGTTCAAATCCATGCTCTCTTTTTCTTCCTTTTCAATAGAAAGGCAGAACCTTGGCAATGACCGTTCACACAAACCCAGTCTTGATATCCTCACCCCCACTGGGTCTGCACGCAGGAAACAGCAGGAATGGTGCCAAAAATAAATCTGGCACAGCAGATAAAACCAGCTGCTATTGTCCAAATGGTATTAGAGCTATTTTCATTGCTACTATAATACCCCATAGTCTAAGGCACTTATATATTTAAACCCTGAAGTTCTTACCATAGAAAACAACAGTCCAATGTAGAAAAAATACAAAGGAATTTTCTGTGTTTCTTTTGTTTTGTTTCAGTGGGTATTTAATTAAATAAATTGAATGAGTTTTTTGTATATATCTAATCTGGAAAGATGCTAAAATCAGAAGCATTTTTTTACTGGAATAATGCCTATTCTGTTAGCACTGGCACATACTGCCATTTGGTTTCCTTCTGTAAACTCTTGGTTTAAGTTTTATCTATCCTTTTTGGTAAAAGCATCTTTCACATCTACACACAAAGCATGCTGACTCAGCTAACACACCACTCCAAAATCACGGAGTTCTGCAAAGTGATGAAAGAGTGAAATGATTTCAGTCTGATCTGTAGCTCACACCTTAACACAAAAGCCATGCCTGATGAATTTTTCTCTCCCATCATAGCCCCTGGTAAACTAAACACCAGCAAAAACCTTGCTGATTGCCATAAACTGCCTATATTTTCTTGTGAACCCTAAGCTTTTATCCAGTCTCTAATCAAGTGGGTATGGATCAGATTTTATAAAGGGTGCTTGACCTGATGTTTAAAAAAAGGAAAAAAAAACATTGCTCGTCCATGCTGGCTGTTCAACACAGGATACAGCATAAACCCACCTATCTAAGAAACTCTTATTTGCCCCAGTACATGTAATCTCCAGGGTGTGAGAAGACAGAAATTACATCTTTTCTTCAAATCTTTTTCTTCCTTTAGAAAGAAAAGTATGGTAGCTTGCTCATGTAGTGGAAAACCAAAGCAAACCAAGCCCTTAGACTTGGTAAAGCTTTAAAATAACTGTATTAATCATCACAATCAATGATAAATATGGATTAACAGGGAACATTCATTAACCCACTTCTGCCATGGTACCACTGAACATCAAATGGTTGCTTTATTCACTTTTCAGCATCACTCAAACATTTTCTGCTATACCAGCACCTGTAATCTATCATTCAAAACATTGTAATAAAGATCTACAGATTATGTACCTAATACAAATGCACTAAAACTCAGCACATATATTTTAAATAATCAATTGGTATTTAATTAACACACAATTGCTGCCCTAATACTGAATCAAATCCTCTTAAAGTGTGACCATAATTCCCACTAGAGTGGTAATATCCCGAGAGTGGAAGAAATACCCTGTGAACATTAGAAGACTATTGTAATTTATAGAGTTTTTGTCAAGAGATTAAGCAATTCCAGAATCTATTGCACATGAAAAAATGCACTTTAGAACAGAAAAAAAAATCATTAAAAAATTAAGTCCCTCCTTTCTATCCTTTAAAATACATTTTAATGCTATATGTTGGTTTTAATAAACAGATTATCTCAACATTCTTTCCAACTAATGTACATAAAACTTCCGTATAGTACTTTTTATCAAATATGACACAGAAAACTGTTTAGGGAAATTGATGCAAACTCAGTTTTTGCCAAGTCTTATTATGAAAATGTAGCACTAATATTAGCTGTAATGACCAAAAAAACATTTTCAGGAGACGTTTCCTTTAATTTTGCAAAGAGAAATGGCTTGAAGAGTCCTAATAAAAATAAATTCAAGGAACACCCCCTGTTTTCCATTTGACAGAAGTCATACTCTATCTTATAATTGGATATTTAATGAATAAAATAATGAACTATAATACAAATGGTCTAATTTTTAACCAGCCTGTCATGCCTTGGTCAGAAGGTACAAAAAAGAACAGATTTAAGACCAGAATAATGGTTGTTCTGTGCTGAAGCAAGGATTAATCAAACCCAGAATTGTGAGTCCAGCAGATCTGTTGACTAAGGGAAGTGTATGTATTCAGCTCAATACATGGTGGCACTTCTTGGGATAGCACCCAGCTTCTTCCAAGGTGGGGTTTCCCTGAGTGGGAATGTGTCTCCTTCATATTTAGTAGGCTTTTCACTAACTTCCCCCCCCCCCCCCCCCCCCCGAACTTCTAGTTTTTCAATGCCTTTATAAACCTAGCACTTAAAATCTCCCGAGGAAAAATTTCTATGATCTAATTACTTACACTGTGAAAAAGTATGTCCATTTGTTTAGTCTCGCCACCCAATCATTGCATGGAATTAGCCTCTAGTCTTTGCTGTGATACATTGGTCACGGTTTTGTTTACTTCTGTCATCTGCACTCTTAATTGCATGATTTCAGTGAGGGGCTGAACACCAGTTCTAAAAATTGATCCACTCAAATACAAAAGATTTTGTACTGGCAATGAGTATTGCATTTCAAAGGAGTAGAATATACATAGGTTAAAGGTTTGCAGTACTTCATGAAGCCAGTGAAATTCCATGTTGCCGTTGCTGTTCCACAGCTCTCATACAGAGCAAAAACTCTTCTGTTTCAGATTTGTATGGTTTCGTGCTTGCACATCTACTAGAAAGAACATAGAAAGAGAGTCTAGGTAGGTATCAAACTCAAAGGCGAAATCCTGCCATACTTAAATCGTTTCTACTACCAGAGTCAGGATTTCACTCAATGAGTTTATTTTTTGTGCAAAATGTTATATAAAACAGTGTTTGCACAATATCTCTGTGCCCTTCCAGCTGGTAGACAAACATTTTATCTATTGAACTACTGTGCTTCTGACATATATTGCTTCTCATGTGTATGTCTGTGTGTGTTTATATTTCTGTATTCGTATACACATATATTTGTATATACATACATGTAACCCCTTCCCCTATGCTGATAAGAGGTGTTCGGAGTTCCACAAATAAAAACCTGTATGTAAGTGAGAAGCACCGACATGGATTATTCTCTGGAGGTTTTTATCTGAAGTGCTCCCATCGTGTCCTTAGAAGATTTCTTATTTTTCAATCTCGTCTCCTACAGAAATAACACTGTGTGATGATCACACCTAAATCTTTGGAGTCAGTTGCTTAGTTTCAACTAAATTTTGCAATGGAAGGTGTCCAAGAGTAAATTAGGTTTTCTACAGTTTTGTAAAAACAGGCTTGGCCAAATAAAGGAGGAAAATCCTAACCATTTTCTGACAGAAGAAAAGATGCAGCAGGAAGCTGGGCATTATCAGACATGGGAAAACCAACCTGGAAGGCAGGATAAATGCTTTCACTGTAGGAAAGCTTCAGCTGGAGCTTATTCTTTCTTAAACTCCAAAGTTGCGCAAACACATATGAATCTATTGAAAAGTCATGCTCCCCATTCTGGTAGGATAGACATTTTTATTGTCATGAAGGACTATTTAAAAAAATAACTATATGTGCTTTATATGTACACACACACATATATGCACAGACCCATAAATACACATTCATGTATATCTGTAGAAGCAGGCTTTGAGGCTTTATTCCCTGTTCATCTCAAGTTGCCATTAAGTTTATGACTATTTGGAGCTCTTCAGTGAATCATTCTGTCCTACATCATGATAGAAATACTTTCGTCTTGGAAACTGATAATATGAAGCTGGCCTTTTGACACATTAAAGAAAAAAACATAAAAGTAACATTAATAAAAGTAATATTTAGTTTTGAAGAGGACAGTTGGCTACATAGAATCCCAGACTTGATTAACGTCTTTAACTTATTAGTCTCCCCAACTTTATAATTTTTTTTTTAAATACGTTTATATCACTTAACTGCCTCAGCTATATTGAAAGTTCATTCCATCCCTCAGCACTTTATCTAATAATGACTTTCTGAGTTCTTTTTGTATGTGTGTATATTTTTTTTTTGTCATTTAAACTCCATTCTGGCTGGCCTGAGCGCTCAGAGGGATAATCAAGCTTAACTTTGAGGGGCATCATAGATAACATGAATTTTCCTTTGAAGAGTTTCATGCTAAATTTGAAGTTTGAGCAATTTACAAAACTGATTTTTGTGATGTTTTAAGATGAAATCTCCATGTATCCTTTGACTGTTGAGTTAATATAGACACCTCTATAATACTTCTATTCATTTTTTTCTGTTGTGGTATCTGAGTGTCTTCCAGTAGTGTGTTAAGCAATGACTTCTAGCTGGAACATACAACTACCTTCTTCATCCTCTCTTGGGTGTGGATGATTTATTTCTTTTATATGTATGATGTATTATACGTTTTGACTCTTGAAGACTAGGTCACAAAGGGCATTGTGAATGCAGAAAAGTAGGTGAGGTTGGTGGTGACTCTTAGATCTTCTAAGAATTCTTCCTACAGTCTTGGACAAACCCAGAAAAAAAGCTGTCCTTCTTTCCTGGAAATGATAGATCACTGTAGTAGAACGTTTCATTATGTTTCCAAGACTGATTTGGTTTTTATTTTTCCCCCCATGTTACTTATTTTAGAACTTGAAGGAATCCTGGAGATTTATCTTTCTGAGATCTTAAACAAATATTTTATAGAAAGAATGAGTGGTTGGATATATTTGATGATATTCTGTGTTGCTTTAGAAGCATACAGATCCATTTAGTTTTCTGTGGGATAATGTCATCTGGTTAAAAAGCAGCAGTTGCATGTGTATTTAAAATGTCATTTTTGTTGTCTTAGTCACAAACTAGGCCACCTATTTTATAATGACAATGAACTCGGCAACAGCACGCTGCATGGATAAGCATTGTGCTATTTTTGTTCAATTTATAAGATGGAAGTCAAGCAAAATGAGACATTCAATGTTCAGATAATAAGACTGAAACCACATGAAGGCTTTACTTCTTTTCTTTTCTTGTTGAATACGGTTGAACTATATAAAACCTCTAGCCTCTAGAAAGTGAAACAACTAATTAAGCTAAAAAGAAAATTCTATGTTAACACAATAGACTAAAAAAAACCCAAAAAACTTCTACCATGGCAGAATGACAATATTTGCATTTTTGTCATCGTTTGTAAGTAATAGTGATTTTCTGTGGGCATGGTTTATATGATCCAATCTTTTCCTTCAATTAAAAGTTATCTTTTGTTCAGTTGTCAAAGAATAACTGAATTTTTATGGTCAAAAATTTAATTTTTTTTCTGTTTTTCACTAGGTTTATAACACTGAATGACATAATTTCTGACAAATGTCAACATCCTACAATTTGACTTAGATTTTGGCTCTTTCCAGTGCACATGGTCTAGTTTAGGTGTCCCATTAGAAAAAATCAGTTTCTGCACAGAGTACCCAGCCAAGTACACTACCTTATTCCCAATTGCTAAATGTTGACGCTTTCTTATCTGTATATCAGATTACTGTTCAAAACAATGTCCTTGGGAATTATCAGCAAACTTTACTTTCTGTTATACACTAATATTATCCATGGGAGCCAATTATTGAAAGTGTTATGAACAGATGGTGCACTAAAGAAATAAGAAGTAGTCTTCAATAATGTAACATAATGGGCCAGTACACTACTTAACAATATTACAAATCTTCCACCTATTTGACACCCGAGGGATAAAATTTGCTTATTATTAGAATAGTGAATCTGTATTTGGATGGGCAAACACTGTTTTTCCTTAAAATGCCTTCTTTTTGTAATATTGTTGTAACACTTGATTATTTTCCTGGCTTTGGAGGACAGTTATAGATGTCCACATGTATATGGAGGAGAGGGTTCATAATAAATATTTTCCATTTTCTTCTCTTCTTCTGCAGTCCTTTAAGCCAAGAGTTTATGATAAAACAGCTATAAACCTTCTACCACAAAATTAATTTCCATCCCAGGTTTTTTCATTTTAAGTTACAAGTAAAAATGGCTGAGCTGGTCTTCACTGTTCTGAGTAGACAAATTATCCCACTAAATTTTAATCCCTCTGAATGAAACTACTCAAAAACAGTCACAGCTATTGATGGGGAATATACCCACTCTTTAACTCTGATTAATTTAGACATCTAATTTAAATGCATTTAGAAGACATCAGACACTAGTTTAACATCTCTAAATGGTCCATGAATATTACCTGGGACCCATCTGTTGTTCAGACCACCCATATGAGATAGTCTGGAATCCATCTTTTTCATTATATTTTCTTTTAAGGTCCAAGCGACTTCCCACACTGTAGTATCAGGAAGCTATAGATTCCTATAATGTTGGATTTCTATTTCCTAAATAGAAAATAAGGGATAAGGCCTTTAAAAGAGCAGCCTTCATAATGCCTTCGAGTCCATGTTTAGGCACCTTTTGCATTTTCCAAAGGGCTGATTTTGAACCAATAGCTTCAAAAGAGCTCAAAGGGAAGGAATGGACTTCCCAGAAGGACTAGAAAAGCATTTCTCAGACATCCATCCCATAGATTAAAAAACTACTTTAAAGAACTGTTTGAATAGGATTAAGTATTTCCATTTTTGATCAAAATCTAGGAGACAAATTAATAAAAATATGATAGAAAGTTGAAGGAATGTCAGTGTTTCTAATCAACAGACATTTTAGACTAAGGTTTAAGTTGGGAGTGGTATGAATGACCATTTCATTTTATCCAAATCTATTCAGCCATCCAGAATTGCTAAAAATGGCATCAGGCATCTCCTTCCACCCAGTAATATAAAGTTTCTGTGCTGCAGGAATAGCAATGGTTTAGATTCACGTTAAATCTTAAATACAGAAAGCCTTTCTTAAACTCATGAACCTCTTAAATACACTGTGCTGTTGTCTATTGTATAGTTACATGTCTAATGCAGTATCAGGCCCCGCAGAATACATTTGACTTAAGATTCTTTTAGCATTTGCATAACCATGAAGTGCTAATCCCTACAGCAGGACTTAGTTTTTCATCTCTTATTGAGTAACATAGTGCTTTGAGAAACCGCTGATAATAGATACAAGAGCCAGGTACTCGTTATTAATTATGGCTAAACATCAGAATTTTCAATTTTGAATGAGAATCCTATGGCATTGGATGTTTAACTGAACATCTCATTAAAAAATTTAAACTAAATATTTGAGAATCTTGTGAAATATTAACACCTGCAACCTCTGGCTGGACTGGCCGTATCATTTTCCTGCACTTTTCTGCTTTTTCCCACTATTGGGCTACAACCAGATAAAAAACCGGCTCTGATTCATCACCTCCCATCCTCCAGCCAATGTGTTGGCAGCTTGCAGGCTACCTGCAGATGGTCTCCCTGGGGTCTACCAAGTAAGATGCTTAGCTTCCGGGAACCGTCATGGAGGAGCGCATGCTTTCCAAAGGACCCACTCAACCTGCATGGACCCTGCTCTTCACAGCACAACAAAGCTAATCTCTGAAGTGGCTCATGGAGACCTTGAAGATAAAGAGTTGATTTAGGCCCCTGACGTCAGTTCCCCTACACACTCAGGACCTTCAACTGGTATCAAGTGTTCATCTAAGGCAGGCTGAGAGTTGTAATTAAGATCAACTGGGGAAACAAAAGACCATTTTTTCCTTAAGAATCTAAGCATGGTTGGTTGTGGGGTTTTTGTTTGTTTTTGTTTTTGTTTTTTCTTTTTAACTGACAGCTTTCTCTAAACATTTAAAAAAATTAAAAAAATGTGCTAGTAGCACAGGTGCTAGCGCAGAACATATAATCTAACCAGTCTTGTGGCTTTGAAAGGAAGAGTTAACAATTTATTTATGAACTAATAATTTTTGATGAAGTAATATTGCATCTGCTAGCCCTGTTAACTTTGCAAGAGGCAATTCCCATTTATTATTATGTAAGTTTTTATTGATTTTATGAGATTAACTGTAACAAGAAAATTACTGAAAGTTTTTATCTACGGCTTCCTACAAACAAAAGGAATGAAGAGAAGTAAACTTCTACTGAGGCTTACTGCCTTACCCCTTACTATTCCTCCATAAATATTATATATGTAAAGCTAATTTAAATTATTAATCCCTGTTATTTTTCTCTGGTGTTATACAATGCAAAATTTCTTTTTTCATATGTCTTTCAAAAACATGTTCATTTTTATCACACAGAAATGTTTTTTTCCTATATCAGGAAATGTGTATTTTAGCTGATGCATTCCTTTATCCTGTATTCTGAAAATCATATTTATATGAATCTGTGACTCTTTCTCTGGATCAGATCCAGAAAGAGAGAAAATTAGTCTTGGCATGATGCAAATTGAGGATTTTAAAGTAAGTAATATTCCGATTCTGCTACTGAAAAATGAGAAGAGCAAAGCCAGATAGTTTCTCATGATGACCCCTTCCTTCATGAGACCTTAATGTCCCTTGGAAGTGAATGCAATGAACAGATAAAATTTCCACCACAGAAGATCCAGCTGGGAAACATATGCTTCATGCCACTTCTCCAAATCAAAATTAAGATCATAGAGAAGTAGCAGTGGAGTCTACTGGGAGATGAGTTCAGATCTGAAAAGATGGACCATCTAACAGAGGAGTGCAGGGAATGTGCTGAGAGTGTAATCAGACTTCCCAGATATACAACCACCCTTGGAGAAGTTTTATTTTAATGTATAATAAACTCTGGATTTGAGTTTCAGGACACCAGCTTTGCAAAACATTCAAACAGGGAACAAAAGTATAAATGACAGAATGTTGCTTCTGCAAATAACTATTTTTTCATAGAGAACAAATTGCATACTGTCTGCTTGTTTCATAAATGTACATCTACAGCCCAGCTTAAGGTGCAACTATCGGGAAAATTCTGGGAATACACCCATAAAGTAACAATAAACAAGACCATAATCAGGACTTCTAACCAAAGTTTGTCTCCCAGAACTTTTTCACTGTCAAGAGGCCATTTTAGTGAGACCATTTAGCTCTGCATTTAAAGGGTCCCACATTATCTTAGTAGTTAAATATGTTTCAATTTTTTTAAGCCCTAACAATAAAAATTCCATCAGTAGGAAAAATTACTAGATTAATTTCTATTTGTAAGACTGAGAGAATGAGAAGGAATGGAAATGGAAAAGAGACATTTTTCATTTAGATTTGAAAATTCTAAGTATTTCATTCATTTATACCTCACCCTCTGACCCATGTTCTTCATCTGATCTGAAATGTCTTGTGTATTGCTATAATTTTAAGTTTACTGTAAGAGAAAGCTGATCTCATAAAATAACTTATTACATGTATTTTTTTTTATATAAAGTAACATAGAATCATAGAATCATAGAATCATAGAATCATAGAATCATTGAGGTTGGAAAAGACCTCTAAGATCATCGAGTCCAACCGTCAACCCAACACCACCATGCCCACTAAACCATGTCCCTAAGTGCCTCATCTACTCGTCTTTTAAATACTTCCAGGGATGGGGACTCCACCACTTCCCTGGGCAGCCTGGTCCAATGTTTCACCACTCTCTCAGTAAAGACATTTTTCCTTACATCCAATCTAAACCTCCCCTGGCGCAACTTGAGGCCATTTCCTCTCGTCCTATCACTTGTTACTTGGGAGAAGAGACCGACACCCACCTCGCTACAGCCTCCTTTCAGGTAGTTGTAGAGAGCGATGAGGTCTCCCCTCAGCCTCCTTTTCTCCAGGCTAAACAACCCCAGTTCCCTCAGCCGCTTCTCATAGGACTTGTTCTCCAGACCCCTCACCAGCCTCGTTGCCCTTCTCTGGACACGCTCCAGCACCTCGATGTCCTTCTTGTAGTGAGGGGCCCAAAACTGAACACAGTGTTCGAGGTGCGGCCTCACCAGTGCCGAGTACAGGGGCACGATCACTTCCCTACTCCTGCTGGCCACACTATTTCTGATACAGGCCAGGATGCCATTGGCCTTCTTGGCCACCTGGGCACACTGCCGGCTCATGTTCAGCCGGCTGTCAACCAGCACCCCCAGGTCCTTTTCCGACAGGCAGCTTTCCAGCCACTCTTCCCCAAGCCTGTAGCGCTGCATGGGGTTGTTGTGGCCAAAGTGCAGGACCCGGCACTTGTCCTTGTTGAATCTCATACAATTGGCCTGGGCCCATCGATCCAGCCTGTCCAGGTCCTTCTGCAGAGCCTTCCCACCCTCGAGCAGATCAACACTCCCGCCCAGCTTGGTGTCGCCTGCAAACTTACTGAGGGTGCACTCAATCCCCTCATCCAGATCATCAATAAAGATATTAAACAAGACCGGCCCCAGTACTGAGCCCTGGGGAACACCGCTCGTGACCGGCCGCCAACTGGATGTAACTCCATTCACCACAACTCTCTGGGCCCGGCCGTCCAGCCAGTTTTTGACCCAGCGCAGAGTCCACCTGTCTAAGCCGTGAGCCGCCAGCTTCTCGAGGAGAATGCTGTGGGAGACGGTGTCAAAGGCCTTACTGAAGTCCAGGTAGACCACATCCACAGCCTTTCCCTCATCCACTAGGCGGGTCACCTGGTCATAGAAGGAGATCAGGTTGGTCAAGCAGGACCTGCCTCTCATGAACCCGTGCTGGCTAGCATAAAACATAAAACATATATTACATTTATAGTTTGTAAGTCCTCTAGTCCTCACCAGCATTCATATGCACGTAGCAGTAAAATCCCTTGAGCATATCACTAATTGTCAACAAGAAAGGTGAGAAAACTAGGCGAACAGCATAAATTGTGTGCGAAGACTGGAATTAATGTTGAATTTAAGTTTCCTTGCAAGCTTCATTTAGGGTATTTAAGATTACTCCAAATGCATGATATACAGAAAGCAAAATAACTATGCATGAATGTATTTGTTTGCAATTCAAGTAATGAAATATTGCATGATATTCTTTTAATGCATTATTATTATTTGTAATCTTTTTTCAGGAAAAAAAGTATATCCAAGGTAAGAAAATACAAAAAATAATTATTTTTCCCTGTAGAATAACCAGATCTTTGTGGCTGACAGAGAACCTCTGCTTAGTCTTGCCTTGTTCTGCTGTACACAACTGGCTCAGTACCACAATCATACCAAAGGTTCCATGCCAACATTTTTTAAGGCTGTTCTGAATGTTACTGCTGCTGGCTCTTTCCTTGTGCAAAAGAAGTAATAGCAAAACTGCAGTGGAATCAGGACAAACAGTCTAGATCTAAAAAAAGAAAATCACTCAGGTATAGAATATTTATCTTAAAACTACTTCTCAAAGAAAGACTCTTCCACAGTGTTTTTGATTCTGATCAAATTTGGAATTGTACTTTCTCCAGACAGAAATTTGTTTTCCAGGGGGTGTTAATAGTAATGCAGAAAAGAGATGTAATGTGTCACTGGAGGCGTTGCCTTCTCTCCCCTTATTTATGATTTTATCATTGTCTTGTGAACATTTCTATGTAGTTATTATGCACTGAATTTTGCACTATATTATTCATTTGTTATGTTTGCTATTTAGTTGCCCACTCAGCAGGGTACAGATTGTGTGTGGGCATACGTTCTTGAATTGTGACTGCACAGCTTGTTTGTGGAGGATTGTAGCTATCCCAGGACAAGCTCGTGGAGTTATAGGTACACAAGAACTGGCATTGTGCAAATGAGCCAGTTATAGCCCCAGCTCTGGGGAAGGTGTGGGATAATGTCCTGCCGGTATGTCTGCCTCATTCTACAGTTAGTTTACTTGAGAGAAGTGATGGAAATCTAGACCATCCTGCTGGATGATATGGCTCAACTTTTCTGGCTCTTTCTGGAAAAATTTGTGTTCTGAAGCACAGCATTTTTGTATCCGGAAGCCTGTACGTGCATCACGTACCTCTTACAGAATCGAGCCCTTCATAGATTAGCCTTGTGGGAAGATCGTGATTTTAGCCAAAAAGTGAATTCTGAATGAGTTTTGCTGAGGAAGCCTCTTAAGGTAGCTAATGCAGAGTATACGGGCAATATTTTATGCTCATGAAGTGACACTCTGGTTTTTGTACTTTTCCATATATTTATAAAGGGAAAGACTAAATTAACATGTTACCTAAGTGAGGAGATGAGATTTCTGCACCTCGTTTTCTTAACTTTATTGAGCGGCCCTTCGCGATTGAAACCACGTACCTGAGGGAAATGCCTTGGTTAAGATAATGGAAAGCTTCAACCACTGTTCATTAACTTCTAACATTGAACCCCTGATGAAGCAAGCTCCAAGAAACCAGGTGATTAAAACCTGTTGAAGAGAGCAAGGCAGTAATGCAGATACACACTAAAACACTTGAGGGATTTTAGAAAGCAACCTGGGGAGTTCTGCTCCCTGACAGATAAAGTCTGCTAAGACAGCATCTGATTTGAGAACTTGCCTTGTCTCTCACAGTAGAGTGACAGGCTTGGTATACTAGGGGATAGAAATCTAATCCCTCCTAATGGATGATAGAGCTCAAATCTTCTGACCTCCCAGGATAAAAATGAGCACAAATCTTAGATGTTTTTGAACAATTCTGGTCCCTTCATATGAGAAAAGAGATATTACAACAAAAAAAGTTACACTAAGGGCAACAAGGATGATCAAAGGTACGACATGGCTTCTGTATGAAGGATGATTAAGTAGAGTAGTCTGGCCTGGAAGAGAAATGATGTAAGGTGGATATGGCAGAATGTCATGAGTGTCAGGGAGAAGGTAGGGAAAGATTGTTTACTCTCTGCTAATACAAGATGTAGGGGATATCAGACAAGACAGGTATGTGTCAAGTTCTAAACAAATAAAAGGAGATATTTTTCAGGTATAGCTATCTATGGAATTCTCTGCCACAGGACATAAGAGATACTCTGAGTGTAAAAAAACTGAATGTCACATGCATGAAGGGAAAAATTCACTGACAGCTACACAAGAGTAGTACTTTTCTACATGGACTCCCTGACTGCTATAGATTTGGTGTATTTTAAGGATTGCCTTTGCAGTGTTCACTAGAGATCTGCTATTGGCTATGTCAGGTACACAAAATTAGGATAACTGCTTCTTTGTTCTGATAGAATATGATTTAGGTTATTCCTGTAAATGTTTCTTCTTACAGAAAATTGTATTGCCTAACTGTAATTCCTACCAGTGCCCATAATTCCCATTCAGGATTACGTCTCATTTGGAAACTGATTTCTCTGGTCACAGAGTTAAATAAGACGTCTGTGACTTCAGAGTAATGAAGTAGCTAGAGAAGCTTGTCTTTACACAGACGCTATACCAGGAACAAGAGGGACTGCATGAAATGTTAGGGGCTCAGGGGAAGAAAAAAAAAAAAACCAAACCAAACCCTTCAACATAGTCTATGATATCAAGCAAAAGTAAATAACATTGTATAGGTACCTAGATTTAATAATGATGGGACTACTTCAAGTACAGAGCATGTAATTGTGTGTGAAACCTGCTCACACCTTGCATGCATGTATATATGTGATGAGTTAAATTAAATCTGCAGGGCTATATAGAGACAACTGTTCCTAGTTACTTTTCAGTAAAATTGTCCTCAATAATTGATATATACAACATGTGTCACAAAATGGAGACATGCTTTCAGATAGGTCTATATAGCCACGGAAGATTTTAAAAAACTTACCTTAAAGGAAATGGGACTATTTCTTCTGAAAATGTCTCTCATAATGTTCACCACAATATCTCTTTTTAAGAAACAACTAGAAATAACACTTTTGCTTTGATACACACCATCGTGATATAAAATAGGGGTCTTTCCATTTTCTGAAAGATCAGGAACAGTTTTGTATAAGGACGTGGTACTTCTATTTTTTAATATTAGGAAAACTATCAGTCTCTGTTATAGACTACACATTTCTGAACAATGTCTCTATCTCTCCATTGATGAAAAGCCATTTTTGCAGCAGAATTGGTGACAGAACAGAACAAACTGTCTTTGTTTACTCTTTTATTTGGTTGCAGTGTGGTGTTGCACAATAACGTCTTTTGGCTGATTAACTTTCAATAGTGTTTTGGTTACTAGGGGAAAAAATCCATTCGTGTATTAGCCCTTTAGCCTCTCTCTGAGCTTGGCTATGATTTCACTCTGTCAGTAATCCATAAGAGCATTAAATAAGGAGGAGTGGGTGGGTAGGGGGAACTGTCATTATTTACATTTAAGACCTTTTCATAAAGGTCTGGACATACCTGTCCAGTTACTGTCTCAATCCTGAATCAGTAAATAATATTTGTTGCTCTCTCCTAATGAACAAACACTAGAAGGAGGGAAAATTTCAGTGATGGTCACATTCAATTCACTAGACCAACACAAAATAATTAGGTAATATTGATTTCATAAACTGGGATCATATTACAACCCTACGTAAACAGCTTTGTCCTTTATACTTTGAAGGCGGCATTACCCCTAAAACATTTCAAGTTATTATTACAGAAAAATAAGAGACAGTGACTAATAGCATGCATTTGGGTTGCAATTATGTCCAAACTCAAGCAGAATAACACAAAAATAGGGAAAATCAGTATTACATCCATATGTACTCTTAATCTCATAAGCATGAAAAATGAACAAGAAATTGGAGCTTTAGGAGAGGGTTTAAAATGACTTTTTTTTTTTTAAATTGGTGGATCATAACCATGGCAGTCCTAAATGCTCATTTTTACTGGTAAATATTCCTCCTTATTTCTGGCTTCCAAACAATGCTTTAATAAACCAGGTGCATTACTTTGTTGGTCACCCCTTGATTTCTACTTCATTTTCTGCATCCTGTGACGGTTACAGACACAGTTAATAAGCAGTTAATCAGCTGTCAGTAATATATTTGTTACCATTTTCAGATAATTGCACTTGGAGTTGTCCTGTCTAGAATATGAAGCAGGTGTTAATAAAGCTATCCTTTACTTCAAGTAGCTAAGGTTTCTCAGTGGCAGATGAATGCATCTGCTGTTCTCTTGACATACATACAAAGCTTTGAGCTTCTAGAGTATCCTGTCAGCTCTCACTCTTCTCACTTCAAATCAAGTAATTTTACCCTACACCATTTGCCAACTAACAGTAATTAATTTTAAGGTATATTTGGCAACAATTGCGTGTTGATTCACTAATGAGTCTGATATTTGGTTTATTACATTGTTTTAAACTTTATCACAATTAACAGAACACATACTTCTAAAAGAGTGGTTCTCTGTGAATTTTTTTCACACATCTACTTGTCTCTCCTTGACAGTACTGTGACTTTTTAAAGATGGATAAATAACCCTACCAAGTGAAAATATATTGATTTAAGTCCATCAGGATCTTGTACACAGAGCACACCTGGATAGAATCAAACAATTTCAATTATACTGAGCTAATACAGAAAAATGCCCATTACCTGTTTTACTTTTTCTTACTGGAATGAGACATATCTACTGCTGATATTGCTGATTCTCCCATTATTTATGTGTATGCATCAGGGTATCATGAAATAAAATCAAGAATGAAAAAACAATGTAAAGCACGTTCTTCAAGAAGAGGAAGGATAATTGGTCGGACTCTTTACGCACATAGAAAAGCCATACACATCTATTCTGATGTATCGTTTATTCATTTTAAAATGGAGTTTTGGACTCAACAAAACTTTATTTAGTGATTTAGTGAAAATTTTCAACTGCAACAAAATTGAGTTGACACAAATTCTGAAGTATGTAAACATTTAATTTCATAGGGTTTTAAAAGTAACATATCCAGACTTTCTAGGTATAGTTACACTGCACTGCAACAACGATATCACAGTTAGCTCTCACAGTGGAAGCTATACCCACACAGATCAATTAGCTTTGCAAGGTATATAAACCCTGAAGAAGGAACACTGCACTGATACGGTTGGACTTTCTCTGAAAACTCATTCAGAGGCATCCCTGGTATAGACTTTTCCTTTGTTCAAAAACCACCTTTCAGTTAGAAATTTCACTTTATAATTAAAAAGGGTAAAATCAACCTACAATTAGCAATATTTCTCTTTTGAACTTTCTTCTCACATGTTCGATTCAGAGAAAAAAAGGAGAAAATAAATCTATATTAACCTAAAATGATTTATTTTTCCTGTTTTTTTTTGTTTGTTTGTTTGTTTTGTCACTAAGTGGTGGGGAAAAAACCCAAACAACCAGCAACGTAAGTACAAGTCACTCAGCACTAATACAAGTATTCTTTGGGGTAATCCATCCTTGTGCTTCAAGTAGCTTTCAGCCTAGAAGTAAAGTATGGAGATTTGACATTCAGACTGGTATTAGAAGGGTGTTCAGTTCAAAGGGTGTAGTCTGAGAATTGGCTATTGAAGATGACCTAATTCACACACAAAGTAGGCGTTCCTGGTGGTAGAAACAGACATGAAATGTAGGCTGAAACCTAAATTTCGTCACAGGACCTTGAAGCAAGGACAAGAAATTGTGAGGTGATTTGCTGAAGAGCCAGTGGAGGGTTTCAAGGAGGGAGTAACCATAGTCTGTCTAATGGCCAGCTAAGCTAATTTTTAATGGGCTAGAAAGAACAGCAGTGCTAATCACAAGTATTTCATAGATCTAAGCTGCATTCATATTTGCTGGATAAACCCAGTATTTCATAACTGAAATATGAAGTTTCAGTTTCCTGAAGCTTCTTTTATTATTCCCTGAATCTTCTCCTAGCTACTCTCTTTGCACAAAGGGGCTATTCCTTTCATGGTTAAAGTCTGACAGTAATGCACTGGAACACATCAGCATGAAATATGGGGTTTGATTTTTATACATTCTTGATCAAATTTTTAAAGTATAGATACTGAAACTACTTTAGGGCATAACTGAAGAGCCCTTTTAAAGTGTCCCTGCTGGCCGTATTGTGCTGATGAGCTTGATAGTGAAACTGGCCTTGCTGGTATAATAGTGTCTTTACTAGGCTGTAAACAATGGCTTTAATCAAGATCCTAAATGCTTTACAGACAAAATGTTCTTTCAGGGTTTCTTGATTTTATGGAGTCAGAGAGAGTGTTTTGCTTTTGTTCCCGTTGTGTAATTCTCCCCACCCTCAATGTCTTCTTATCCTTATAAATCTTAACATCTAAAGGCAATTGCTTAAATTATTTTTAATGCACTGACAGCTGTTAATATTATAGATTACTGTATGTTGTAAGTAATGTCTTTGCTATGTCTTGTTGAAAAGGAAAGACAAGACAGTAAGAAATTCCTCTTGGGAACACGTTTCATTCTGTTTCTGAAGCATGCACATGAGAAAGTCAGAGTTGCACCCCTTTGTACTCAAAACCCTCTCACCTTCTAAAAGGACGAGCATCAGCATATCTACGCTGGGGAGTTCATGATTACTAAACAATTAACCAATGTCTCCACAACAAAAGTAAGTAATTTGGGACCATAAATGCACACTTGGCAAGCACAAATGGCTTGCCATGCGTGTGGTGGGTTGGCCTCAGCTCACAGCCAAGCACCTACACAGCCGCTCACTCACCCCCACCCCCTCCGGCAGCACGGGGAGGGGGAAAAAACAGGAAGAACAAGAGGGAGAGAGAGAAGACTGGTAGGTTGAAAGGGAAATTCTAATTGTAACTGCTCAGCAGTGGTAATTTGTGACCAAGGAATGATCTGGCATGGAGGGCAAGGAGGCCCAACTGCAAGAAGGGGTTAAACTGGCTGGAAGCAGGAATGCCAGAGACAGAACCCACTCCTTGCAAGGGAGTGAAGTTTCCCTTCAGCATTGTCTTGCAGACCATCCTGGAATGGGAGCACTCTGGGGCCCAAGCTCAGGGCAGCAGAGCTGGGCTGGGGGATGGACCCAGGGCTGGGCTGAGGTGCCCCATGCAACTGCTCTCTGGAGTGGTGCTGGTGCAAGTGTATGGAAGGAATCTGCTTGTGACATGTCTTTGCAGATTCCATGTATAACTGTGTATTGAGGTAGGTCTCTGCCCAATTCATTGTTCATTAATTTTTTCTTTTATATTTAAGCACAAACTTGTGTTTAATTCACCTTGAGGGGTACCATAAAAATTCCCCAATAGGGTTGAAAAAAAGACAAGGAGATCACTTACCAATTACTGCTGTGGACAAAACAGACTTGGCTTTGAGAAATTTAATTTCATTTATCATCAATTAATATAAATATTTGAGTACTGATTAGGATATTGGGGTACAAAAGCAAACAAAAAAAGAAACAAGCATTTACACATCTAGGGAAAACACCTATAGGGAAAACACCTTTCCTCCCCTTTCCGTTGGTGTGAGTTTTCTCAGCTTCACTCTCAGGCTCAACTTCACTCCTCTACTGCAGACGCCTCTCCTCCCTGCTTTGTTATCACCTCAGGTTACACTCAGTCCCTTCAGTGAGGCAATGAGCGGCATGGGGAGTAAGGGGGTTGTGGCCAGGGCATAGTGGTTTGTCTCTACTGCCCTTTCTTCATCACCCTTTTGCTATGCTTCAGTGTGGGTCCTCCACAGATCACTGTCCCTTTCGGGGTGTGCCATGGAGCACCTCCTCCTCTAACCTTGGTGTCCAGTCTGCTGTTTCTCACTCTTTTCTTCCCTGTGTGTCTCTCTCCCTAGCATTTTCTGCCCTTTCTTAAACACACTTCCCCAGAGGCGCCACCATCTTGGCTGAGGGACTGCAGTGGGTCCATTGGAGACAACTGGAACCGGCGGTGTCTGGCATGGGGCAGCCCTGGTCTCTCCTCATGGAGGCCACCCCTGCAGCCCACCACTGCCAGCACCTGGGCACCAACACCCAATACAATTTGCGTGCAAATTTGCAACTGTATATTAATTATAGGTCTGTGCATTGCAGGAGATCTTTGACAATAAGGCCATGGAAGTAAACATTTCTTTAGTCGGAGAGAAACTCAGTTTGTTGTTGCTGCCTGAGTGGAAGAGTTTTGCACTCAGGCAGCAATCAATCACCTGAACCATTTTGGGAAGGATTTTGATATTTCAAAGTATGGCTTCAAAACTTACCAGTGAAAAAAGCAGAGAAGTCACAGTTCTTTTATTAGATTTATTTTATTTTGAATAAGATGACTTTTTTTTTTTTTTACTTTGTAATATGCTACAGCATACAAAAGAAGCAATGAAGTGAAAAGTCATTTACGCCAAATACTAAACACTTCATTTACAAAACGTAGAAATGGAGCATGTTCTTTTCTTCTGGAAGTCAGTTCTTCATATTTGAAGTGTTTTGATAGATTATGATTCCACAGAGTTTTCTTAAGGAACTCCTCTTACACGTTCTCCTGTGAAATGCAGTCTATTCCCAGTGACATGTAGAAATCAGATCTGTAGCTTCATCAGCTCATTTTTGTGCTCGTAGGGAAAGGTTCTGAAACACCAAATTGCTACCTGCGCAGCATGCCTGCAGCCTGGATTTGGGTAAATTTTATGTAAGGATCCTTCCTCTCCCACTCAGACGAGTCGAAAGGGAGGACAGGAACTAGGATGGGTATGCCAGTATTTCAATAACCTGCTAAACCTATGAAAGAAACCACAAACTTACTGTAGCTGTCAGGCAGTTCTGCTTACTGGGTTAATATATTATAGAAGAAGAAGATATAGCCCTTAATATCTTGTTCACTGATACTTTCCATGACAAAAATATTTTTACTGTGTTGCATCCAGGGTTAGCAAGAGTCCTTAAATATTTTAAAGAAGCACCATCCTCTTGCCGGTGTAGAGGTTTGTCTATGTTATCCCTTAGGGTGTCCAGGAACCGTTACTTAAGGAAATGGTATGAAATGAAGGTATAGGGCAAGCAGTCATTTTGTGATTCTTAGGCTTGGTATACAAGTCTGCTCAGGCAGGGGTGATTTCTAAATTCTTAAACATTGTTCTTCCTCATTTAGGAATTGCTTTTGACAGAACACCAGTATCACCCATCCACCCATGTGTGCAGTATTTCAGTATCTCACCTCCTAAGTACATGTATTAAGCAGTACTTCTAAGGTGGATAAAAGAAGATGGTTACTTCTTCCCTCACCAAAATACCCTCTGACTTGAAGAAAGATGTGTGAAGCCCAGCAAAATAGTTATACCCACATGCCTATCTTCATGTATAACCCTACCTAACAACAGTGAGCATGAATATTTCTGTGGCCTTCCCACCCCCAGTTACTGAGGAAAAAAGTGTCTCATAGCACTGGATATAAAATTCAGATGTCTGAAAAGACAGAAGGGAACCTAAGTCACATGCAAGTCATCCCTCACGGAGTCTGTCAGCTACAGTCTGCTTGCCTGTACTCATTCTGATTATAAAATGAGGTAACCCTAGTGTGGTCTCCTGTTTATCCGAGTTGCATGTTCTGGGGAGGGTGTCCTACAAGCTGAGAATTCCTGGAAAGAAACAGCTCATCTACCTGCCTGCTGTGCAGTCTGCATGCAGGAGCACAGAGTGGCTGTACACCTTTGCTAATGCCCATCCTACCAATAGGTAGGGTGGGATAATTTCTAGGTGCCCTGTCAGTGTTTGCAATTGTGGATTGTTCAGTTCAATGCTATGGACATGTGGTAGATGGAATTGTCTCTTCTTTAGTTAAGGGAAGTCAAACTGAATAAGTTGAGATTTTTCATCAGACTTAACAGTTGCTTATCGGTCATAATATTTTGGATATATTTTTGCAGAAGACACTAAAGCAAAAAAAAATCAACAAACCAAACCCCCAACTCACCATATATTGCTTTGTATGGTGAGAAGGATGAATACCACACTGGGATGTGAATTCCAAACCAAAGCTTTTATGTATGTAAAATGCAAACTTAGAATGTTTTTACTTGCAAATGTATTTGTATTCAAAATGAAATATGTAGGCATATTTAAGGTTCAGAAATATGGAATCATATTTTTAGCAAAACCAAAGAGGTTAGTTTACTGATTTCCATATAGATTATATGCAGGCTATTTTCAAACTGAGATTAGACACAGTTTACCTTTTGCTGACAGTCACTGTTTCCCCATGAGCTAGAATAGACAGGAATGCCATTCCTATGCTAATTGGACAAGAAGACTCATTGTCACAGCAGTATATCATGGAATATTTGTATTTTATATTTTAGTGTACATTTTTCCCCAGTTACTATAAGGTACACCCAGTTATGCTCATAAATGCATCAATTAGTCCTGATACCATATACATCTGCCATAGACTAGGGAAAAGATACAATAATATGAAAAAATGAAAACTGTTAATGTAATTCTGTCAATGTCTTAAAAAGGTTGATGAAACATTTCTGTAGTTTGCAAATACTTTATTTATTTACCAATAGGAATTAGTAAGGCGCCCAGAAAATGACTCTTACTCGACAGCTTTTTTTTCTTTCTGTCCTTATTTTTTTTGTTTAATAGCAATTGTAAACTCACAGGTTGGTAGTCCAAAATAATCAGATTGGACCAATTATTAGGCCAGTGATGAAGGCACTAAAATAATCATACCAAGTCAGAGAGAAACTAATGTGATGTTGACAACTTGTAACAACCAGCGTCTATAGCAAACAAACCAAATCTAAAAGAAAGAAGAGAGGATGCTGCATTACTGTGTTCCAAAGATATTTTGCTGATTTGATCTATAGGATATCTGGCCACATGCGTAATAAATGCCTTCACAGGAACAAGGTAGAACAGTGTCATTGGAGCTATGCCCTTATACCTCACTTAAAGGTACAGATACAGCCTCTAACTTTATAATGCTTCTACTTTTTCTCCATACAGAAATGTCCCAGCTGTTTTCTGACGTTCAATATAAAAGGTAACCAAGGAGAGGATGCATGGGAGAAAAAAGAGCAATCCCATCTTATTAGATGGCTCTTATTTTTGATTGCTCTTTTTTTTTCTACCATATAAACTTTAGAATAGCCAAGCAATATAAAATAATGTAAATCTAGTAACTTGAGTCAGAGGGCTCAGAATTGAGGAGACAACTCCATAAACTAAAGAAAGCCAAGCCCTTTATGTGTGTTAAACACTCAAAAGGACAATCCCAGTGTCATGAATTTATTTTTATGGTCAGGTTATATACACCGATCAAATACAGATGTAACAAATTAATGGATACCTGTAGCTCCCTGCCCATTGTAGGTTGTTGTTGTTGTTGATTTGCCCTTTTCTTGAATGAAGCCTTTTCAGACTTGTGGCTTTGGGTAGCTAGTACAATGGAGTGGCCCAAAGAAGAACTTAAGTTGTGTGTGGCCAGAATGTGTCTGACAGGAGATATTATAATGCCAATTAACTGAAAAAGAAAAAGAAAAAAAAAGGTTCCACTTTTTTCTGCCAACTTCCCGTTTCACTGACTCAGGTTTGGTTTCAAAGGACATTGGTTCATGAAGCCACCAATCTTGCTGAGTGCTATAAAAGCAGGGCAGAACTAGATGCCATTCATTTCTTACTGATGCATGATTGGACACTGTCCCTGCTAACAACTTTACAAAGATATTAAGATGAGAGGTAGATGACATTTTGCAGAATTCTGTAAGACTAAGCTTCATATTCAGACGGGGAAGAAAAGTCTGTGGTTTTAGGTAGGTTTCTGACACCCCATTTTTATTTCAGAATAGGAGTAAACCAGGCTGGTATTACCATGCTTGGTAGTGGTTCCCCCCCCCCCGTTTTTGTTTGTTTGTTTGTTTGTGGTTTTTTACCCTTGCTCTGGTAAAAAAAACCCAAACAAACAAACAAAAAAACCAACCAGAAATAACATAATGAGACCTTCCCAAAAATTGAAACTCAATATTTTACTGGAATGTGGGAATGTGTAATTTAAAATTTTGAATTTCACATGAAAAAAGGAAAGACAAGAATGCTTCATTGTTCCTCTTCCCATTTCAATCTACTTTATAGAAGATCCAATCCTGAACAGAGACAGGCAGTCTGAAAAATAAGTTAGACCACATTCACCACTTAATTACCAAGTATCCCAGTTAAACCTCTAAAAAATCTCAGATATATGTCATGAACAAAAAGATGCCTTCTAAGATCAAGTTCTCGTCTTGCAAAATTTGCTGTTCATTTTGATCCTACAGTTTTCAAAAGGGAAGCCTCTCGTTTTGCCAAATGGACACACTCTTGTATATGTATGTTCAAATGGAAACAAATTAATAAATCATGGGGTTGTAAAATTAATTACATGAAACTTAGCCAGATATAAAACTTAGTGAGGAGGGAACTTAAGATGTTTGCTGGTGGGTACAGGAAGGTGTAGCTTGTTCCTTGCTAGCTTTCTGACCACTTGGGGGGGGGAAAGGTAGAAGAAAGCAGTGTTTCTAATGAAGTCATTGCATTTTACAGAAGCATATGTAAAGCAGAGTATTTTTAAAGCAGAAAATTCCCAGTTCAAGGCATGAGTGGTAGTTACAGTCATGATTGAAGTAGGCTGATTCTGTCATCAGCCACAAAGGACAGATGACAGTCTGGGCTTCTCTGAGTGTTTCAAGGACTCATTTGCCTGAGAAGTCATCACCTCTGGAGTCAGCAGCTGAAAGAGGAAGTTGGGAGTAACTGAGAAAGTGTCTGTGTCTGAGACTGTAAACCAAGACACATCCCTCCCAGACCACATTTCAAACAAGAACTTTGCCGACAACTTGTTTTTCCTCTTACCACTGGCTGGTGGTACCTGGTCCTCTGCTGACCTGTGATCACAGAGCATTTTACTTCTGTTTCACACAAACATAAATGACCACATAAGCTTGTGGTGAACCACAGCCATGGTATTTCATGGAAGCAGTGTTCTGAGGCTCCACAGCTTCCTGTCCCTTGAGAATTCAAAGCTGTCCATGGAAGTACGCATATAACATAGGAATTAATTTATCTATAGAAAAAAAAGGAAAAAATTGCCTGTTCTATTACTATAACTAGTAAGTGTGTTTTTCAGAGTTGGTGTGATGTGTCATCTTATTTGTCTTTTTGATTGCCTTCTTCCTATATTTTCATATCAACTCTTATATTCCCTCCTACCTTTTTTCTTTAAAGACTGTAATAATTTCTGGGGCAAGTGGCCATATTAAATTCATATGCCTTTCCAAATAGTACCATATCCTGCAATCAGATACATCATGGGTCACTCAAGGTGAGTCAGCAAATAGAATTTGCCATGAAGCTGTTTACATATGTATGTATACAAATGACAAATACAGAACACAATGTCAAAAAGCAAGAAAATGTAATCAAGAATTTATATAGTGGCATTACCATTCAAGTGGAAAAAAACTTCTGTAAAACAATGAAGTCACCCTGGATCTGTCAGTTAAAAGCAAATGCCAATGTAAGTGATTACCACTAATATTACATGTAGAAAAGTAGCATCTATACAAGCAACAATTTTTTTTAGAGTAGCTATTTGTTGGTATTGAAAAGAACAATACTTCCCTCTTGCTTTGCCTTTCTACTTGAAGGTGCTTTCTTTTTATGAGGAAGTGCAATGTGAATTGGAATAGATACAAGCACTGGGTTTGAATTCAATTATTTCCTGATTTTCCTTTTAGGGCATGACTTTTAATCCCATAATGTTGTGCATGCCTGCAAGTTTAAGTTTTTAACCAGAGCAACCGTGAGATCTATTTTAGGTCCTCAGTGCTCTTCGATCATTTTTATTTATGCACTTTATGTTACTGAGCACCCCACTGTGGCACCACCTGCATCTCAATGTTTTGCTGCTGTGAAAACACAGAATAAACAAACAAAAAGCCTACGGTTCAACAAACTCCACATATATTGTTTAAAATTCTAGGGTTAAATGATAGGAAGAATATCAATGTAGAAGAGCTATAGATGAAAGCAAGATAAAGCTTTCTGCAACTAACTCACTTGTGCTCCTGCTTTTCCTGTGTCCTTTTTGCTGTGCCCATACACACGCATACGCACACAGCCAAGCATAGAGCCATTGTATTGGGAGTTCAGCAATGCTCACTCCAAAAGCTTGTAAAACAGACAGAGCAGCACTTTCTCCAAGGACAGAGCTGCAGAGGGAGGGATAGGGTTGGGACCAAGATGCACGGTTCATCAAAGAGGTACTGTCCATCCAGGGCTGTTGCTATGAATGTGTTTCCACTGCACAAGGCAGTGTAGCATTGAGACAACAAAGCTGAAGGTCAGCTTCCTACTTCTAATGCAACTGCAGCAGTTTGGACCTTAAAACGGTCTACTTTATCTTGCTTTTAATAACAAGAGAATATTTTCCAGCTAAGACCCAGAAAGGAGTTTGAAGAACAGTCCCATTCTTCTCAGCTAACCGTTTAGGGAATATTCCAGGGTCAGCTCCTGTGGTCACAATTATTTGGCATATACTAGTCTGACAAAGCAAAACCAGTAGCTGTGATAGCTTAGCTGCACTTGGAATGCTGAATCTTCCACAACAAAAGACAAATAAAAAAAAAACAAACAAAGAACACCCCAACAGAAAAAACAAGAAAAGGAAGTACCAATGTTACACTGATCACTCAATTTTAGAGGAGACATTTGAAAGAATTCATGATACCATATGAATATTTTTATGGATGTTTAGAAAGGCACTAAATCTCTTATTTTGGATTAAGCCCAGACTGATTTTTTTTTCTAAATTCACATTCCATTATTTTCCTTAGAAATCTTAATATATTTTTTTTTAAAAAGAGGATAATATTTATTTGAGGGCTGTTTCTAGTGAATTACAGGTCTTGTGTAAATTAAACAGTGGAGCCTGCCATACAGTGGAAAGGTCTTTTGTCTGGTTAGATCCTTTCTAACCATTGAGTAGTTTTGTCTAAATAAATATTCCCAGTAGTAAATAACACTGATCTACAGCACGTCTGCAAAATCCAGTCATGCTTCCTCTCTCACAGGCTGTCCACTTGTGCTTAGGTGTGTGCTGCCAGTGTACTGTGCACAAACATTTGGTGAGAACAAAATTTATATCAATACACTCATCTGACCTCTTGATCTAAACTGACTGGACCCTGGTGTTTTGAGGTTAAAGGTGTTTGAATTAATGGCCTGTGCAACAGAGTTCAGGAACTTCAACAATTTAAATCTTCAGAAACATTCCACCAACATTTTACGACCATAAATCAAAGTAGTTCAAACTCTTAATAGTATTGACAGGTTTTGACAGTATATCTGAAGGGAACTAAGCTCCCATATCCCTTTGGCACTCAGCTGGATTTGTTTCCTAAAATCCTGGCTATGTTATTCTGCCTATGACTCTAACTCACATGGCTTAAATTATGTGAATTCACAGGAACTTAATGGATTTCAAGTGCAGAAGGATACAACCTCATCTACTGGGAACTTCTGCATGACCCATGCTGTAGAAGTTCATCCATTTATTCTTCTCTATGCAAATTACTCATATTTAACTAATGTATGGCTATCTACTATGCGTTTAGAAGATATCAAATGATAGAAACTCTGCACCTTTCTTAGACAGTGTATTTAGGTAGTATATTTTCATTGCTTTATCACTGTTTGTTTAAAAACAAAAAGTGTTTCATTTAAATTTAAAGTAGACTAACTTTTCTTTCCAGAGGCTTCCACCAATGACTTTCTCTATGAGATGAAAGACTTCTATTTTAGATTTTTTTATCCCTATGAAGAACATACACAATATATATATACAATGTGAGTAATGTGTTCTTCCTTTTGATTAAAAAAAAAGATAATCTTTTCACTCAGAGGCATTTTTTTTCTCCAGTTTCTGCATCACTTTTGCTGCTCTTCTAAGGATTTTTCATACCTTTTTTCAAACTGTAGGCACCAAAGCTGAAGGAACCCTTCTAGTACCAGTCTTGACAATGTCACGTATAGAGAAACACCTCTGTACTGAGAGATGCTTCTCTATTAAAATCCAATAATTGACTATGAAGCCTTTCCCCCCCTTACAATGCAAATGAAAAGGAATTCAGCCTGTAAGAAATGGGGATTTTGTTAGCTGGCATAAGTGCAATGAATTATAAGAGGTAATAAATATTATGATTCACCTTTAACCTAAAACACATTTAGCTTGTGTTTTCTAGGCTAATAAACATTGTCCTGCTAGTCTGCAATGTGTGTAGATAACATACCAATGTTGTTGTGACACTAGGTATGTTGATACTTGTATGATTAACTTACAGAAGCATGACAACCATGGTAATGCGGTCAATGCTGCTGCAATGTGTACTTATCAGTGCTTAAGTTACCCCCAAAATAAAGGAAGGTACATGACCATGTATGGATTTTGTATGAATTTATGAATAGATTATTTAAAAGACAAAATTTTTGAGGGGTGTTTCTTTGGAGGTTTCTCTCTAAGACAAGTTCTATGATATCTGTCACTTATCATGTTGCTGCCAAACCATGAACATGTGAAAAGAAATTACTGGTAGGTTTTGTTCTAACAAAAGCAGTATGCAACAGTTAATTCACATCTTGTCTAGTTTCTGCTGTGCAAATGTTCAACACCCCAGTAATAACTTCAAATATCGACTACTCATAGGAACAAGCTTAAAAAAGCAACAGGTATATAACTGGGCATGCCTCTACCTGGCAGTAAACACCAAGGATTTAATTAGCCCAATTTATCTCAGCCTCCCACAGGCAGCTCATGTTGAATTGTTTTAGTTCTGCTATGAACTCTAGATTTTTTTCTACAATCATAGTTTTCTAGGGTACAGTTGCAAATGCTAGAGACATAGCCCCTAGTTCAGAGACTCTGTGACCTTGTTTCTTTAACTACATTAAGACTCATTTAATGACAGGGTCTGATGTAGTCAACAGTTTCAATTGCTTGGAATGAACACCTAGCCACCATTACTTGATACCCTACAAATTTATACACCTTTTGAAAAACAGTGGTTTGATATTTATTTCCAGACCGCTGAGAGGAATATTGAACAAGGTCAGGTCTAATACTAATGACTGCAAAACAATGCTAGCAACATCCCTGTTCACAGATGGTTCCCCTTTGGCAACTACTTTGAGAACAGTTAGTTAGCCAGTGCTTAATCCATCTAACATGCACTTTATTGATATGGAGAGTTCATTTTTACATTGGAAAATCCATGATAAAAAGTCAAATTCCTTACAGAAGTCTTAAGTATCTTACACCCATATAGGAAAACATCACCAAACTGGTAACACTCCAATGCTTTGGAAAACTGAATACCCCAGAATTATCACTTTTCAACAAAAGACAGAGTCCCTGCTTAGTGCCAAAATTGTGGAAATAAGCATTCATGGCCAATATAGGTTTAGTTGCACCCAGTTTTCAGTTTTATTTGTGACAGAATTCTGTAAGGGATCACATTCAATTATCGTTTCCTTCCTTCAGTTTTATAAAACTTCTCAGGCTGAAAAAAGGGTCTGCCAGTGAAAATTCATCATAACCTTTCCCTGGCTGCATGTGTTAGTTATGTGTGAAAATAAAAGTATGAAAAAATGAAATCAAGACATCAGAAATGAACCTGGGAAACCTCAGTCTTGCAAACTGTTAGAGACTTTACTAGGAAAAACTGACCTTCCCAGTGAAATCAGCTTTTTAAGTCTATGTCAGCAGGGTTTTCCGGGTTATCTTCCCCCCGCCCAGTGGTGAGAATCAACCAGCATTAAAGATAGTCATCTAGGATTGTCGTTCACTTTCTCTAGCCTTTACGATGTAGCAATTAGGTATCTGGTTAATCTTTTAGGTACTAGTTAAAGAGAAATCCTAAAATGAATCATCTTCTGAATCTCTCTCTTTAACTTACAAAAGGCATGTAAGTGATTAAATGTTAAAGTCTAGGGAGGTGACTCCTATCCCCTAGTATTTGTTACTACAAGGTCTCCTTAAAGCGCTCCAGAGAGCTTCTTAAAAGCAGACTTCTGTATTATTATTTCATATTATGTTACAATGCATAGTCCCAGGAATAGCTGTCAGGCATAAGCCAGGTGACAAGGTGGAGTAAATAGTGACCCTGAGATGTTGTCACATACATGCTAAGAAAGAACTCATCCAATTTAGTTAAAAGATCATTCCTGTCCACTCAGACCTCCAGATACAGA
Organism: Aptenodytes patagonicus; assembly: GCF_965638725.1. Classification (NCBI taxonomy): domain Eukaryota; kingdom Metazoa; phylum Chordata; class Aves; order Sphenisciformes; family Spheniscidae; genus Aptenodytes; species Aptenodytes patagonicus. The sequence continues at coordinate 50,379,456 of NC_134950.1, read as the reverse complement.
AGTTACAATTCAGTACTCAAACCAAAGAATGCATAGATTCAAATATAAAATAAGAAAAGAAAAAAAAAGAGAGTTTCTCAAGTGAACATTTTGCATCTACAATGAATAACAGCCGTGCCACTGAATGTTACCAGAGATTTATCCAGGTAAAACATGTGCATTTGCTGCTAAGTAGCATGATAATGTGTCATAGTTTCAGCTGGGATAGAGTTCATTTTCTTCCTAGTAGCTGGTACAGTGCTGTGTTTTGGATTTAGTATGAGAATAACGTGATAACACACTGATGTTTTAGTTGTTGCTAAGCAGTGCTTACATTAAGTTAAGGACTTTTCAGCTTCCCATGCTCTGCCAGCGAGGAGGTGCCAGGAAGCTCGGAGGGAGCATAGCCAGGACAGCTGACCCAAACTGGCCAAGGGATATTCCATACCATATGACACCATGCTCAGTCATACCATATGACGTCATAAACTGGGGGGAGTTGGCCAGGGGGCAGCGGTTGCTGCTCAGGGACCGGCTGGGTATTGGTCAGTGGGTGGTGAGTGGTTACATCACTTTTTTGTTCCTGGGTTTTGTTTCTCTCTTTTTTTGTTGTTTTCCTTTTCATTCCAATTTGTTGTTGTTGTTGTTGTTGCTGTTATTACTATTATTATTGTTATATTTTATTTTTTTTCAATCATTAAACTGTTCTTATCTCAACCTACAAGTTTTCCTACGTTTACCCTTCTGATTCTCTCCCCCATCCCACTGGGGAGGGAGGGTGAGCAAGCATCTGTGTGGTACTTGGTTGCCAACTGGGGTTAAACCACGACATAATGATTTTTATTTCCAGAAAGACTGAAGATCAAAGGGAGCCAGGCTGGGCTAGTAAGCTTGAATGGTGGAACTGTCAGTTGAAAGACATTTTCTGTTCACATCTATTACTACAGAAAGGCTGAGACTATCTTGGAATTACAGCTTCTGGAAAAAAAAAAGGTGGAAAGTTGATGCATTCCTGCACCACTGTTTTTCCGCCCCAAGTCTGTTGTGCCATCCTTAGGACACTCACTGATCCGGTTCCATCCATGGATTAGCACTTTAATCAAACAAAAATGGAGAAACACATTTCAGTGTGTTTCAGATTGCGGTGGGGGGGCAGAAGATGAGCATTTGAACTGGGAGCAAGTGAGTGACTGACTACAAGCATAAGTAATTCTTGTGTCAAGGCTTTGACAAGTCGTTTGTTGGAAAACCTATTTTACTGATTGCAGTCTACACTTAATAGATGTGCCATCCAAGGATGTGTCAGCTCCTTTGCAGCATACCAATTAATGGCAGTCACTGGTGGTGAAAGTAGCTCTTTTAATCTTATTAAAAAAGTGGCATACAATATAATTTCCTTTGTGGGAATGTCTGAATGCGTTTTATCCGCTGAAAAAAGAACAACACCATATTTGAACAAGCTAGACAAAAACCTGCCAGCCGTCCTGTGCCTTTTGACTAGCTATCTTTTGCTTTCTGATAGAGTTCACACTTTTTAAATCTGATCAATAGCAAAGCAGTTTGGGTACCTGTGTCCCTCCATTCACACTTTAATACTACTGGTGGTTTTAAGTTAATTGAATTTTGCCTTGATAACCCTTCAAATATTTCACATGGAAGTCAGAGATCCTTAAATGGGATGCTTCAGCCTGTTAGAGGCTTTTTCTTACTCTTGGTTTTTAATTACATGCATGAAAAACAGATATTATGGGTTATCTTTGATCTAGAATTTAGACACCTACTTGCACCTGCACAGTTGCTACAAAAACATATGTTTCAATCCTATCTAACTCTCTCAGCATGACCCTCTCAGTATGTGGAGTTGCTTAGATCTTGATTCTTCTCAATTCCTTGGAGACCACATCTACAATAAGAGTCTCTGAACAGAAATTCTCCAACTCACCTCTGCTATGACGTTTTACAGAAAAGATAGGGTATTGTGCCAATAACTGCAGTCAAAACTTGAATGAGTAGATCACACTCTTGGTCTGGCTTGCAAGTATTTATTTTTCTTGTTCAGGCTGATGTTCAAGATACTTGACATCTCTGTCCTTGGAGCTGTTCAAGATGTGACTGGACAAGGCTGTGAGCAACCTGATCTGATTCAAAATACTCTGAGCAGAGGATTGGACTAGGTGGCCTGCAACCTAAATGAGTCTATAATCACTAAATGATTTGAAGGATACTTTGACCACTAAAATCTAGCAGTCAAACAAATGTGGTGATTGCTATAATGTTTCTTTGAGGTTCTGGGTTCTTTTTCTTTGGTGAAATTATCCTTTTATTGAGGTCAGTTAACTTTTTAACCAGATTTCACCAGGAGCAGACAATCACAAAAGCTTTTTTGAAAATGCTTCCTATAGAGTTGAAATGTTTCTTCCACTAATATGACCCCCAGCAAGACAGACATGTAATAAATTATTCTCTTTCCTTGGTCTTTAAAGACTATTAACATTTGTAGACTGGCATTATGCAACTTTCCCTCAAAGTCTGGAAACTTAACAAAATATTAACAAGTGCTAAGGTCTGTAACTTTCCTGATCAATCTATCCCTAAAGCCCAGCAGTAACTTTTATTTGGCCTTGGTCATACACTCTGTCTTTTCTCCCAAATTCTCTTCCACAAAGAACAATTCAGGAACGTGTATGGTGTTACAGATGCAGTTATCCACCACATAGTGCATAGTGACGATATCCAAACATTATTCCATTTTAACCCCCTCTTTTCCCTTATAAACTAGTAATGTCATGCAAGCCCAAATACTAGTATTGATTAAGCCCACGTACTAGCATTAGGTTCTTTACTAGTGGGGTGAATAGTTGGGTTACACCTGCCATGATCTTACTGGTAGTAAAAAAGAAAGCTGCAGAATGCTCAGTTGTACAATGACGAAGTTAGTAAGCTTTTTGACACTGATTTAAATGACAAGAGGAGAAAGTTTTACTATCCCCACTTGCAACACTTCTCTGACTATGCGACTGAAGAGATATTGTTGATTGCTTTATTTTATTGCGAGCTAAAATGAGATGCCTGCTCTCTTTTGAGGTTTCTGTCAACATTCCTCTTTCTGTTACCGTTTGAGGATATGTGCTGTGGATTATTCTTTTATAGTATAATATTTGAAACACTGTGCAGGATGAGATCTGTGGTCCATGTAATCCTGCAGACGCATCATTTCCACAGGCCACTAACAGGTGCTTCAGGAAAGGGAGAAGAAACTGGTACTAAGCACGTATGGTATAAATTGTTCAGTGGGAACATTTCTTCCTAATCTTTGCTTAACTTTTTTTCAGGGTGAGTCAGAATTTGTTAAATCACCAGTTTTTCCTAATCTCTACTCATCCATTGGTATTTAGCTTTTGTCCACTTTTGTGTTCACAATGAGACCTGTGTGAATCCTTCTGATCCTGTTTTAAACAGCTTTCAGACTCTCACAATGGTGTACCTTGCAAAGAATTCAAGCCAAACTTCATAAGCAGTTGGTTTGTTCTCAAGTGAAAGAAAGGCACCCATTTAAAGGCTGTATTTATACCTGCTTGGAAACTGTCAGATTTTATGTGGAGGAATTTATAGGCTATATCTATACATATCTATAAGATAAAACAGGTCACATCCTGTTCTCTGAATCTGAGAACAAATAACTTGTGTGTATGTGGATATATTTCCTTCCCCTCTAAAACAGGGGGACTAATCTCAGATCAGTTCTACGCCCCAGGCTGTCCTTGGCATTGCTTGTTAATGTGGTGTTTGGAATCGGTCATGACTAAGGCAAGTATTACGAGTAATAGGAACTAAACAGTATGGACTATCACAATCCATCACACAATCTGTCATTTAGTTTATTATTAAATACAGAAATAAAATTACCAAAGCCATAGAATCTCTTTAGGGATTTGTTCCTACTAGGTCAAAATACCATGTTCACTGGTATTTTGGTCCAGCAGCCGTATTTGGGATATAGTGTGCACTGTTACAGACCTGCAAGTATTGTTACAGACCATGAAGTAGCTACAGCAGTGGCTTTCAACCACACAGAATTATCTGCTCAGCTTCAGTCACTTCTGAAATGTTGGATCTGACATCTGACCTAAAGCTTCCCAAGCATTTCAAACTAACATTGGAAGAATGTCAATGTATACTCAGCCTCAGAGACATACTAAACTTAGAGTATTTCCAACAATTTCTTTCAAGGTTAAAAAAAGTAAAAATCAGTGATTTGCATTTGGGTGTAAAGACTGTTCATCATAATGGATTAACTGTAATCTACAGTTAAAGAGACAGAATGCAGTGTTTGGTAAACGTCTCTTCAGTTTTATCCATGTTTGATATCTTCTATTTTACAAAGCAGGCATACTGTTTTTAGAGTTTGTTCCATAATGAAGGATCTGAATGTTTATACTGCTAATGAGAGACCAGGATTTAATTTTTGTGTTTAAGCAGCTATTTTGTTCAGTGCTGAATCACCATGCAACCTCGGATAATTTAAGACATGCATTGTGTGCTCTGTTTCTCTGCCAAGTGACAGCAACAAACGTTACTTCATGGGAGAGCAAATTTGATGTTTGCAGTTCAGTGAGAAAAGGTAGCAAGGTTCCAGTTAAGGGGTAAATATTTGTATTCTATTAAGGAGTCATAGCTTCACTGAAAGAAGATTAAGATATTCTCAAACAAGTACAAGAATGGGGAATGAACTTTTTTCATAGCACCACCTTCTTTCACAAGCAGTTTAGGAGCCTCATTCATTATCCACGGTGAGTAGAAGCAACTGGAGCACCTTCTTAGTGCTCTTCTGTAAGGGAGCTTATGAGACAGAGAGCGTGGCCTGCTGGCTTGGCTTGCTTTGTAACAGTTCTGCATTGCAGAAGTACAGCTGGAAATATCTAGGTATTGCTATGATCACTGACCCTCTACATGAGTAACAGTTCTTACTGAGGAAACAATAACGACAGTGGAAATGGGCCTCCCAGACTACCTGGAGAATGCATGGGCCTTTGACATAATCCAGAAAGATAAATCATCGTGTCCAGGGAGATCCAGAACACCCTTCTGTACCTTTTCTAATGTACAAAATTCATTACCGTTATTTTTGAGTTATACACTACTGAGTTTTTGGAGAGAATTATTATTTATTTTTCTGGGTTTATTGTAGATTAGTTTTTTACTTCAGTTACCAATTCATTTACAGACACAGACATTTTTGATCAAGGTTCATACATTAAGACCTGTTTTACTAAAAGAAAAAGAGAGGGGGGAAAAAAAAGAATAAAATGTGTATCAGCTTGAGTTTTTCGGCCATACTAATTATTTTTGGGTTTGCAAGAACACATTTGCATCTTCCAAAGCATTTTCTACTATGTCAGTGTAGAATGCAAGAGACAGCATTTTCTACAGTGAGCTTTTCAGGTTTGTGATTATTTTAATAGATGTGAAAAACAAAATAATTCATGTTTCCCTTACACTTACTATAAATGTAATAATGTCTTGATAAATTAAAAAAAAGGTAGACATGTATTGATAACAGTGATAAGTTACATGAGCTGCTGGGTACGTGTTCCCAGAGGGTGACATTCTCTTAAAGATAAAGATGGGTGAAGAGCGAAGAGAATACTCTTTGTTTTATAATACAATATATAATGTATATAATAGAAATATACTTATTTATAAACATATGCAATATATGCATATATGCTTATTTACATTTGTATACACATATAAATATCTACTCATATACACACATATCTACTTATATATAATAATGTATTATAACAATATATTATATATAATATATTTGGTATTATAATCTATGATAAAATATATGTAATAGTAATATACAACAATATAGAAAATATTTTATAAATATATAACACACACACACATATATAAAAATTTTGGAAGTCTGCAATTCCTTTTTATAGTTCCCGAAAACAGCGGAGGTCATAGAAGGAAATTGAAGGTAACCAAAATCCCCAGGAGCTCAAGGTCTGTAAGCTGCAACCTCCTTATGAAAATTTGTTATTCCAGAGGGCTTACTTCCATGTTGTGTAAAGCCAGTTCACACTGAAGAGTGTACTACATGTGGAAATGAACTGGGGAACACAGGGCCAAAACTTTCCTCTGAAGAGCAACAGTGTTTCAATTATTTCAAAATATTTTGAGAATGTCTGTTAGTAATATGAAAAATAAAGCCGATGACAGTGAGATATTGGAAACATTCTTTGAGATTTTTTTAGAGATACCAAAGTTTTTAGAGGAAATTGGAAATGCAGAGAACAAGATTGTTTTTACCTATTCTTAGTTTGTTCTTTTTTTAACTGCACTTGTAGTGACCTTGAATATACTTTCTCTGAACACATACAAAACAAACTGATCCACAGAACTGAAACAATTAAACAGTGAATTTTGAATGTGATCTTTCTAGATGTTTAGGGCAAGAGGGATATTGTAAAAATATGCTCCATGCTGGATGCACCCTCCTAATGGCTGCAGAAGACGTTTGTCCACTTCCATGGAGAGCCACTACAGTCAGTTTCAAACACTCCAAACACTACATATACCTCCAAGCTCACGGACAATCACAGATTTGCTTAACTTTACATGCTGTGACCATCTTGATTGACTTTGGTGGAACTATTCCCAGTGCATAAAGCGAGGCATGTTCATGAAATCTTGGCAGAATTTGGGCTTAAGACATTAAGTGTTCATTGTGCTCTGTAGAAGACTGATGGAGGAGCTAATTTGACTGATGCCAGCATCCTTTTTGCTAAAAGTATGCACCCTAAAGACTGCAAAATGTGACGTGACTATTCCAGAAATCTTGAAAATACATTGGAAGAGTGAGAACAGCAGATTTCTCGTTTGCATACTGTATATGTTCTGCAGTGGGTAGTTACTGATGACTTTTTGCTGCTCTACTAGCCTTTTCAATATGTAAAATGTTGAGTATCGGTGAGCTGGCATTTCCTACTTTAATTGGCACATGGATAGACTGTTTCTCTCTACCAGTTCCAGAAGATTGTTATGGGCCTGAGCTGAGTAAAATGGGTGCAGATATTTCAGTAAATGCAGAAATTGCTAGCACCATCTATTGGTAAAAAATATATTAAAAAACCACCTATTTTCAAAAAATATGCATATACTCAAATTAGAGTCTGATTGAATAAATGAGTGCTCTTGTTTTAATTATTTTAAATGCCATTAAAATATATGTAAATATATCTTTTTATAACCAGACATTTTGTCTAGGGTTTGCATCTAATTGAAGGCACTTGTGAGTTTAAAATCGTTCACTGTTTTGTATAAAGTCCTGGTGAATCTCTGAAAACAGCATTCTTTTCCTTTCCTGGGAAAGGCTAACCAGACTGGGAAACTGGGTGGAATCTTGGCTGTAACACAGGTTTAAAAAAGTAGTTAAACCACAGTGTTACTCTACAGAGAGCCTATTGGACCTGACTAATATTTATATTTTATTATTCCAATTTTTTCATTTTCTGCAACAAAGACAACAGCAGACACCAAGAATGAAAGGAGTTCGCTACCTGTAGGAACAGAGGAAGGGATTTTTCAGGAATAGTTGGTTTTAAGAGAGCACTGTCACAACATAATCCTCTAGCCCATACATGAATGAGCTCATGCTCTTACTGTTTTCACACATTGACTCAACTGCTGCAGTAATAAAACTAAGTGAAGGACTTGACAGGTTTGACAGGTAAGACACATGTTGATCTGCCCTTGATATGATGGTATATTGACTTCTGTGTGATCTTTGAGAAAGGCAGACACACAAACTACAGCATGTTTCAAATGAGATTTCCAATGGCTAAGGCAGAGTTTTGGAAAAATATTTATAGACCTCTTATACCGTTATACGTCAGAGCATTTCTTCAGGTACTGCTTCCTCTGGTTCATGACCTCAGAACCTTTTATTTTTAAATCAAGTTTGACTGCTATACAAATTTGGTTATTGTGAAAACTGAATAAAAATGACTGTGAATATGGTGAAACATCCACAGTTAGATTTTTTTATACTCTCATATTTTACACAGCAGCATACAGAAGTTATACACAAGCTAATGTGTAGTGGTAACATTGTGAGGGATTTGACGGCAGTGACTTTTTTTCTTTCTGATGTATGGTTTATCTCAGCATGAGCTGTTCTGCGTTTCCCTATTTTGGCTAGTCTTAAATTCAGCCCGGTAAAGTCACTTTCAGAAAGTGATTCTTCCCTTGTGGGATTGCCAAAATAACTGGTAGGGCCCCAATTGAGGCTAAAGATAATATTTGAATTGTTTTTATGTAGTATTTAATTATGTCTGAAATTCTGATTGAAGGTCAGGATGCATGGGAGCATAGAAGTACTCAGGCTAAGTTTTTAATATATTGCCAGTTATAGTAATCACCAGGGAAGCTGAGGCAAGAAGCTATTCTGATTCCAAGTATAACAATGAGTAGGATGCATTAATTTCTTCACCTTGAACCTAATGTACCTCAGCAGTTCTTTCCTTTCCTCAAGAAAATAATTCCAAGGTCTCTAATTTAGGAAGTGTTAGGTGGAAAGTGTCAGAGCATATTTACAAGGGGTGCATTCCTTCATGGGAGATATCCAAGGGGACTTAAAGGACATGTTGAGTAAAGGGAGGAGGGAGGCTCTGGGCACTGTCTCAGTTCCTGTGTCCTTCTGTGGAGGTGGAGGTGGTGTAGCACCTTCCCCTACTGCTGCACAGAATACAGCCTTTGGGGACCAGGTCATCTTCAGCAATCTCTGCCTTTCCATCTTCATTCACTGTCTCCCATATGCTAGTTGTTTCTTTGGCAATGCTGTGATGGGGATCATTGAAATGAAGTAGCTTAAAAACAATCCTAGAAACAAAGGGATTATTTTTATCCCATCGCTATTTGTAGGGTGGACTGGCTTACAGGGTGACCCTGGCAATACCTATAGCAGATCAGGTGAAGAGGCACAGGGTCACAGAAAAAGGAAAGGTACCCTTATGGCTTTTCCGTTGAAGTCTGTGTCTTGTGGAGTCACATGATAGTTTATTTTAAAGGCAGAAGATTGGGAGTCTTGTAACAGGGCTAAAGTGTTTCCAACATCTAAGAAAGATAATGGCTGACTGTGCTCTGGTCTTTTGCTTTAATCACATGTTCTGAGTTTTCTTAGTGAAATAAAATGTCTTCAAATGTGTTTATTTGTGGATGAAATCCCACCTATCCTCTTCACCTCAGAAAAATATGCTCCAGATTCAAACATGTATTTTATCTGCTGAATGACAGTTGATCTCTGCTGGGGTGAGAGTAATCACAGTGGACACAGCAAAATATGCAAGAATTCCCAAGTCACTTTCAGAAAGTGATTCTTCCCTTGTGGGGAAGAATTCCCAAGCTAGCTCTGAAAGAATTAGTACTAGGACAAGGAGAGCATTCCCAAGGTCTAGTCCTTAGTACAGCCAAATAGGTTGTGAGAGTACTGTGCTAATATGGCTAGCACATTTATTAATGCATAAGTTTACATTGTACATATCCCATGAGACAACCAAACTCTGCCACATGCCACAGCCTTGACAGGGAAAACCAACATCAAGACCACCCTGTGGAATTTCAGCCAGTGCAGGTGGAAGGAGGAAGGAAATTGGCAGTTCCTATGTGATTTCTAACTGGTACTGGCTTCAGAAGTCCTGTGTCAAAACAATTATGCTATACAAATAATGTCCCAGTTCCCAGAGGGAGCTTTGGGTCAGCTGTCATGTACTTTCCCCTAAGGTCAGGAAAGGAAACCTGAATATAATAAAGCCTAGCATATGATAGTTTATATTAATTATGGAAATATTTGTATCATGATCCCTTGCAGAAAGCATTATTTTTCATTTTTTATCACTAAGCTGGCTTCAGACGTGAAGAAAGCTGTAGCTAGAGGCGGTCCTCTTTAGAAGACATTTCAAAAATCCTGAAACAAAAATAAACTATGGAAAAGAATGATTTTTTGATCCTGGATCTCAGTAAACATTATGGGGAAACTTTTTTGCAACACTGTAATCAAACGAGAATGTTGTTTTCCCTCCTGAGAATCAATATCTCCTTGTTTATCACTGGATAAGATTCAGCAGTTGGTTACAGTCCTCATTGACCTTTTTTGCTACATCACCTTCCCCCCTCAAAAATCTGTGCGGCTGCATCATTTGCTAAAAGAATTGTCAACCAAATAAGTGAGTTTGAAAAGCTCTTTGTTGCCTCTCAAGTCTTCTTGCTGTGCATAAGCGCTGTCATTGCCCTGCTCTACTTTCTGTGTTGCAGGCAAAACAGGCTTTGTAACAAAACTTTTCAATCCAAACTCTTTCATCCAAAGTCTTATTTTCAAGCTCTCGTCCATTTACAGAGTATTGCCTTATGGAGTGAAATTCATCAGGCTGACCTTGCATCCAAAAGGTAGACTATTTTGCATAAGGAAAGCTTGGCAATATTCTCTTTTATTGTTTATAAGAAGACAGATATTTCTTCATGGTGTTCACATATTTCATCCTTCCCTCCTCATGTGCATGCTCTCTCTCTCCCCCCCCCTTTTTTTCCTTGTTGATAGCTCAAAAATGATTTTGTTTTTAACAGAACAGAAAACATATTGTTTTCCCAGAGCACAGGTTGTGCTTGGCTATGTTACATACAAACAAAAAGGAAAATGAGGAATAAAGGATGTAAATTACATTATTTTTCAGACTGATATAGGAGGCTGATTCTGTAGTGACTCTGCATGCAGAATATTCATTAAGAGCAAAGCAATACAGAATGCCCATACAAATGTCCACCCTGTTGGAATAAATATAGCTGGCATATAAACCTGAATGGACTGTTGATCTGGCTGTCATTTCTAGATGACCTTGATCTTAAATCTGGTCCCCTCTGTGGCCACTGCTGTGCCTGACATTTTCCATAATGACACTAGGTAAAGATCTATTGTTTCTCTGGAGCAAGTAGGCTTCATTGACAACAAGGAAAAGCTCCACTGGAGGTGACTTTCAAGTACAGGGTACACACCAGTTTACCAGACTGGGATGTAATTCAGCTTGCTTTGCTTACCAAGTCCCTGCCAAACTGTCAGGGAGGGAAGAAGGGCGTTTCCCTGCCAGCCTCTTCCCTTCCTCCTTCCAGACTCTGAGGTGGTTTGTATGATGGCCCAGCTGCCCTGCTATGGGACTCTGTCCTAGCCTAGAGGCTACCATGTTTCTATAGCACTTCCTAGAAGGACCACTGCAAAAATGTGAGTGCCCAGAGGAGAATCATAAAGAAAGGTGTCATGAAAGCTCTGGGAAATACCTTGCAGAGAGAGAGTGTTTTGGACCACATCTTGGTGAAAGCAATACTGAGAGGTCTTTTAATAACAATCCAATCTTACTGGAATAAAACCGAGGGTAATAAAAGGCTTTTAAATCCATTGGGAAAGGGCACAGTAAGCCGCAAGTGCTTGGACAGCACTTGTATATGGATAGATTCTCCAGCTCTCAATGTCTTCAAATCAAAATAAAACACAATTTGCAGAAGGTGCTTTAACCAAAAGTAAGTTAATGATTCACTAGGGAGAGCCTGGCTGACATCCCAGCCTGTGTGCATATTCTCAGACAATAAAGTCTCTATCTACAGCGAGGTGTGTGCAATCCTCAACCCCCAAACCACGGTCCTTTGGGACATAAGTGCACCTCATTCTTGCCCACCCCACCGTTCACTGAGGGTGGTAGGTGCTGTCTCAATAGGCCTGATCAGCTGATACAATGGGCAGTCCTAAAGGGTTTCATTGGTTGTTCAGTCTTATTATCAGATAAGCTGATAAAAAAAGTGTGAGTAGTTAAGAGTGAAAACTGAATATTTAGCTGTAAAACTTGGGACAGATTAAAAGAAAAAGATAAAACAACAAAGCATATTTAACAATCAGGTTCCTCATTAGCTACCGCAATGTCTCAGTTAACTTGACCTTTCTTGACTTTGGTCTGTGTTGCCCTAGGGAGTTTCTTTTGTTCCTTTCTTTAGTATAGTTGCTCTCTCTTCCTGTGCTCACTCTCCACCAGGACTGTGAGGAGCCCTTTTTTCTTTGTCCAGGTTGGAATGTTAATTTTTTTTTAATCTGCCCTTCAGGAGAACTTTTTCCTTATTTTTTCACTTAGAAATCTTGTCCATGACTGACACCAATTATCATAGCTTTTCTCTCTCCTATTAACCTCTGCCAAGGGATTTGAGGTATCATATGCAAATAGAAATATAACACTCTGCAGTTTTTGGAAGCTGAATTTGCCTTCCCTCCTCTCCAGTTTTCCCTGTTTTCCATTCCCATTACAATTCTTAATTGATGTGTTCTTTCTACCTCAGGTTAACTTCTCCTGTTTATACCATTTTTCAAAAATGTGATAAGAATGTCTGATTCATCTGTGCTAAGAATCAATTATTGTACAAATAACTTATTAATGCCAGAATGACCACTTATCTTGCAGCATTGTATATAAACTAGATGGAAAAAAGAAACAACAGAAATAAACATCTAAGAATGAGTTGTTGGGTGTCCAAAGTATCTTCCCATTTGCCACACATACTAGTGATTTCAGATTGGACTTTGTCACTTATTTATTTTATGGAAAGCCAAATTAAATGGTCAGATAGCCTTAAACTGTTAAAGCAATAGTTAGGATTAGCTTGTGTTGCAGAAAGGTACAGTTACGTGGTGGGACAGCACAGTTATACTTCACGTTCTGCCCATACCGTGAGGGCACGGTCAAACCTTATGTTCTGCATGCATATGCTGTTAGCCAGCTACTGTATTTCAACTCTATGATAAATGAATTAACTCTTCTACCTCTCCATTCTTTCTTTTTTTTCCTGTAACAGTGTATCACAGACCCTCCTCCCGATCCATAATTTAGCACTGGCTTTAGAAGTTCCCCAAATCTGTTTGATAAGGTACATCCTAGCATACATCGCAGAACTATGCAGGTTTTTTTATCGATGTGACTTTTTTTTTTTTAAATTGGAAGGGTTTTGTGGCCTCTAATACATTGATTTTGGGCCACCTGCATTCTAATCTCTTTGCAAATATTCCTCCTTGATTGACAGCACTGTGTCTCAGGAGACACTGGGAGCTGTAGTCGCTTACTTAAGAGTTTTCCTTCCCTGTCATCTCAAATGTCATTTCTGAAACATTTATCACAAGACACTGTCATTGGACAAATAAAGGGGCTGCATGATAGTAGCTCAGATATACACAGCCTCTCTGCTTCAGTGACAAGTCCTGCTGTTGGCTACTTGAGATAATAGAAGAGTGCAGATCTGTCAATAGATGCAGAGGAAAGGACACAGGACAGTATCCGAAATGGCACTGCACATGCTCAGTGGGGACAGGAGAGCTGTCAGTGTGGAGTAAGTGGAGATTGCAGCAGAGATAGCGCTCCTTGGGAAATGATAACATTTGTTGAAAGGGCAAGAGAGGGATCTGCTTGCAGAACTTGCACACAGTTAGATGTGCACCAGTACAGTTCATGCATTATAACAATTGTGTACTTGTTTTCCAGAGAAGCTGTCTGCTTCCTTTACAAGCTTTGTAAAGCTTTTTACAGTATTTTTTCCAGTTGCAGCTCTTTTTTTTTTTTTTTAATAGTGAAATTTCCTTGTCAAAGTAACTTTGAACTTTAAAGGGAAAAATGATTTTCTGCTTCAGTATTGCCCTTGGTTTTATCCAGTAGAACTTTCCTAAAAGAATGACTAGCAAAGAGAAAAAGCAGAAGGGAGTGGGCTTTCCTTCCAAAACAACTAAGAGAATAAGTCAGTTTGGGGAGGTTTTCAAAGACAATGTGAGGCATAAATAATTCTCCCATGCCTCATTCCCACAGTAATGAAAGGAAGTTAAGTCCCTACACCTGAAGGATCTGTCTTGATTTTCACTGAAACCTGAGGTCCAAAGTCACACAGTCAGTGTTAATTTTTACAGCATTTAGAAGGATTCTAAGCATACCACAATGAAAATACAGGGAGACACTGTCCTATCCTAAAACAGTACACGGGCTGGATTTTCCCATGATGTGACAAACATTGAAATGTGGCAAAACAGAGATGATGGCATGAGGAAATACCACAATCCAGGAAGACAACACGTTTAACTTAATTTGAGCATATGGTCCTCATCATGAAGTCCTGAGGTGTTACTTTTGTTTGCTACAAGCTGCGTTGTCAGTTATCTCAAAGAACGATATTTTTCCTTCCTTGCACACAAACACATATGTTATGTACATGTACAGTTTATTCATAGAGGAAAAGAAAGAGGATATGAAACACTGAGAAGATAGGAAATCTGAACTGAATAGAGTTGGTAATTAAGAGTCATTAGTTCAGTCTTTTTGCCTAATGCTGTTTTTGGTGTAGTTTTGGAATAAATTCGTAAGCCAAAAAAATGATACATGGAAGCACCCCTAAACCAAAGCCAAATCAGAGTGCTCTTTCCTCCCCCTTAATGTTTACAGGATGCTTGCCTGCAGCTCCATTAGAAATGACTGTACTATCTGTGGTATCACCCTGTAAAAATCTGCCATTTGGGTTAAAAATCTCAGGTTCGGTAACGTCATTTAAGGGCTCAAGTTTCAAAGAGAACTAATAGAATATTTCCCACAGATCACATAATATATTTTAGAAACTTTCACCTTTGATTAATAGTTTGTAAGTTGCTTTGAGCTCCTTGGACGAAAAAATGTTATAGAATGCTATTGTACTAATTATTTCTGTAATAAACCAAGGTAGAACAGAAACAATTTTTTCTGTAAGGTATTTTTTGCCATTCTGGCCTGTCAATGTGTCTTTATTTCTTAGCTCCTTTGGAATTTTTTTCCTTCCTCTCCCGTGTACTTTCTATTAAATGAAGAGTTTAAACTGTGGGAATAATAGAGCCCTTGTAAGCTCTGTCTGCACTCACTATTCATTATTTATCCAGTGACCAGGTACAGTGGAAGCAGGCACAAAGCTATATGCTATTGGACTAACTTTGACGCAGACAGTTCATTGTCTGAGAAAAAAGCATTTAAGCCTCAATGTTCTCAGTTCCATGATTTTCAACGCTACCTCTTCCCCCCTCCTCCTTTCTCTTTTATTAACTGCTTTACTCCAATGTCCTTTTGACTGCAGCAACTGGCACTGTCTGCAAAATCCAGTACAATGATACTATTCATCCTGGCTGTGCCATTTATAGATTCCATAGCATGCCCCATCCCTATGGTAAAGATCATTCCGCCTTGTCACTTTCCTCCTTTTGAGGCAGTGATTGCTGAAGCAAAGGCCAGTATTTGGAATCTGATTAGTATATCCAAGCTCTAAAAAGCTGAAATCAAGAGACCAGGATTGGAAACTCGTGTGTGCGCATGCACGGAGGGTATAATGAGGCACACAGTGTCTCAC